>NC_050510.2:8727097-9031705 GCF_012460135.2 Molothrus ater
CCGTGGAAGACAGGCAGCCATCCTGTCATCCAGTCTCGATTGGGCCAGGTTGCATCCCAGACAAGTCCCCAGCTGTTAAAAACGGGACCACACTCCCGGTACTAAAAGTGATTTCAGCATTTATTATAGTAAGACCTAAAGCATGGGGACCTGCGGGTCGAGCAGGAGAGTTCCTGTCAAGTACGCTGCAGTGCTGGCGCTGGGTTTTCTTTCTTTCTTGAGCAGCCATGTCCCCCTTGTTCCAGGTGGAGTGGCACAGATTCACTGGGACAGAAGCCCCCTTTTTATTCTGTTTTTTGTTCCTCTGGATTGGTTTCTTTTTGGATCCTTCATTTGCATGAAGGTTTAAGGCACTTCATTGGCCCATTACAGTTCTGTCCAGGCTGGCTCATTTTGTTTGGGGGGGTGGTGCACTTTACTTAGGTGTAATACAGTACGTTGAGTACCATATTTCTTATAACTACCCTTTTAACCCCTTTTACAATATAATAACCAAACTAACAGCACATGCTTAACAATTATCAACTATTTTACAACAGGTTTTACCCTATTTTTGACACATATGCATATGGCTTTTATGCATATGCAACAGGTTAGGGGATAAAGTAGACTTGGGAATGTTCAGGGGTGCACATGTCCTTGGGGAGCATGTGTCCAAATGCTGAAATAAATCATACCAGCTTTACAACTTTTACAGGTTGTGGAGGGTTTTTTTCCACAAATCAGAAGAGAGGAAAAAAGTCTAGTAAAATGCAGAAGTTAAGAGAAGTAATAAAGAATTTCTATGAAACTCTGGGACACTAGGAAAAGGTTTATACAGTACAGATTGGTATTTTATTCTGTCAAAGCAGCACTTTGCCAAGTACCTACTCAATGAGAGCCTGAAACAGATGTACACAGGTAGGCTGCAAACAGAAATTCTGGGACTTGGTGCTAGTATCTGCCTGTTCAACTCCGTTCAGGGTAAACAGATGTTTGCAGGCTCAGTCTCCAAGTAGGGAAGTATAATATTCCAGTAGCTTGGCAGGAATGGAGAGCTGAACAGCAAATAACTGCTCATGATCTCCTGAAGGAAGGATAATTTCCTAGAAACTATTGCATTGGAGCTCAGCTCAGCTCCTCTGCCTTGTGAAAAAGCTATACTCCATGAGTAATCAGGAAGGGCACACCTGCCAGCAATTTTGTTTTATGAGGGTTCCAAAACAGCATATCAAAACAGCCATTTATTGTACTTGCAGGAATGTTTACTTGGTCTTTCAAGAATTGTGTCAAAGCAACAAGTTTTTGCACAGGGGTTTCACTCACAGATTTATTTGCTACTGTATGTGGCACAGTGTGCTGGTTTCTGTCAAACTTGAAATGGAACCAGCTTGCATTTCTGAGTTGAGCTCTGCCACCCAGGAGGGTTGTGCAAAGCATGATTTCCACAGGGTTTTGTTGGCCCTAACAAGCACTTTGTATTTGGATTAGAAGTGACAAAGCTCTAAGTTTACAAACTGAAATTTAAGACAATCCAAAAGGTTGGACTTCATCCAAAGGAGACTATAATTTAGTCAAATGAACAGGGATTCATTTGGAACATGACCAGAGGTAGTCTGAGACAATCAAGCAGTCACTGCTGGGAGTAGACTTACTGGAAGCCATGCTCTGAGGTTAAACGGGGCTGAGATTCTCTGGCAACAGCTGACTTGACACTCTCCTGAACCAGAAGAGATTAGCATGGCTGGAGATGAAGCAGTAGGAGTCAGTACTGTAACACCATGGCAAGTTTTCAGCTGTGTCTTGCTCATACAGTTGAGCTCAAACTTTAATCAAGAAATTTTTTGGCAGCTCAAGGTCTTCTGTCAGGCTGAAATGATCTTTGAAGAAATTCCTTGGATTCCTCCCAGCTTTCCTCTGTTTTACAGGGCAGTTAATAGACGCCTCTAATTAGCTCTCCACTTTTGCACAGATCTTGGGGATTGGTAGCACCACATTTTAGCATCTACCACAGCAACAAGCAGACAGGTTCTTTAGGCACAAGGTTCATGTTATACCTATTTGTCAGTAAGCATGTAAAAGTACAAGATGGCAAACCAAGGTCAGAAATCAGGATAATATCACCTAGTTAGCGATAGTTATGGCACACATGAAAATTAAGACTAATAGCTGGGAATCTTGAGCTAGAATTTAACTTTTTTGAAAGAAAAAGAATTTCCAGGAGTCTGGAGAAAAAAAAAAGGGCCCATTCTTCCAAACACAGCAACATGCATCATACAGGATTTCTCTTGGCTGATTCTATCTTTTTTGACATTCCTCGGTGCACTTCACAAAGCAGAGCTCTTCGCCAGGAGGTATACTGGTTATCTGGGAATCTTCCACACAGAAAGCAAATCTAGGAGGAGGAATCAGAAGTCAAGAGAAGGTACCTGTTGTCTTTATGATTAACAAATAACATGTAATGTGAAATACAGGTAATTCTAGGGCAAGTTGTTTGATTTGACATTTGTCCTGTGAAGCATCTTGATACACTATTAGCCTGTTAAATAGCTGGTTTATTTCCTATTTTAATATTTTATTTGAGGATCTTTGCTTCTACTCCCCCTACGTTCCATAGATTGTACAAAGTAGGATGAAGAATATCTTACAGATGTTAGGCAGTGATGCTTATTTAAAGCTCTGAGAAATGTGGCAAATTGTTAATATCAACTGCTGTTCTTTGACAGATCTGGGTTACCTTGAGAACAACATTAACACAAGATTTAGAAGTACGGTACCACATGCTTGGCAACTTTACTACCTGTTGGATGTTCAGATAGATTTTCAATTACAGACATCATAGAATGGTTTGGGTTGGAAGGGACCTTAAAGATCATCTAGTTTCAACCTTCCTGCTAGATCTCAGAAGGAGCAGTATAGTGCTTAAGGAGGTGGTGATACCATGTTACTGGTTGCAGTTTTAGGTCTAGCTTGTTGTGCCAAATCAGCACCTTATTCCTGTAAATTACAGCCATGCCCATCCATGTTTCACTATTTTTGGTGCTGTCAGTACTTTAACCCTTCAAGTAGGATCTAAACCACCTTAAAGTAAGCTAATTTACTCCCCAAGGTATGTCACAGTATCTAAATAAAGAAAAAGAACATTTGAGATCTGATCTGTGGTGACTAGTTTTACTTAATTAAAGCAAAGTTTAAAACCTCATGCTGGCCAGTAACCCACTCACCTATACCTTTGAGGGAGCATTAGCTGGTAGCACTAAAAATGAAAGGCAGTTCAGGATACCAACTAAATTCAAGACCCCAACTTTTCTTGCTAGGTTCTGAATATTTCTCCTTCTGCTTGACATTTCAAGTCAGTGTTACGAATGCATGTGGGGGTTTAGATAAGACCTTGCCTTTTGCCCAGGCCTCTGGCAGCAGGCGGTAGCTTTATTGAGGCAGCCACCACCCCAAAACCCACTCTCGTTCACAAGTTCTTTAATAATGGCTAATTTGGTCTATTATAGAATGAATTTTTTATTTAATAGACATAAGACTCACAGACATAAGACTTAAACTAATAGTACACAGGAATAAGGACAAAAAGAGAGAATACTAGTAGATATATCCAGTGCAAGGTTAAAGGTACCTATTAAGCTTACAGCTAGTGAAGAAACAATACAACATAGGATTCCATGTATCTTACCATCCAATTGTTGGTGGGGCACACACTGAGATCCTTTCCCTCAATCTCCAGGGAAGTAACCATGGGTTTACATCCAGACTCTGGGGAGATGTCTCAAACACTTTCAGGGTGTGTGTGTAGAAGGCTTCTGCCTCTGTGATAACGTGTGTGTCTTTTATAGTTTGTAAAACGGTGTCTCTTAGTCAAGAATAATTCTTTTATTGAGTTGCGGAATTAGGACTTTACAATCAAGATTGTAAAGTAGGTATGTTTTATTACCAGCTGGGATGCATGAGGGATTTCCCACTATACACACGTACCTGGTCAAGACAGATTTCAGGTTTAAATACACATTGATCCCCCAAGCCCACACCTCCCTGCCCGCCCATTCCCCGTCCATTCTCTGCCTCCTTGCGCTTCATATTATAATTAGTCTTCTGTGGCGCCATGCCTTCTGGTGGTCATGGGCAGGGGTCTTCTTGATGAAGTAAGAGGTCTTCCTCAGTTGTTCACTTCTTTACCCTGTCTCTGGGCAAGTGCAGTGGAGGTTTGGCTAACTCCCAGGTCAGTTAGTCCTGGCCAAAACCAGGAGACTGATTTTTGCTGGCTCCTTTAAGCAAAAGGTTCTGCTTTATCGGGTTTCTACCATACTTGAGTCTTGCTTTACTGAGTTTTTACAATATATATCTTATCTTTATAGCCTTTACCTAGCAACTATATTCTTATGTGTTCTGTTACAAGTTGTTTCTACCTAACAAGTTACATTCCTATGCATTGTTCCAAATTGTTTTTTCTACTTTTGCAAACTTGCTAAATAAGCTATATTTGTTTCCTTCCACCCATCTAAGTGCATTATATGCTTCTAAAATTCTGAATTTTTGATAAATATGCATGTTTCCCATATCATTATCTCTTCCCACATCTGCTCTCAAGACTAAGATGTTGATTCTTAGCTGAGGCCTGAGCCCTTTTGGTGCCAGAGATGACCCCTTCCTGAGCTTTTCAGCCTGGGTTAACTCTTTATGCACCAACTATCTGTAGTAGAGAGGGGGGGTGAAGAGACTCAGGCATTTCGGGGTCTCCCAGACCCCGGCTGACATGGGTGTCCAAGACAGAGAAGTCCAATTAAGCACAACCTGTCCGGGCCCCTCAGGCAGGCTCCAGAGCCACAGGCAGTCCTAGCAAGCAGTTCAGCTCTTTGTGATTATCAGCTCATTTGTGATTTCAGCTCTTTAGCTTGCTAAGTGCCTTTGGCAGATGCCAGGAAAGAGAGGAGAAAGCTGTGTGAGGTTCCACAGAGATGTCTTTATTGGAGTCTTCTGTGAAGGTTCTCAGAGACAGCGTCTTCTGCCAAACTGGGCAAAAGTAGGTCTTTATATAGGGTACAGGAGTTTTAGAAATTGTCCAATAGTAAGGGTCAAGGGGAAAGTGACCTATAGTCTTACAGAGAGATAAGCAAGGGTCCGAAGGCGGAAGAGGAGCTTCTTAGGTCCAGTCATCATGACTAGGCATTTCCTATCTTAAGCTGCAGAACACCATGGAGGCATTGAAGGCTCTGTGCCCACTACAGCTCCACTTTCTGTATTTAGAAAAAAGATGTTCCCTATAGTTCTTTTAAAACAATGAAACAGATGTGAGAACATAGCTAATACAATGACAATTACAAGGAAAATCCACAACATTCCCTTAACCAAAGATGCAACCCATCCTGTTAATCCCCATTGACTGAAAAGGTCATTGACCCAGTCTGGGTTGTTTTCTACTTTTAAGTCCTTCACGAGTTCTTTCAGTTTTTGAATGTTTGTGTGGATGGATTCCCAGCGTGAATAGAGATTGAAGCAGCACATCCCTTCAAAGTCTTGGCAGCTGTGTCTGTGGGCAAGCAGCAGGAAGTCAATTGCTGCTTAATTTTGAAGTGATGCACGTCTTGTGGTTTCTTCTTCCTTTAAAAGATCGCTCAGGGCAGCTGATGTAGCGTTGGCTTGCTTACTGAGCCAGCACCTGAGATTATTTATTTCACCAAGGGCTTTAGCTGCAGCTCCCCATGGTAAGAACAGGGAGACAGCAATCTTTTTTGGTTTGTTCCAATCGTATAATTTGGGATCATAATTTTCACCAAATTCCGTGTAGGATCTTTTGTGGTGTTTTGATTCACTTTCTTTTTTCCTATTATGTAACAAGGTGATATTTGGCATGCGGGTAGAAACTTTTCCAAGGGTACAGAGACCTCCCTGGAGGCATGAGAGGATCCCAGCCCATACTCTGTCACCACAGATGAGAAACATTCACTTGGGTAATTCTTTAGGGTGGAGAGAGGACACAGAGATCACACGAGCAGTGTAATTACACCAATCGGGATAGTTATAGGCTTTGTTAATTGGTGATATGTCTTTTCAGTATGTGCTTTTTGTCTGGTCAATTTCTGGCCAATTATTCTTCGGACGTCTAAAGTTAAATTTGACACAGTATGTGGCCTTGGAGGACCCCAACAGATCTAATTCTTGGGGTTCCTTTAGAGCATTGGGCAACATTTTTGTCCATTCGTCCCAAGTATCTACCAGGTTGGGTCTCTTACCTGTGGTGCGGAGGAGCTCTGAGTTATAGACGGGCCAGTCATCTGCTACAAAGGGAATTCCTACCAGACATGTGGAAAGTGGGTTATCAATGTTTCCCATGGACAAGCACATGTTGTCCTGTTTTAATGTTTTTGCTAAGGTTACCCAAACATTATGGCTAGGCTGTGGGCTAATCCAGCCGAAGGCACACGGTACAGTGAGGAGCATCCAGGCCGCAGTGAGGACAGCACCAATGGAGATATTTTTCATCTTTGGACAGGGATAGGGCGTCTGAGAGGGAACATAAGCAAAATTTGTTATCTTTATGGTGGGAGGGGAGGGTTAGGGTTTTCTCTCTCGTTCCTTTCCTCCGTTCCTTCCCTCCCCTTTTTTTTTTTTTTTTTTTTTTCCCTATAAGCTAAGGATGGGGGAGTGGGTATAAGGTTAGGGGTTTTTGGTAAGAATTGAGAAAGAGGAATAAGAGGGCTTTTTAGGGTAAAAAATGGTAACAACATATAATTCAGAGAACAGTTTTGTGTTCAGGCTATGTCTGGCTTATGGCTTGATGCAGCAGTATGTTGTTCAGCTTTCTGTTTTGTCTAGTGTCGTGTGATGGGACGGTCTTTTCTTCTGCATGTGGACATTTGGCGACGTCTTTGTCTCCAGGCAGAACTGGTCTGGTTTTGAGGAGGTCTTGTGTTTGACTCAGGGGAATTCTTGTCAGTGTTTGTGGGAGTGGTGTTTGCAGTGCCTAGGTATGGTTTTATGTTTTTTCCTGGGTACGATCTTGGACCAGATGGTAGTAGAACACACACATACCCTCTTCCCCAAGTAATCAATTGGAAAGGCACAGAAATTTGATGTGTTTCTGGGTCCTTCACTAGCACCGGTGGTTTCTCAGTGAGCTTTGCTTGGGTGGTATTTGCCAAGTGGCAAAGTATTGGGGGGTCAGGCTCTGATGTTGTACAGTTCAGGAAGTTGATGACATAGAGAGCCTTGCAAAGTCTTTCCACTGGAGATATGATTCTCATGTCTCTGTGCTGCTGATTGAAGACTCTTTTGAGGGTTTGATGTGTCCTCTCTACAATTGATTGTCCTGTGGGATTTGCAGGTAAACCTTTCTTGTGTTCTATTCCCCACTCACTGAAGAACTCTTTTAACTTATGAGATGTATAGGCAGGTCCATTATCTGTTTTGATCTCCTTTGGTACTCCCAGTGTAGCGAAGGCAAGGAGGAAGTGCTTAATGGTGTGCTGCGTAGTTTCTTCTGGATGTGATGATGGAAATACTGCTCCAGAAAACGTGTTGACCGATACGTGCACATATTTTGACCTTCCAAAAGGTGTGAAGTGGGTCACATCTGTCTGCCACAGCTGGCAGCTGTTCAGACCTCGGGGATTGACTCCCGTCCCCATAGACAGTACCTGGTAGTTTTGACAGTTCGGGCATGTGGCAAGAATAGCTTTTCATTGATCTTTTGAGAGTTTGAACATTCTGATAAGGGCACGCACATTTTGATGAAAAAATGCATGTGACAACTTTGCTTGGGCAAAGATATTAGGAACATTAGCAGTTTCTATTGCCATGGCTAATGCATCGGCTTTCCTGTTCCCTTCTGTGATAATACCTGGGAGGTCAGTGTGTGACCTCACATGAATGATGTGGTAAGGTTGCTTTCTGTGGGAGATTAAACATGTTAATGCAGAAATCAATTGGTGTAACTTTGGATTGGAAACCTCTTTGAGAAGAGCATGTTCTGCTCTCACAGCTATACCCGCAACATAAGCTGAATCTGCAACTAGATTAAAGGGTGCGTCTTTGAATTTCACAAAGGCTCTGCCAACAGCTGCTAACTGTGATCTGTGGAGATCCCTCCACTATTTGGATGTCAGATTCCCATTTTTGTGTCTGGGGGTCTTTCCATGTCATTACTGACTTGTGGAATGACCCTGAGCCATCTGTAAAAATGGTTACAGCTTTGAGAGGTGTTCTACTTTGGACTAATTTTGGGGTCAGATGAAAGGTTGCATCATGATTAAAAAGTTTATGTTCTGGGATATTAATAGAAATTCGGCCTGTATAGCTCTCTAGGGCAAACTGGAGATTTTCATTGGTCTGGAACAAATGCTCCAGGTCCCCAGAGGTCAGTGGCAAGTTGTCCTAGGGCAATGTTATGATGCTTGTATCCCCATTCGTGTGTTCTGTTTATGATGGATATTATGTTCTGTGCCTTCAAGACTGGCTCTGAAGAGTGAAGTTTTGTTCTGTTTTCAGCCTGCTCCCCCACAGCTGGCAGGAGACAGAGACAGGGCAGTACATAGTGTGGCTTTTGCCTTTTGCTTTGTTTTTCGCTTTGCTCTTGCTCTTGCTTCTGCTTTGCTCCTGCTTTGCTCTTGCTTTTTGCTTCTGCTCTTTAGTTAGTTTATCTAAGCATTCCAAATTTTTCCCTGGACTGTTTTTTCTTTCCCTTTTTTGGAACCACTCACACCTGCTCCAGACTGGGACCTGGGAAACACCAACCATTTACACCCTGTGGCCTGCAGCAGCTATCCCCAGTACCAGAGGGACTGATAACAGAGCAACCACCCCCAAGAGAGACTTTCTGAATTTGTCATCTTTCAGAGCGGTGAAAGAGTGGTGTCATCTGGTATTGTTCATTTTGTGTGCTGGGGGGTGTTTTGCCTGTTAAATGAACAGGTTCTTTCTACTTCTCTCTGAGGAATCCTTCCTGAACGGCTTGCGGGGAGGGGCCATGTAAGCTTGCTTTTTGGAGGGGCCCCCTTTGGAGGTTTTCTCCCAAATTTGCCCTAAACCAGGGCACAAGTATATGCATGTGAACTCACACCCTGCAAGAGAGTGGAGGTGAGTTCTGGCCTTTTTTATTAAATGGGCCATGATTTCTTGGAAGGTGGTAATTGTCTTTGTAGGTTGGTTGTTTGTAAAGATCCGTTCCAGTATTAGTAAAGGGTCTCTAAGTTGAGTATCCCATTAGAAAATCAGTCCATAGAACCAAGGTGCTTTTCTCAGGAGGACGAACTGGAAAGGCAGGCTGGGCTCGAAGCGATGGGCTTTACGTGAAGACAGGGCTTCCTGGACCTTGGTGATACCACCTCTGGCTTCTGTTGTGAGAGTGCATGGAGAGTCCAGGTCTTCGTTGCCACGGAGAAGGTTGAACAGAGGGGCAAGGTCCTCTGTTGCAATTCCTAGCTGGGGACATACCCAGCTGATGGATCCACACAGTCTCCCTAAGTCTCTCAGGGTTTTTGGGTTGTCTCGGATGGCAAGCTGCTGGGATACAATGGTCCTTTCCTGGATCTGGAATCCAAGATAAGTTCATGGGTTGGTGTACTGTATTTTGTCCTCACAGATCTTGAGTCCTTCCTTTTCTATGGTTTCAATGGTCTTTTTAACTGCTTTGTCTAAGTAAACTTTTTCTGATGCACAAACCAGGATATCATCCATATACTGGTAGATGATTGCATCTGGAAATAGGTTCCGAACAGGAGACAGGATGTGAGCAACGTACCACTGGCATATAGTGGGACTGTTTTTTAGTACTTGCGGAAGAAAAAGCCAATGATATCTTTTGAGTGTGGCCTCTCTGTTAAGAGTGGGAGCAGAGAAAGCAAACCATGGAGCGTTTTGGGGGTGCAGTGGAATGCTGAAGAAACAGTCATTAATATCTATGGTAGCAAGTGTCCAGTCTCTAGGCAGCATCGATGGTGAGGGCAGGCCAGGCTGGAGGGGGTCGATGTCCTCAATGACCTCATTGATTTTGCGAAGGTTGTTGTGAGAGTCTGTCCAAAATATCCCTCATCTGCCTCACAATCATCATTGGGGGACCACTGAAGAAAAGACCCCCCCCGTCTAGCCCTGTAGGAGAAAGTCACATGGCAGCAAGGCCCCGAGACCTGAGAGCATTGCTAAGTTATTGTTTTCACAGGTGTATTTACTATATGCTACACTGAGCCCAATGAGATGAAGAAGGGGGCACTGTACCCTTTTTGCAACAATAGCCTTGGAAGCTGTCCCACCTCTCGGCCTGGCTGGACTTCTCCTGAGTTCTGGGTGGTTCCCTGCAGAAGACCTCTCTCACTTGTTTGCAACCACCGTGACAGACAAACTGAGATGTAAGAAGCCTCTCCATCAAAGACCGAGACATGAAATCCCTATGTGAAAAGGCCCCTCTCCTTCTTCCAAGGACTGGGACTGAAACCCCTAACCCAGGGGAGGTGTGTGGGGGGAGGCAAGCTGACCAAAGCGAGATGTTTGCCTGCAGGTTGTGACCACTGGACCAAGAAGACAATGGCTCTCGCTTACTGCTGAGAACATGGACTACCTGTTACATCTATTCTTTATTTTATCTGTTCCCCCCCCCTCCCCCACGCAATTTCCAATAGAGTTATCATAATAAAAACCTCTGAGTTAGCTAGAGATTTCGAGATCTCCCTGACGTAACAGGCGGATCCTCGTCTGGACTGGACCAAAGTACTTTGTCTCTATGTTTGGTAGCTATATCCCCCTCTTTCTCTCTCTCCCTCTTTTCTCTCTCTTTCTCTATCTTTTTCTCTCCCTTAATCCCTCTATCGCATTTTGCTGTGGTCATTCAATAAAGGTGCATCTGTTTTGATTATTACGCAAATCCCCTGTGCCGTGTCGGTTTTTTGCACCCTGAGATCCATCCACAAACCATCATGAAACCCATTCGTAAGGACGGATTGTGAAGGTCGTGGAGGAGCCTCGACCTGTCCGTTCCAGGTTTTTGCAGTACAAAGACTGGAGAGTTCCAAGGGCTGGTTGTCTTGACGATGTGGCCTTTGGCAAGCTGTTCTTCCACGAGAGCTTGTAGTGTTGCCAGTTTGACTTTAGAAAAAGGCCGCTGTTCGATCCAGATCGGGTCATGGCATTTCCAGGTGAGCTGAGGGATATCTGGTAGTGCGTGCTCCTCAGTGGCCCCAATTAGAAATCTCAACAGGGAATATGTAGGGAAGCCCTCGCCATTGGGATAGAACACCCCTGCCCCAAAGGGTGATGGGGGGCCTTACCACGAATGGGCAGATGGATGCCAACTTGCCTTCAGGCCCTTCGACGAGGATGTTGTTCCTGCTTTGCATAGGCACTGTGACTCCACCAATCCCAGAAATCATGTCTGCTACCAGTTGTGATTCCCAGTGTGCTGGCCATTCTGAGAGAGTGATGATGGTCACATCAGCACTAGTGTCCAGCATCCCTGGTCGGTAGATCTTCTCCCCTCTGCAGGAAGGACCACACTAGATGGTAGGCTTACTTGGTCTCACAACTCATGCCCACATTGCTGTAGGGTTGAGAGGAAGGTTTTCCCTGTGATTCTTTGGGAGTAGAAAGGCTTGTGCGATTGGAGTTCCCTTTGAAAGGAAAAATGGTAAGTCCGTGCAGCACAGCTGGACAGAGATTTCTTGTCCCGAGTGCACTTTTTGTACTTCTGGAACAACAAAGATTTCCTCTGGGCCATGGAGAGTGTCACCTATAATAAAATGTCAAAAGGACCACCTTTTGGCCCATGTTTGCCTGTGGGAAGACAATAAACATTCTCATTATTAAAGCCAATGGACAGAGCACTTACCAGCTGGTGCCAGGTTACCATCTGTATGGCTCCATGTGTTGGATCCTCTTCATGTGGTCTGGAATCTCCTGGGATGATGCGTGGCTGGGTCTGGATGGCTTTGGATTTGTTGTCTTTGCGCGGGGCCTGACCGCGCTCTGCTGGAAGTTTCCCGGATGCTGCTGGTAGCGCTGCTGATTCTGGGGTTTTTGGTAGGTGTTATGGGGGTTTTGGGTAGGTGACCTGTCTGGAAAGTATTTTATAAAATGTCCAAAGTCTCTACAGTGATAGCAGGGGGCCTGCTTTTTAGAAGTCACTACTGCAAATGCACCAGAAACTCCTTCAGCAATACCCTTAGCAACTGCTAGGGCCAATGTGTTTTCAGTGGACAAATGACATGTACAACTTTCCAGCATTTGCTCTATAGTAGGTTCTGTATCCAAGGGTAGAGCCCTCAGAATTGTTTTGCATTGTTCGTTCGAGTTACTCATGGCAAGCTTGCAAGGTGTTAGCTTGGTCAGAGGGTTTCTGTAAATCCCCTTCCCCAGCCAGCTGTTTGACCGTAAAACCTGGCCTATCAGCATCTGTAGCATAGGTGTCTGATAATGTTTTTAATTGTCTTTTCCAATGCCTTTCCATAACATATATTCTGCTGGGGAAAGGAGGCAGTGGGCAATATTTTTAATATCGTGGGGTACTAAAACATGTGCTGAGAACATAGCTTCTAGGAAATTTCTAAAAACGTGAACTTCTACCATGTTCTTTGGCTATATTTTGTAGTTGTATAAGTTCTTTATTTGTGTTAGGTTCCCACATTTTCCTAGTAGTGGCCCCACCCTTTATATAAGTTACTGGGAAGGCTGAAATTTTCTGAGCCATTTCCCAATCCCCTGAGTCGCTTCCATTTTTATTAGAGCCCATGGATCAATGTCCTGTGTATCAGAAACAGTGTCAGTGTCACTGCTGTCCTCTGAGGAGGAGTGAGAGCAAGCAGGCAGTGCCCTATGCTTTTTATGGCGTGTTGGAGCGAGATTTTGAAGGGATGTATGAGACTGGAGAGAATGTGAGGAGGCACATGGCAGAGCTTGGCTAGAGGGAGGAAGAAATGAAGCTGGAATGGTAGCGCCACGAGTGGCACAGCATGCACAGGATTGGGCCACGCGGGGAAGTGGGGTGCCACCGTGGGGGGTCTCGGAGGTTCAGTTCAGGGAACTCTGTGGGTGGGTGTGTGGTTGCAAAGCCTGGTGATGGGGGCAAGGGAGAAGCAGGGGAGATAGAAGTAGCGGGGATAGGGAGACACGTGAGGGTGGGGGTAGCAGCGGCAGGGGTGGGGGTAGCGGCGGCAAGGGTGGGGGCAGTTGACCCTATAGAAAACCGGCTCAGTTACATTCAGAGATAGCGTGGGGTAAGGATGCTCGCAGGATACCGTGGGTTGCCCAATGGGTGGAATGGAATTCATGCTTGCCGCATCCGAGGGGGGTGCCAAGGGATAGGCGGAGCCCACAAACCCTGCGTGAGCGGAGGGGTTGGGGGGGAGCGGCGCGAATTTTGTGTTCCCCGTCGCAGGGAGAGGGGATGAGGGTGAAACAGCAGCAGAGGCAGCATTAGGACGGAGGGAAACGGGAGGACTGAATTCTAGGGCTTAGAGGGGAAGAATGTTATCAGCATGATTAGCATTTGAAGGGAGGGTGTCTGGTGAGAGAGATAAGGTTGGAATGTTCTCTGCAGGGGGCGATTGCAGAGGGCCTGAATTTTCTATATTTTTCTTTTTTTCTACAGCTTTGGTAATAATGTGAAAGAAAGGTAAAAACCGAGTTACAGAAAAATCTTTATTAGTTTGGAGAGTATATATCCTGGTCCCAACTGGGTCCCAAAAGCAGTCTAGAGTGATAGTGTGTGCGTTAGTATCTGGAAACTGGGAAAGAATCAATTTTTTAAATTTTTTCAGGTTAGTTTTTGAGAGATTACCTTTAGAGAAAGAAAAATTGTTAGAAGATAGGATTTCTAGGATTAGTAAATTTAAGTCTCTCTCGTTCTGGGATCATTTTAATGTACTAGGTTTAGACCCCATATTTCCCCATTCCCCGCCAGCAGAAAAAAAGAGAAAAAAAAAGAAAAAAAAAAAAAAACAAAAAAGGACCCAGGGTAAATGTGTGCAATAAAGGCCGTTTTAAAACTTACACTTCTTCAGCTAGATGTGGGTCAAAGCTCTGCTGGTGGATGGTCTGCCTTGTTCGACTCCTCAGGATCTCGTCCCAAATGTCTGAGAGTCATCAGACGCCTCTTCAGATAACTTCCTCTATAATGCAGACCTTATCCTCAGGGGGTCTTGGCAAGTGAAGGCAGTAAAAATTTCAAGAATAAATGCTGCTCCAGAGTTCTTTCTGTTCGGTGCCCCAATATGAGGCGACTCTGGCGTTTCGGGGTCTCCCAGACCCCGGCTGACATGGGTGTCCAAGACAGAGAAGTCCAATTAAGCACAACCTGTCCGGGCCCCTCAGGCAGGCTCCAGAGCCACAGGCAGTCCTAGCAAGCAGTTCAGCTCTTTGTGATTATCAGCTCATTTGTGATTTCAGCTCTTTAGCTTGCTAAGTGCCTTTGGCAGATGCCAGGAAAGAGAGGAGAAAGCTGTGTGAGGTTCCACAGAGATGTCTTTATTGGAGTCTTCTGTGAAGGTTCTCAGAGACAGCGTCTTCTGCCAAACTGGGCAAAAGTAGGTCTTTATATAGGGTACAGGAGTTTTAGAAATTGTCCAATAGTAAGGGTCAAGGGGAAAGTGACCTATAGTCTTACAGAGAGATAAGCAAGGGTCCGAAGGCGGAAGAGGAGCTTCTTAGGTCCAGTCATCATGACTAGGCATTTCCTATCTTAAGCTGCAGAACACCATGGAGGCATTGCAGGCCGTGTGCCTGCTACAGGGGACGACATGTCCTGCCACAATCCACCCCTGTCACTTAGAGGCACTGGTTTTACCTCATGGAGTGATAGCACAGGTATCTCTTGCCTCCATGATATAAAAGCATCCACTTTCATATATGTGTGCACCATCACTGAGTATTTTGATACACATTGTTTATCTAAGTTGTATTATTTCTTTAAAAGATGTTGAACATGTTATTGATATTGATAAGAAGCATCTGTTGTTGCTTTGGCTTATGTATTTATGTATTAGGTTATGTAACACAGATATATGTATATATTTGGAAAGAGAAAAAGAAAAATTATTAGTGACAAACTGAAAGATTATAAGATATGGCATTGAGTTGGTAATTGGGGACAGTTCAATTATTAGTCCATGGAGGGTAGGTTGTTCCCCCACCCCTTGAATTTTGAAATCGTAGGAGGATGAGATGCAAGCCAGGAACAAGGACGAATTCATGGAAGTAGTTCTTTTGTTGTAGTGATTGAACGAGTTCAATGGATGGTCAGTGAATCTTCATTTTCATTTATGCTTCTTGGTTCAGTATCCTTCTTCACTGAAGTATAGTAAGTGTTAGACAATTCTACAATAATCTAGGCAAATACCCATATGTTATACAATAGTTTGATTGTCTCGGGGAAATCAATGATGTTTTTATTTATGTTTCACCTAGAAGCGGTAGGAAGAGGTAAACAAATTTGATTTCATAATCATATGAAAATCTAAGTTATATTTAGGGTGAAATCTTTCTTACCCACTGTGACAGTCAGAGTGAAGACAAGCATTCTGAAGTAATGTTTGTGAAACTATAAATGATATACAAATATCAATCAAAATAACTAAAATTATCAAATTATTTGGCACTCCAATAGTACTCAATAAGGTTTTAATGCTGTCTGAACAGAGTTAAATATATTCTTTTGAGATCTTTAGAGAAAATGGTATTGCCAGATTTGCACATTTGGTAAATTCAATTTTGTAAATTTGAAATATAATTTCTGTATCAAACATAAATGTTAGGATGTGGTAATTACACCAAATAATTTTTCTCATGGTCATATTTAAATTTGAATTTCATGATATCATCCCATTGGCTATATTTGATTCTTTTGCATTTCATGAAAGATTCTAGTGTTCTTTTTAACTTCTTTTAGATTAGTCTGTATTTTTAGAGTCTGATCTATGTATACACAGCAATTGTTGTTGGTAATTTTGGAAGTCAAAAGCAAATCCAATGTTATTTGATATTGTTCAATTACCTCTGAATGGTTAGTAAACTTTGGTTTTAAGGCACTGATTGTATCATCAGGCTTTGTTGATTTATGGAGACTTGGGTTGTCTTTCCTTCCAGGAGGAGTATTACTCCAGTTGGAGGACGGCTTTTAGTGAATATATTTGGTGTGGAGCTTTCACTATTTGAATATTTTTGGGAAATGTATGGCGGTCTGAGAACAAACTAGTAATCGCAATTTGCTATCAATGTCAGAGCTTGCATTAACTTTACATGTGAATTTCCCTTTTCAAGGGTCAGGTAACATTTGTTGTAGGCGTGTTTAGGAAAAACAACATTGTTAGTTTTTGTTGGGATGGCTTATTAGCCATGCTGCATTGTTGCAAACATTGACTTGTGAGCATAAAAATGTAGATAATACTATAATTAACATTTCTGGTTGCAGCAGATTCTTTAGTTTCTATGCACTCCAGTATGGCCTCTTTGTGTTCAGAGCCATCTTTATTCACTAACAGGAGTCCAGGAATTTCAGTAGTTTTCACAGCTTTGCAGGTAGTGGACAGTCCTTTCACTGCTGCTTGAATGGTTTCTTGTTCCAGGTCTGGATACACACCTAGCTTTTGTCTAGTGAGGGCATACTTAAACCCTACTTATTAGAGAAATCAAAATAACAGAACTTAAGCAATAATAGATTTGGTTTTTATAAAGAATTATGGTAGGGGTTCCCTTTCTGGCCTCTAGTTGTAAACATGGCGCTATGCTCACTGCTGCCACACAGGGACACTATAGGAACAGTTTATGAGGCTTCATTGGGAAATTGGTTTTGTTTAGAGCAAAAGCATGTTTATTACAGAAACAAGGACAGTTTAGAATGTGGTGAATACCCATTGGGAGCTAATCCTGTGTTGGTGGCTATGAGAATCAGTAGCCACTCAGTCCATTGGCCCTCGAGTGTTTGTCAGTCAGGTATAATTTTAATTTGAGGCAGCTTTACCATGACTGGTTGGCTCACTGTTAAGTTATTCTGAAAAGTTTTAGTTTTGTTATTTGGAGTTGTTTTAAAAGACATAGGACTCAGGAAAGCTTGTGAAACCAGGTTGCCCATCGGCCCATATCGGTTGTTTATCTGGTACAGTGCAGAAGGTAATCTTTTATCCCATCCAGGCTTGTGTGGGTTAAGGTAACATTTTAGTAAACCATTGGTATGCTTCATAATTTTATTTGTCTGGGGATAATAAGGTGCATGGAAAATCTATTTGATAGCTTCCTTCCTGGCAAAATCTTGTATCACCACACTGGTGAAGTGTGATCCATGTTCACTCTGTATAGAGTTTGGGATAGGGAGACTGGAAAATCAGTCACTGAGTCCTGATATAGTACGCTTTGCATCAGTATGTTTGCTCTTAGTGGTAATTATTTGTAACTGTTAAACGGTTTAGAGGTTTAATATAACCTATTTGCTGAGGTGACCAGTGTCTTATTACTTTTGATGTGTGAAGGTGGTACCAGGTCTGGATGGTTTTTATCTAAGCTTTAGTTGGTACTGGTAATATCATATAAAAGTATTTTACATACTTTTTTGGTCAATGGTTAGCTTTTGTTTTGTGTTGTTAAAATAAGGTTTAATCATTTACTAAATTGATATTAGTGTTGTGGATTAATTTTCAGCTAATCCACTTTGTTGTTACAATAGCCTTGTTTTTGCATGAGTTTTAACTCAACCTATATGGATTTATTATGACTGAGTCTGTAAAAACAACCATTCAAGTTTTCTTTCTGTCAAATCTCTTTTTCATTCACTTGCCAATCTAACACTGCCTCTAACACAATTATGTGGCATCAGTTCAGATAATCATACAAAATTAATAATACAGTCTTTGTCTTTCTTCTTACTACCAGTACTACTGCTTTCAAATCTTTCACCGGTATACTTCCTAATCCTTCTTCTATCACTTCCACTCCTGTTTCAATATTCAGAGTCACTGCTCTATACTTCCATCTACCATCAACGTGTTTAGTTGAGGCATCAGTTAACAAAATACTTTTTATTTTGGAATTTGAGGCAAAGGCAGGAGTATTCATTAGTGAGTTCTACTATAGAGTGAGATATAACTAGTATTGGCTTTTTTTTTTGGTATGTAAATTTTGTCTTTGCAAGCAGGCAGAGCTTGGGGGTTGAGAGACAGAGGAAACTGGTTTAATGTCTCCTTCAGGCAGGAGGAGTTTCTATTGTCTATCTTTTCCTTCAGCAGCGCCAACCTGCATTTCTGAAGCTGCTTTCCTGGCCATCTGGAACATGGCAGCCACATGCACACAGGCAATCTACATATACACACAAACATACACTAAAAGGAAAGCCAAAGTATCTGAGCAAGGAAAGCCAAAGTATCTGAGTGAACTCTGCCCGTGGCCACCAGAGAAAATCCAGGTATTTCACCCCCTAAAAGGGAACTTGGCATTCAGCTGAAGGCAGCCAACACGAAAACTGCCATGTGCAAATGCACCTGGGACACCCGCAGTAGAAAGGCTCTGTCCCACAATTAGGTTTTGAGAATCAATTTTTAAACATTGCTTTCTGTTTGCCTTTTTTATTAGTCAAAGAGAAGAGTTGTAAGAAGAATGCATTCTAAATATTATGCTTTTGTTTTAAAATCTTAATTACATTAAACCAGATTTTAGTAGTGTAAGAGATAATGCTTTTCATTAGAGTTATTTTAACCAATTCTAATTTTATTTCTTTTAAAACTTAAATTTAGTGTGAGAAGTTATGCTCACTTTTAAAATTTCAAAGGTTTATTAAACCTTTACAAAAAATACAACAAAGGACTAAATAAGGAAAAATTACAGCACTGGCAGCATGGAATTAAACCACCATATGCTCATCTGCAAAATGGATGCTCTGCCTTTTATACCTCTAGCCCCTCCCAAAGTCTTGTCAGTCGACTCCTTTTTCATCCAGTGGTGATCACTTTCTTACATCTTGATTGGAGGTCAGGTGTTACCATAGTAACAAGCTGACCCTCCCCAAATGCCCCAACTACCAAGGCCATCCCTTGATAACAATGTAAGGGGGAGGACATATTACAGTAACATAACTACACATCTACAAAACTTCTCATAACATATACATAACATTCTCCCATTAATTGTGAGAGTCAACCATCTCATTACTCATCTATAACATTAGCTTTTGGCTTCTGTAGGAGTATTTAAAGAGATTCCAAACTTTATTGTTAGCTACAAGTTTTCAAATGTTTTTTTGCTCTCACAGTGTAAGAACCATGTCTGGACGGTCTGTTTGGGTCCACTCTGGCTAGCTATGGACCCTAGCCCACACGATCTTACATAGACAAAAGCAAAAGATGAGAAGCGCTCTTCTCCATGTGGGAACAAATGTCCTCTGTTTATTGACTTGAGAACCACCAGATGGAAAAACCCGCATGGGAAGAGAGTGTTGGCTCATGGCGGGACACTTTTAACCCAGGGGAATGGGGGGTGGAGGAAGAGGACCACTGCCAATGGGATACCACTAAGGAGGGGCAAGGGGAGGGACTGACCAGGGAAGAGACCACTGGGGGGTACTGGGTAGAGGGGTGGGTGAGGGAGAAGCCATGTGGTAAGAGAAAGGGGAATAACAAACCACATGATATAACATAAACTATTCAGTGCAATATAAAGACTACTCAGTGCAAATCTCCAATCACCCAGTGCAAAACAACAACTAAATAAACTATTTAGTGCAATACAACATCACAGCTAATATGAAGCTCTTGAAATGCAGGAATGTCAGAGGTAGTTGACTTACAGGTCATCTAGCCCTTAGGTTTTCTCTCTTGTTTCTCTGCTGTAAAGGACTGTTAGGTTGTTTTGGTTTTCTTCTGTGAGAGTAAGGGTTTGATTTGCTGCTTTTTTATCCTCCACTTCCTGAAAGGAGCTCTCGATACTTGAAAGTCAAGGCAGTTGTTACCCGTTTCTCAACAAAACAATTTCTTAGTGCATTTGGAGCTTCTTTAAGCAAAGGTAAGATTCATCTCTGCAGAGGCTGGGATATCTGCATCTGCATGTTTGTGTTTTGCTTGAAAACAGCTGTTTTTTGAAGCAGTAGAGGTATTTTTAGCTGACTGCATTGTTCCTCCTGCCCAGTGTGTAATTAAGACAGGAGGGTCTGGTTCATGATGTAACAGGACACTCACAGCCCAGAATCCAAATTTTCTATATCATCCAATTATATTTCATTTTTCTATGTGAAGCAATTTTTCCACAGATCATGGAGATTTGGTAATGGTAGGGAATTAAAGGGAAACATTGTGACCATATTTCTCCTCTGACCACCTTGGGGTCCCTTGGAGAGTTTGGTTTTAATTACGGATTTCAAGTTCTGAAATTTGTCTCTCTTTAAGAGGCAGAGTTTCTGTGCTTTTGTTAGAATCCAATTCAACATTTGAATCACCAATTTCATTAGAGCTTTTCTGAATGTCATGATTCTCATCCTCAGTGATGCTGTTAATTTTGGAATTTCTTTAACATCCACAGAGTTGGGTTTTTTAATGATGTTAATTCCAATTTTCCTTCCAAGGTTTTGGGTTTTTCTTTCAATTTTTTTAGCTCTTGTTTTAATGTGTCATGTTGTCTGATCATTTATTGTCACCACTCACATATAGTTTTACACATGATACAAGTGCAAGAGCAATGATATTTTCTCCGTTTATGTTCTTGTGGATTTTTTCCCACTCAAACCAGTCGTGTACTGGAAGGGGATTAACACTGTGCCCCTGTAAATAGTTTGATAAGTCTTTAGTCTCATTGTTTGAATCATTTGCCATTATCCTGCTTTGATTACTCCAAAAAAAGTTACGAAAGGATGTGGGGGTTTTGATAACTTCCTGACTTTTGCCCAGGCCTTTGGCAGCAGGCGGTAGCTTTATTGAGGCAGCCACCACCCCAAAACCCACTCTCGTTCACAAGTTCTTTAATAATGGCTAATTTGGTCTATTATAGAATGAATTTTTTATTTAATAGACATAAGACTCACAGACATAAGACTTAAACTAATAGTACACAGGAATAAGGACAAAAAGAGAGAATACTAGTAGATATATCCAGTGCAAGGTTAAAGGTACCTATTAAGGTTACAGCTAGTGAAGAAACAATACAACATAGGATTCCATGTATCTTACCATCCAATTGTTGGTGGGGCACACACTGAGATCCTTTCCCTCAATCTCCAGGGAAGTAACCATGGGTTTACATCCAGACTCTGGGGAGATGTCTCAAACACTTTCAGGGTGTGTGTGTAGAAGGCTTCTGCCTCTGTGATAATGTGTGTGTCTTTTATAGTTTGTAAAACGGTGTCTCTTAGTCAAGAATAATTCTTTTATTGAGTTCCTACATCTGGTCTCCAGACTAAGATGTTACTTCTTAGCTGAGGCTGATAGTATAGGGATAAAATGTTTCTAAAATCATGGTATATTCAGGGGACTTAGAAAGAAAGTTAGGCTTAGTAGGCCTGGGGAAAATGTTAGGCCTTGTGTTTGCCAGATCATGTGAAACTGCATCTGTGTAACCAGTATATGATAAATGATATAATTGTTAGATGTGATGATTGTTTAGTAATTAGATACAATTATTGTTTAATCGTAAGAAGAATCATAAGAAACTATGTTCAAGGGTTTGAGGGGGATCATGAGAAACCCATGCTTGGATGAAATCAATGTATACAGTAGAACAATGTAAGTTTAATAATTAATATGTAAGTTATGTAACAATAAAATATAAAAACATGTTCATCCCGAACCCATGGAGGAGTCAGATTTGGGTCTTTACACCCCCGACACCCAGAGCTCTTCAATAAAAGCACCTGCATATTATCATTCTGTGATTATGTGTTCCTGAATGCTAACATTTTTGGCAACCCAGATGGGACCCTGTGAGTGCTGCTGAGGACCCCACGACCCGATCACTCTCCAGACAGCACCGAGGGATCCTCGGGGACCCCATCGGTGCACGACCCCCAGCTGCTCACAACATCCCCTGGAAAGGTAAGGTGCTTTTACTCTGGTTTGGTTGCCAGCCAATAAGATGCAACAAAAGCTATGCTTGGTCAGGCTAACGATTTCCTGGTGGTATTGCCTAGACGATCACAAAAATGTTGCAGGCTCAGCAATTTTGGTGTATTGTAGCTGTAATATGGAGAAGCTTAAAGGAATTTTGGGTGGCAATGCCCCCATACCGCATACTTCTCCTTTGGGGTGCTTATTAGTGCATTGGAAACAGGGTAACTTTGGGGAGGAATTACGTGAGGCTAAGTTGATTGATTATTGTAATACATGGTGGCCAGAATATGTCCTGGAGAGTGGGGAAAAGTGGTCTAAGAACGGGTCTTTGCAATATAACACCATTTTACAGTTGATGTTGTTTTGTAAGTGAGAGGGAAAATGGGATGAGGTTCCGTATGTTGGTTTGTTTTTCCATTTGCGAGATAAGCCAGAATGGCAGACTGAGTGTGGATTGGTCATGGTCAAGGCATTTGTGAGTGATAAGTGTGAGATTTGTGTAAAAGAGAAGCATTGTTTAGAACACCTGGCGTTGAAAAAAAGTTTGTGTCAGAGGAATGATACAGAAGTTGATTTACAAATAGCTCCGACAGGACCAAGAGCACCTGGCCCTATTCCGCAGCCCTCGCCTGCCCCTCCTCCACCCAACCCTATTTCACCCTTCTCTCTCTACCCCCCTCTCCCGCCTTCACCTGATCCTTCTTCCCCAGGAGATGATCAAAATTTAACTGTAATACAAGGAGGGGGGGGAGATGTAAGTGAAGAAGATAGCGATAGTGGTGAATCAGGGACACCAGTATCTCACAGGACTCGAACTCAGTCAAAGGTCACCCCAGTCTTGGCTAAAAAAGACCTGGGCAGACAAAAGCGGACTGTGATTGCCCCCTTGAGACAGGGAATAGGAGCAGAGGGGCCAGTATTTGTAAAGGTACCTTTCTCTCCTGGGGACTTGGTAATTTGGAAACAATCAGCTGGGACTTATAGGGAAAATCCTGATAAAGTGGCACGGGTGGTAAAAATTATTATGAAAACTCAGAATCCAGACTTGGATAATATAAAAGTGATACTAGATACTTTAATGGATTCTACTGAGAAAGAGATGGTGCTTAGGGCTGCCAAGGAAAGAGTGAGAGAAGATATTAGAAATAGGCTGGTGACAGGGACTCTAGATGATAATTTTCCAACTGAGGATCCAGGGTGGGATCCTAATACACCCAGGGGTATGCAGAAGTTAAAGAAATATCAGCAGTGGGTCCATATAGGGGTTCAGAATGCTATACCTAAGACTATGAATTGGTCAAAACTGTATGAGGTCAGACAGGAAAAGAAAGAATCCCCTACTGCATTTTTGGAAAGACTTAAGGAAGCAGCAAGGAAATATACAGATCTCCAGAGAGATACAGAGCTAAGTGAAGGTTCAACTCGCTCTCATATTCCTGGGGCAGTCACAGGATGATATCAGGAGGAAATTGCAAAAATTAGAAGGGGAGGAATTAAGGAATCTGGATAAACTACTTGAGGTAGCCTGGAAGGTATACAATAATAGGGAAAAGAAGGCTAGTAAAAGGCAGCAGCAAAGTCTTTTGGCGGTAATACAAGGAAAAGGGAACCCAGATTTCAGAGGACATGGCAGAGGTGGTCGTGGACTGGGTAGAGACGGGTTTGGCAGGGGCCACTGAGGACCAGTCATGCAAGGGTTAAGCTTAAATCAGTGTGCGTATTGCAAGCAGGAGGGGCACTGGAAGAGAGAATGACCAAGCAACCCGAAAACTGGGTTTAACCAGGGCAATCAGTTCCAGCAGGAAGATGTTGCCAAGGGGATGGTACTGGGCGAGTATCACAGCTGACTAGGACTGGAATCAGTACAGGAACACATGGTAACCATACAATTAGGGGATAAAGAGGTAAAATTCCTGGTGGATATGGTGTCTATGTATTCTGTACTAAATGATTTGCAAAGGCAAATTGGGGACAAGCAAATAGCAATAGTTTGGGCCACAGGGAAGGAGGAAAATCGGCCAGTCTTGCAACCCTTAGATTTGTGTTTTGGGAACAAGGTTTTAATGCATGAATTCTTATATGTACCTGAGTGTCCAATTCTGCTTTTAAGGAAGGATTTGCAGGCAAAACTTGATGCGATAATAACCTTTGAGAATGGGGAACTTCTAATGAAAATACCTGAATCAAAGACAGGAAAATTTTAATGATCAAAGAAAAAACAGTCCCCTCTATCACTAAGGAAGTAGAAGATGCAGTGATCCCCTGTATATGGGAAACAGATATACCAGGAAAATCTAAATTGGCTCAGCCAGTACATGTAGAGTTAAAAGAAGGGGTGAGGGCTGTACAGGTCAAACATTATCCCATAAAACCAGAAGCACGGCAAGGAATAGTAAAGATTATTGATAAATTCTTGAAATACCAAATTCTAGAGGAATGTGAATCAGAATTTAATACACCAATATTTCCAGTGAAGAAACCAAATGGTGAGTATAGATTAGTGCAGGATTTGAGAGCAATAAACTAAATAACAAAAGACATTTATCCGGTGGTTGAAAATCCCTACACATTGCTGACATCTGTAAAAGAGATATATAAATGGTTTACCATAATTGATCTAAAAGATGCCTTTTTCTGCATACCCCTTGACAAAGAAAGTAAGAAACTGTTTGCATTTTAATGGGAAAATCCAGGGAACGGAAGGAAAACCCAGCTCACCTGGACATGGCTTCCACAAGGATACAAGAACAGTCTGACCCTATTTGGAAACCAACTGGCGAAGGAGCTGGAGATATGGACTGAGAATGGGCAAGTACTGAGAGACTAATACCTGTTGTTGCACTATGTTGATGATATACTGATAGCTACAGAAGAAAAACCAACCTACATAAAGGTAACAATTGAGATTTTAAATTCACTGGGAATGGGAGGTTATTAAGTATCCAGAGAAAAGGCACAAATTGCCCAACAGACTGTGATGTACCTGGGATGTGAAATTTCACAAGGGCAATGAAAACCAGGTACTAACTGTATCCAAGCTATTTGTGCTATTCCCGAGCCCCAGAATCTACATGAGCTGCAAGTCTTCCTCGGGATGGCAGGGTGGTGTTGCCTGTGGATCATGGACTACGGACTGATTGCGAAACCCCTGTATGAAGCCCAGAAGATGCAGCCATTCACCTGGGGCAAACCACAGAAAGAAGCCTTCCTAAAATTAAAAGAAGCACTGACAACTGCTCCAGCATTAGGGCTACCTGATCTGTCTAAAGATTTTCAGCTGTTTGTACATGAAAGGCTGCGCCTAGCACTAGGAGTCCTGACCCAATGTCTGGGAAGCTGGAAAAGGCCGGTGGGCTATTTTTCCAAACAACTTGACAACATAAGTGCTGGGTGGCCTTCATGTCTGCGGGCAGTCGCAGCCACTGTGATGCTGATACGAGAAGCCAGGAAGCTTACTATGGGAAGGCACATAGATGTCTATGTACCATACATGGTAACCACTGTTTTAGAGCAGAAGGGGGGGCCATTGGCTATCCCCAAGCAGGATGATGAAATTCCAGGTAATCCTTACCAAGCAGGATGATGTCACATTAAAGACAACTAACCTTTTGAATCCAGCTTTGTTTCTAGGTACCACAACTGAAGAAGGCCCATTAGAGCACAACTGTGTAGAAGTAATAGAGAACACTTATTCGGAGAGACAAGACCTGAAAGACATCCAGCTAGAGCAGCCAGAGTGAGAGTTATTCACAGATGGAAGTAGCTTTGTGGAGAACGGAACCAGATACGCTGTATATGCTGTAACAACAGTCAGTACAGTATTGGAGGCAAAAGCACTACCACCAAATACATCTGCCCAGAGAGCAGAACTTGTTGCCTTAACTAGAGCACTAAAATTGAGTGAAGGGAAAAAGGTAAGCATGTGGACTGACTCAAAATATGCTTTTGGAGTCATGCATGTACACGGAGCACTGTGGAAAGAAAAAGGACTGCTGTCTTCTCAAGGTACCCACATTAAACATCAAGATGCAGTCCTGCAATTGATAAAAGCAGTACAAAAACTTGAACAAGTGGCAATTATACACTATAAAGCACACCAATCAGGAAGCTACCAAATTTTTGAGTGTCCTAGGGTGACGTTATGATGCTTGTATCCCCATTCATGTCTTCTGTTTATGCTGGATATTATGTTCTGTGCCTTCAAGACTGGCTCTGAAGACTGAAAGCTTTGTTTGGGTTTCTTATCAGCTGCTCCCCCATGGCTGGCGGGACACAGAGAAGGGGCAGTACATAGTGCTGCTTTTGCTTTTTTGCTTTTGCTTTTTACTTTGCTCTCGGTCTTGCTTCTGCTTTGCTTCTGCTTGCTCTTGCTTCTGCTCATTAGCTAGTTTAGCTAAGCAGTCCAAATTTCTTCCTGGACTATTTCTCCTTTCCTTTTTTTTTTGGACCTACTCAAACCTGCTCTGGACTGGGACCTGGGAACACTGAGAGTTTGCACCCTGTGGCCTGCAGCAGCTGCCTCAGCGCTGGAGGGATTTATATCAGAGCGACCACCCCCAAGAGAGAGACTTTCTGAATTTGTCATCTTTTTCAGAGCGGTGAAAGAGTGGTGTCATCCGGTATTGTTCATTTTGTGTGCTGGGGGGTGCTGTGCCTGTTAAATAAACAAGTTCTTTCCACTTCTCTCCGAGGAATTCTTCCCGAACCACTTGGGGGGAGGGGCCGTGTGGGTTTGCTTTCTGGAGGGGCTCCCCTTTGGAGATTCTCTCCCCCAAATTTGCCCTAAACCAGGACAGTGAGGGAAATCAAAAGGCAGACTAGACAGCCCCCACAGGTTGCTCAAGAAGTACAAACAACAATGGCATTGATACCTTTAAAACTTAATGTATCTCAATTCAATTTGCCTCCAAAACCAAAATATTCAGTAGAAGATGAGAAATTGGGATGTTTGCTAAATGCACAAAAGAATTCAGAAGGGTGGTGTGTAACTGCACAAGGACAAATAGTGTTACCCCCCTTGATAATGAGAGGTTCTACAAATTAAACACAACAAATCTCATTGGGATGCAGAGGCATTGGTAAAATTGCTAAAGCAAAATTTAATCTCGGTACAGATACTAACAATGGCAAAATCAGTAATGTCAAAATGTGAAATCTGCTTGAAAAACAATCCAGTGGCTAGACAACAGACACAGCTACGAAAGATTCGGATAGGAATAGAACCAGGAGACTATTGGCAGGTGGATTTTGTAGAATTGCCAAGGACTCGAGGATAAAAATATCTATTAGTGGGGGTTGACACATTTTCTGGATAGTCAGAAGCCCTTCCCTGTTGCACAAACCAAGAAAAAGAAACAGTTAAGTGGTTACTACAGGAGATCATTCCCAGGTTCAGGGTACCCCTAGGAATATCATCAGATAGGGGGCCCCATTTTATAGCCACAGTAGTAAGAGAAGTAAGTAGATTGCTGGGAGTAACCTGGGACCTCCACACACCATGGAGACCCCAGTCAAGTGGACAGGTAGAGAGGATGAATCAGACACTAAAGAGGCAAATCAGTAAAATATGCCAAGAAGCCAAATTGCAGTTGCCCCAAGCTTTGCCAATAGCACTGTTAAGGATTTGGATAAAACCGAGGAGTGGAATGACAGTCCTTATGAGATATTGTATGGGAAACCATATGAATCTCCTGAACCTAACCCAAATGTACATGTCACGGGAAAGCAGGAAGTGTATAATTATGTTCTGTCTCTCAGGAAAACTTTAGCCCGGCTTCAGAACGCCCTCGTGTGGAATAGGCCAGTGACTCCCGAGAATGCAGTTCATGACATACATCCGGGAGATGAGGTGTACATTAAAAACTGGAACCAAGAATCACTGAAAGAAAAGTGGACTGGACCCCACCAGGTACTGTTGACCACCTTTACAGAAGTCAAAGTAGCTGGTGTGGACCCCTGGATTCACTATACCCCAGTGAAGAAAATCCATTCCGGATTACGGACTGTGTAAACTGTGGAACCAACAAAGCTGCAGATAAGATGTGTTTAACTGTTTCGAGAATGTTATCAGTAATTGTGCCAATGCTCATTTTATAGTTATTAATGTCTTTGGGATGTGGTATCCAAAAAGGTCAACTAACCACTCTTCATTTTAGAGTAAAGAGGGAAGTACAGGCAGAAACACGGGTGATAAAGGTTTCCAATGCAATTCGGGCCAAAAATGTAATGATTGGATTAGTCAAAGACTTTGCCAAAATGCAAAACACCAGCAGAATAACTGCCTGTCTGCCAATACCAAAGGCAGCGAGAGACCCAATAAGTTAGGGAATCATAACGTCAAAATTACCTGAAATACAAAAGAACAAAACAATTGTATGTAAACAGGTACCAGAGTTGAAGTAAATAGTCAGAGAAACCTGGAAAGTAACAGGAGAGTGGATGAGACCTCTGAGGAAATGGGACTGTATTTTAAGTCATGGCAGGGTAGGACAAATCATAGAGTGGTGATTTAAAAATCAAGACATGGCAAATTAGGAATGCTTTATGCCACACTATAGAAAGATTACAGAGAATGTTACAGAAAACACTCTGGTATAGAAGTGTGAGGCCAAAGATCAGAAAAGTCAGATAGAGCCTTGGGACAGTGCATGGTCCATGAGTATACTTCAAAAATTCCAATATATGGCAAACACTCCTTAGTGTATTAAATGAGAAGGTTCTGAGAATGAGACAGATCCAGCAGTAGTGAACACTGCCACTAATAGTAGAATGATGGCAGACAAAGTGAGTTGGTGGGCATGTAATAAAACTTATGATTGCACTTCTGATGATATAGAGATAAAACAAATGCCACCCCTGGTACTAGCCCTACACATTGGTTGTGCCTGCAGAGGGATCAAACATAAACAAGGTAAAGTGAATTACAAAATACTCGTAGGATGTACCAGAAGTACAATCTGAAGTCCAGGACAATTTGTATGGGCAACAAGCGATGGCACCTGGACAACACATCTGCCTGTAGATGGGAAAGTTAAAGAAATTACTTTGGGCCTCCTTACTTTATGTCCAAATTGGAAAAAGTCCTCATTTAATGGAAAACACAAACTTCTGCAGATAAGAACAAGACAAGAAGTTCTAGACAATGAAAATCAATATGACACTTGGCAAGAACCCTCTAGTGGAATGAAATTTGGGTGGGCCCTAGAGTCTTTGCTTGGTCCAACAGCAAACTATCAGAACAGAGAAATGTTGTACAAACTTACAAGTCAGGTAGATAGACTAGCAAGAGTCACCTGGAAAGGATTTAAAGAACTAAATGCACAATTACAAGCCACCACAAAAATAACTTTACAAAATCGATTGGCCTTAGATTTGTTACTCCTGAAAGAGCAGGGAGTGTGTGGATTTTTAAAGTGACGGATTGATCATTGCTGCGTCCACATCCCAAATGTAACTGCAGATGTAGAATATGATATCAATCAGTTGAAACAAATAGAGCATGAAGCACAAGAAGAACAAAAGGACTTGACTACAAGCTCGTTAGACAAAATCTTCAAAGGGTTAGGATGAAATGTTAATTCATGGATTAAGTCTATTATTGAGAGTTTGATAATCTTACTGATCATGTTCTTAGCAATGTGGTTAGTTTACAGCATCCTAAAGGGAGAAATACAGAAGAAAATTTCCTGGAAATGAAAAATAATGAAGGCACTGACACAGGACAAGAATCCACATCCATCATCTTCATGTCCTCTGGTTCGTGACAGCATCCATGACAACATTTATAACAACACCGGATTTGAAAATGAACATCAAGTATAAACTCAGAAGCCAAAGGACTGTATCAAATGAAAGCATTTACACTTATAGTGAAGTGAAAATCCTTTCAAAGGGGGGAATATATGATACTATAGGGATAAAATGTTTCTAAAATCATAGTATATTCAGGGGACTTAGAAAGAAAGTTAGGCTTAGTAGGCCCTGGGAAAATGTTAAGGGTTGACCCTGGGAAATGTTAAGCCTTGTGTTTGCCAGATCATGTGAAACTGCATCTGTGTAACCAGTATATGATAAATGATATAATTGTTAGATGTGATGATTGTTTAGTAATTAGATACAATTATTGTTTAATCGTAAGAAGAATCATAAGAAAATATGTTCAAGGGTTTGAGGGGGATCACGAGAAATCCATGCTTGGATGAAATCAATGTATACAATAGAACAATGTAAGTTTAATAATTAATATGTAAGTTATATAACGATAGAATATAAAAACATATTCATCCCGAACCCATGGAGGAGTCAGATTTGGGTCTTTACACCCCTGACACCCAGAGCTCTTCAATAAAAGCACCTGCATATAATCATTCTGTGATTTTGTGTTCCTGAACGCTAACAAGGCCTGAGCCCTTTTAGCACCAGAGATGACCCCTTGCTGAGCCTTTCAGCCTGGGTTATTTCTTTATGCACCAACTATCTGTGGTAGAGAGGAGGGGGGACAGTCCTGCCACAGTCAGCTCACATGCAGTGTAACATAATTGTTACCTCTGTTGTGTTTCCCCAGATTTCACACATATTCATCTGATATGCAGATCCTGGGAAGACTTTACAGGCTGATACCAGTAACTTTTCATCTCTTTCCATAGGTCATACCATGCCTGACATTGTGGCATATGAATGAGAGAGACATGAGCTAAAAGCAAGTGAATCTGGTTTATTGAAAAGTTAAGACAGTATTTATACTTTTTAGTGTGAGAAACTGCCTTCATCAGTTTTCTCAAAAATGGTTACAAGCCCATAATAAATTCTTCGTCTTGACAGTTTGTTATTCTTCTTTCAAGGTTTACAGGCTTGGCAAACAGGATGTCTTTCCCATTTTTAGATCATGTGTAATCAGCTTTCTTCCCCGTTTCTCAGCATTCTTGCTCACATGATGCAGCAGAGGCTTCCTCTGTAACTTCATATCTCCCCCCTCTGTTTTTAGGGGGGTCATAGATAAAGCTATGGTGACCATGACTTGTTTTTGCATGCTTTTAGCAGCCCTAACTATGTCAAAAAGGACAAGACAGAAGATTAAAAAGGATATTATTGTCAAACAACCCAGTCCAATGAAAACCCAAACTCGTAAATTTATCCCAGGAAACCAATTTTTTGGATTTAGCCAAGATAGATAATTTTTCAGATCTGTCAATACCTTTGTTCCTCCATAGTTTGTAAAGTTCTGAGTTGATCCTTTAACTGAGTATGAAGTGATTGGCTATCTTGTCTTAAGGTTTTCTCAAAGGGTCCTTGGAGGGGGTTTTTAACTGTCTCCCAATTCTGTTCTGTGTCATTCCATGGAAGAGAAGTGACACATAAAGAATTATGAATATGCTCCTAATCACAGTGCAGGGATAGACAAGTTTTTTGGGCCTCAAGTCTCTCGCCTACCCATAAAAGCGCACTTTCCAAGGCTTCTAATCTAGCCATTATTTCTTTATTAATGTTTTCTTGTGTTTGCAATTCTTTTGTGATATTAGTTAAAGCCTGTCCCATAGTATGGGCAGTTTGAATGGAATGAGTTAAGGCAGTGACAGCCACAGAAGCTGTGGTTAATACTATCATGGCAAAAACAATAGCAAAAATTAGCCAACACAGAAATTTGCGAACTTGTTTCTTACTCTTTTGGATTTCCTCTTGGACTAGTAAAGCCAATTGTGAAAGACCATTTTGTCCTTCCCAACTCTGAGTCAAATTTACAGGTACCCAAATTTCTGATCTTCTTTTAAATGGAAGAAGGACAAAATAGTCACACATATCTCCATAGGTTAAACATGATCTGAAAACAAAAGAATCAGCAGACAAAAAATACAAACCATTTGATAATATATTAAAAAATCAGTCGCTAAAGCAAAACCATATGGATGTGAGGTGCAAGTCATTAGTAATTGGTCCTTCAGCAGTGTTAAGCTAGCAATTGTAGCATTCTTCTCTAATTTTACTTGGTATATCCTATTGCCAAAAGCAGGTAACAATATTTTCCACACATGTTTGTACACACGGGACTGATTATTATCTCAATAATATTGTATTAAGGGTCTGGCCATCCCACAATCATGCCAAACCATGCTGCAGTTTGCCTTTTTTGACAGGAGAATGGTTGTATTCGTCCAATTTTCTCTAAGGATACCATGTGGTCCCCAATCAGTTACCCTCCCATACTGTAAGAATTGTGGCCATTGTCCTATACATGATGTCCATTCCAAACATGGCATATTGGAAATGGGTGTAAAACAACATTTGGGGAAATGAGGTGGAGTGGCATCCACAGATTAGTTGGAGGTAGACAGAATGGCTAACAATGTAATAGCAGTCAATTCTCTTGCAGTCTCCAAGTGTACATCTATTAAATGTAATTGCATAGAAAAATTAGCACAAGGTAAAGGTAAAGAGGTACTTGTTTGATTCCATGTTAAGCATATAGGTGGTAAATCAGTAACAAAAGTAGTGTTAATACTATATGTATCTACAATATCTTGATGTAGGGAAGGAAGCCAAGTTCCTCCTACCCATTCTGTTCCATTGTTACTGAGGGGGGGCTCTGGATCCCTATAGGTCAGAGGACAAAAGAAATGGTGGCTGAAGGATGTGGGACCAGTAGATTCCTCCTTCTGCCACTTGATGGCAGTATAGCAGTAGAAAGATGACAAGATTCATTGTCGTCCTTGGCTGGGTCTGATATATCTTGCTAGGAGCCAGTATGGTCCTGCCGGCAAAGAAACACATCCGTAACCTCTTCCCCAAGCTAACAGTGGAACTGGATCTTTCAACTGACATCTTTGTATGTAACTTCTGGGTGTACTCCTTCTCCATCAGTTCTGTGACCTAGGTGTCTCTGATATGCTGTTAGGTCATCTCTAGTGGAGAGATTAAAAAAATTTAAAACATAGGTTGCTTTGTCAAGCTGCTCTTGAGGGAGCACACCTACTGGATTTCCCTCTTTTTTGTTTTTGAAGTATGCTTTTCAATGTATAATGTGCCCTTTCCACTATGGCTTGGCCTGTTGGAGAATGGGCAATACCTGTATGATGTTTGATGCCCCAAGTGAGGGAAAATTCTTGTGTTTTATGAGATGTATATGCAGGTCCATTATCTATTTTTATCTGTTGGAGCATTCCCATCATGGTGAAAGCATGGAGCCAATGTCGGGGGGCATCTCTCAATTTCCCACCTTTGTGTGCTGTTTCTACTATGAATCCTGAAAAGGTATCAATGGAAACATGGACATATTTAAAAGTCCTAAAGCTCGATATGTGTGTTATATCTGTTTGCAAAATGACATTAGGTTTCAACTCTTGGGGGTTTGTACCTAACATTTGTGGCAAAGAAAGAGTCTATTGACATTGTGAGCAAGTATTCACTACATCTCGTGTTTGTGGCAAAGTTAAACCAAATTTTTTGGCTAGTTCTCAGGCATTTTGATGATAGAAATCATGAGAAAGTTTTCCCTGCCATAACTTTTGTGGTATAGTGACTGTCATGGTGAGGGCATCCGCCCTTGCATTACCTTTCACTATAGGTCCAGGCAGAGTGATGTGTGACCTAAGATGGAGAATGCAATATTCATGAGACCTGTGAAGTAAAATGTTGTACAGAGTGGTTAATAACATGAAAAGATCTTTGCTAGCGACTTCCTTCGGGAATGAATGCTTGATTCTCTCAATGATTCCTGTAACATAAAGAGAATCACAAGCAATGTTAATAGGTTCCAGTGAAAAAAGACAAAATGCTTCTACCACAGCTGCCAGTTTGACCAATTGTGTAGATCTGGATTGAAAGGTTATAGAATGTTCCCACTGTCCCATATAATTTTTCCACAGGGTCACAGCTTTGTGTGTTTTCCCTGATCCATCAGTGAAAACAGTGCTTGCATGAGGGATAGGCGTCTTTAACTATAATCGTCACAGTTGGAAGGGAAGTTCTTTGAAGGATTGTAACAGGGCATGTTGAGGCATGGAGTGAATAAATGGTCCGTTATAGTATGCAAGGGCAATTTGAAATGACAGTGAATTCCTGAAAAGATTCTCTAATTTTGTTGCAGTAATAGGAAGATGTATTTCTGCTGGATCATATTGCTGTCAGGCTCTGGCATCGGAGTAGTCCCATCGACTGCAGTCGAAAAACTACTTCGAGTTGAGTAGTTATAGTTTTTGAAAAGGTGTGAGGCAGAAGAATCCATTCTAATAGCCAGAGATGATGTTCCTGTACATCACATTGACCAATGAGAGCATAAGGTTGAAAAAATTGTAGAATTAGGAACAACCGTAAAGGTAAATTCAGGTTCTGATGCATGGCAAAGGATTTGTTAATCTTGTCACTTGCATTTGTCAAAGTATCTCAGGCAGTCTTTGTTAACTGCCATGGGGAGAAAATATCGGGGTCCCTGATAGGTTTCTCCTTGAGCCAGGTCTTATGAGCTCTCAGAGAACCTATCACACCCAAGGCAGCTCAGCTACCTCAAATGGCATAAAATTAGCAGGATGGCTTCTGAGGTAGTGTTGGAAACAGAAAAAGTTTTAATAAAAGGCTAAATAACAAAGCTCTTACAGAGAAAAACCAAGCCAGGGGCAAGAGGCTCTTGCTCCTGCTAAAACACTCCATATAAGCTATTTCCTTTGTTCTCTTCTTTTTCCAGTGAATTACCTAGGTGGGACCTTTTGGCCTCTGTCCAATTGGGCAGCCCCAGGTTTGAGGTGAAGTCCCAAAGGTCCTATGAGGTGTCTTTTTACCAAATTGAGGAGAGAAACTTCTGGGCTTTTTACCTCTTTAAGCAGACAAAGAATAATTTTGTCACTCTGTCAACAGGGGACACATTCCTACAGGTCCCCTTTTAACAACTGGAATAGGGGGGATAATTCTTCTGTGGTGATTCCCAATAAAGGGCAAATCCAATTGATATTGCCTAATAGCTCTTGCAAATCATTCAATGTGTGTATGTTGGTTTTTAGGGTTACTGGCTTTGGGGTGACTGTTGTTTCTAATAATTTAAAATCCAAGTATTTCCAAGGAGGTTCTGTTTGGATTTTTTCTGTGGCTATGCACAAGCCTCTGCTGGCAAGTGTTACCTTTAAAGCAGCAAGGCAATCACGTAACAATGAAGAGCTGTCAGAAGCAATTAAAATATCATCTATGTAGTGATACAGAAGAATAGACAGATATTTTTGCCGTAATGGTTGTATCACTAAGTGAACGACAAATTGACAGATAATAGTGCTGTGTATCATACATTGAGGTAGCGTAACTGCAGTGGTTTTGGTTCACCAATTTGAGATTTCTCAGCCAATGCACTGATTAATGTGGTGGGTTCAGTGTTGGTGAAATGCCCATGTACCCCCTAGAATTATTTACTCATTTACTGATGTGAGATGGGATTAGGAAGAAGGCAAAGCAGGCTCAAAACTTTAAAAGGGTACAAAGAAAACTTTATTAACAGAAACTAAAAGAATAATGGGAATCAGAATGAAACCTTCAGAACACTTGTCCTCCCCCCTACAACCTTGTCTTTCCCTACTAACAATGTACAGAAACAATTCAGTAAGTTTATCACCTCTAGAATAGTCTTTCTTCAGTTCACATAGGGAGAGGAGTCCCTCTTGTCATTTTATGGAGACTTCTCCACAAGAAAACAGTTATTTCGTGGCTTTTAAGTTCCACGAATAGCAGCTGTCCGAGAATCTGCAATCATGAAGTGTTGGAATGTTGGGGGACACAAGACAGATGATGGACTTTGGACCTGGTTAACATAAGAGATTAGATAACAGTATGCTTTGGCAAAAGCAAATGGAACTTTGAAAATTAGATCTAGATTGCAAAAAGATTAAATCAGACAGGTGTCACCCTCGTTTTTTAAGATTTTCTAAGCCTTCTGATGTTGACATCCTTGTAGTGAACTTTCTCACACACTTTCTGTAAATAACTCATTGTTTTGCATTCCTTTATGGAGGAGGAGAGAGTTGATGGACTGTTGGTTTGACCAGTGTCATTGGAGAGGTGTCACTGTCACCCTCCAATCCGCTGTCACTTTTGGAAAACTATAAATGTTGGAGTCAGAAAATAAACTTCCCTTTTTTCCTTCACCTTGAGAACAGTGGTGTGTGCTTGTGTTCTTTTGTGTCCTATAGTGACAGACAGGTTTACCAGAAAAAGAAAATATCATTAAACTCTGCAAGCAAGAGATGTTGTTATATGCATAAGTTGGTGTATGTGATTTTAACCTAATCATTGTAGTACACATTACTAGTCTCCCTAAAATAGTATATAGGCATTTGTATTGTCAGTAAAATTAATCCACAAACATCAGAGGTTTATGTCCAAAAAGGAGACAGAGGAGTCCTTTTACTTTATTTGAATAAAGGAAGATGCCATGGGGCATTCCCCTGGGGTCTTTCAAATTTTTGGAGGACACAGCCTCCTTTTTTTAATCCTAATTTCCCAGCCACATTTCCTTTCCCTCTTCCCCCATTGGCTGAGGTAGTTGAAAGTGTGAAAAATGGCAGTCACTTGTTTTAAAATTTAAAAAGTTTAATAGTAATAAAATAGTTATTGAAATACTAATAAAACTTAGAGCAATAAGAATTTGGATAATCAGAGTTAAGACAATAAAGGACAATAAAAAGCAGAGAATTACGGACGTCCAGATGCTTCCTGGGCACTAAGCCCCCCAAAAAAAACATGGCTCACTAACAAAGGATTAACCCTTAAAAGCAACAGCCTGTTGCATATTCATATATCTCATACATAAGCCAAAAATTCTTTTCAAACAAAGGGTCTCTTCTGCTTAACTTCTGCTCTCCCCCTCATCTTGTAAATCAATTCTTTTTGGCTCCTAGGAGTGTGGAAGAAATCTGGGTCTTCCCGATAAAGAGGCAATAATTCTTCTCTTGCAATTTTGGTGTCTTGTTGCTGTTATCTCTATGCAAAGAATTTCTTAATTATCTTATCCATTCCTTGAGCTAGTTACAAAAAAATATCTTACATCACATAGTTTCTATTTTAATATTATGCTATAGCCTAAAAACTATATTTACTACACTACTTAAAAGAATTAATACAACATAACTTTCTAACATAACACATATAGTATTCATTTTAATATTTGCAAAGAACGAATCTTATAATATGCATTTTTCACAACCCCCCCTCTTATTCTTTATAAATAATTTGGCTTGAGCAATATTTCTTGTCCACTTGCATTCTCCAGACTATGCTGGTAATCAAATAAAACAGGGGATTAAACAAGGAAGAAATATCAAAAGAGTTGTAATACATATAAGGAAAAATCCTAATTTATTCCACCATCCTATCCCAAATACATTACCCCACCATCTAGTTTTTAACATTGTGTTCCAATTTTGGACTGGTACCTGGGTTATTTTTCTGATATCTTTTGCTTTTTTCAGAATGACATCCCCGTTGTCATCTATTTCCAACAATCTGATATATTAAACTTTCCACAAACACCCCCTTCTTTAGCCAATAAATAGTCTAAAGCCAACCTATTCTGATACACTACAGTTTTTGTTTGGCTTTGCTGACTTGATAATAATTTCAATGCCTGAGCAGCTTAATTTGTTATCATCTCTATAACTGCTTGGAGTCTTATAATATGATTGAGCATATAATTTGGGGCCAATACAGAGTTAGTTTACTGTGCTGGTTTTACCTTTTTGTTTACTAGTGGTTTTTCTACCTAATCTTGGACTATATCTCTAAGATTAAATGTAAAACAAATCCATCTCTCTCCTTTTGGACATTCAATTCCCAGTCTATTACCACTTTTCCCTAAGTTTCTTGCAATCCAATATTTTTCCCCGTCTTCCCTACAGGTACTTAATTTGGGTCGGTTATAACAGTGGCTGTTTACATGGGGGTGTGTAATAAAAGAGGATCTTTGGTTTCTTTCCATGTAATGCTTTCAGTAGCATTTGTGACACGATCTTGCCGGTATCCCAAAAGCAAAAAGACAACAAATGAGTGAAAGAAACAGGAATAACAGAGGTCTGGTATGGCTTATACCCCCACCTTCCCTGCCTATGGGGCTGCAACCCATAGCAGGTGTATATGATCTTCTTGGTGGCGAGTACAGTGGTCAACTCAGGCTTGCCCTCTTTTTCCCTTGTCACTTCCTTTTTACTGATTTCCAGGCTGATTGTTTTTTGCTTGTTTGTTTTTAACACTCCTTAACTGTGGTTTCCCACCATTCATCAGGTATGTCTCATTTACCGGCACTAATAATTTCCATCAACAAAACATTGTTTCAGTTGTTTTCAGTTCTATCTGGATAGGGGATAGATTTAGTACTTGACATTTCTTGCAACAAGAGCATAGATTTTGTGAAGTACAATACCAGTTATTCCCACAATTTAAACATTTACTTATAACCCAGCTAACGTGTCCAGTATTGGTATGAATCAAATAAAGTATACAGTATGGCACTGATGGAAATGGTGATTCCCCCTCTTCCCTGTACAAGTCACAGGCTAAGGCCAGAATATAAGAACTCTTTGACCAAAACAGTCTTGATCCTTCTGTTTGAAGTGGAAGTATTCCTCCCCAGGGAGGTGGTGGAGGCATCTCTGGGCTTATTCAGGCAGTACTTGACACCAGTGATGTAAGCTTTGCCTTATTTCTCAGTTAAGTGTGATTCGTTGTACATTCCTTGGATCATTTGGGTCTTCCCAAACCATTACCACCCAGTCCCTATTTGAAAGTCAATTTGGTATCACCCAGTTTAGATGTGATAGTCCAATCCTCAGGTTCCTTCAAAAGTCCTTTGATTTTTCTGGCATGAATTCAGCATCTTTCCGTGGTTCGGATTGGTGCTTCAGTAGTACCTGTAAAGGACTTCTTAATAGCACGGTGATAAAAGGAAGACAATACTGCATTAAGTTTTACCATCAGCTTTCCTCAAAACTTTCTGGGTTTAGTAAAAAGCTTTTTTCCACAGCCATCTCTTCTTCTTGTATCCAGCTGTGCTAACAGCTGGAGAGGCAAATTCTTCTTTTTGTGAGCTACAATTAGTTAAACAAGAAAGGCCAGGCCAATTTTAATACAAGATGAATCACCTATTGCTTTTTACTCTTTGGGCAACACTTAACAGTTTTAGCCTTACAGACTCATTCCTCAGAACAAAAGCCTCCTCTTCTTAACAGCAAGAAAACAGAAAGAAAAAATAAATCTTGCTTTAAAAAAATAAACGACTTTGTGAGGTTTGGAGAGTCAACAAGAGATTAAGGCTATCTCTGCCTTGATCTTATCTCTATCGCTGGCCCCTCTCTCCCTGCAACGCCCGACCCGGGCGGACCCTGCCCTAGTGGGAGCAGGGGAAGGAACTCGAAGACAGCCACGGGCATGGGGACCCTGGGGGCATGCCTTGGGTCCCTTTCACCCTCTCTTTCTCTTTCTCTTTCTCTTTCTCTTTCTCTTTCTCTCTGTCTCTCTCTCTCTTTCTCTCTTTCTCTGTTTTTCTCTCTCTCTCTCTCTACCCACTTGCCGGGGCCGAGGCAGCCATCCTGGACTCAGGACCCCGGCAGGCTGGGAGTCACCCCCGGCAGGCTGGGAGCCACCCCCGGCGGCTCCGCCACTGAGCCAGCCTGCTCCTGGGCAGCAAACCTGGGCTATCTGCACCCAGCACCGCCACCGGGCCAGCGAGTGCATCTGGCAACCCCTCACTCTCTGGGACCCTGGCACAACCAAGCCAGCCGCCAAACCCTAGTGTCACCCCATGCAAACCACACCCTGTGGCACTTCAACGGGTGGGCAAACACTGGGAGTTGCCGCACTGGGTCACGCCCATGAATCGGCCCCTGCTGCAGCCCCTGAGACCCCGCTGCTCGTACAAGAGCAGCCAAACACCTCCCAGTCTTGACAACCCCAGACCTGGCGTCCCCAGGTGCTCCTGACATTGTTTTTCCTTCAACATATCCTCTTTTCCTTTCAAGGAGGGCCTGTTGTGCTAAACCTTCCCAGACCCCAGTTCGGCATTGAACAACCTCCTAACAACCATGTGTTATGACACTTCCCTGCCCTTCATACAGAAACTGCATTCAAACTCCTGTCCTCCTCCAGCACCAAGACATCATCACATTCCAACATTCCAGAGTCTGCTAACCATCCCTTCCCCCTCTTCAACTTCTCTCTTCCTTCCCTTCTCACTTTCTTTTCTTTTCCTTATCTTTTCCTCTTTTCTCCAATTCAACACACCCCGGACTGCACGAGGTGTACACACAACTAGTTTACTTCCAAAAGTAACCTTACGACTTTCTTTTCCAGGATTGCAGTAGCTGCTATAGTTTGAATACATACTGGCCAGCCGTGGCTTACTGGGTCCAACATCTTTGATAAATAAGCTACTGGTCTCTTTGCTCCTCCCATTCCTGAATTAGAACCCCATGAGCTACCCCATTGTGGGAACTCAGCACATCACTCCGGATGTCCAGAGTTACCAAGAGAACCCTTGGGGGGGGCTCGGAAATCCTGAAATGCTGCCAGGAGTGTTTGGTGGCTTGATTTTGATCCTTCTAAGGAAGTGACACCTGTTTTAGGACGTGAGAATCACTTGGGAGTGAAGGGTGCAAGAAAGACACATTTATAGGGTGAAATATAGATTTTGGGGTTTTTGGTACAGGGGGGTTATGGAGACAAGATGGAGGGATCAGGGCGTGTCTCGTCCTTCTTCTTTCTTCTTCTTGTCTTCCATCTTCTGTGGTGATGTTGGCACTTGGGGATTGGTCCATGGTGAAGGTGCACTTGCTAATATGGGTGAAAGGTATTGGGAAATAAAGGTAAATATCATGTACGTAGTTTTTAGTATAAAAAGACACAACTGCCCCGTGGGTGGTCAGAGTGCCTTTGGCGGCCTTGCAGGTCAGACCTCTGTTGGGCAGACAGAAAGTTCTGTAGATAAGAAATAATAAACAATCTGAAGATCGAAAAACCGAAGAGTCCAGACTCGTCCTTTGAAGCGTGGGCCGCCCAAGAACCACCCTACCCGTGTCCGGGCAGAGACAAACAGCCGAACCAGACACCCAATTTTCCACATTTACGTACAGATGAAAGGGTTTTTCTAGTGAGGGTAAGCTTAAAGCTGGTACTGAGGCCAGTTTTAGGTTCAAGTCTTCTAATTTAACATCATCTTCCTTGGTCCACTTTATATCATCTTCCTCTGTCAATTTTCCATACAAAAATTTTACTGCCTGTGTCTGCCCGTCAATCCATAATCTACAATATCCCAATAATCCAAGTAGTTTTCTGATTTCCCTCTTTGAAGACAGAGGGGGAAGAGATAAAATTCCTGCAATTCTCTCAGGGTTGAGTTTCCGGATACCCTTACTTATTAAGTGTCCAAGGTATTTTAGTTCTGCTTCTACAAATTGCAGTTTCCCTTTTGATACCCTTAATCCTTTTTCCCCGAGAAAATTCAAAAGTTTTATAGTAGCCTCCCTAACCTCAACTTCATCTTCCCTGGATAATAAAAGATAGTTCCCATTGGGCTTCTTTACTGAGAGAATAGGGGTATTCTGAGGAGACATACAAGGTTCTAATATCCCATCCTTTATAAGTCCTTCTATTACTGGCTTCAAACCTTCTGGTCTTTCTAAGGATGTTGGATACTGACGTACACATATGGGACAATCTTCTCTCTCAGTCGTGATCCTTATGGGGTCAATATCTAATCCTCCCCTATTTCCTTCCCCAGCCCAAACTTCCATGTTTTTTCCTCATCCTCTTGGCCAAGTTTTAAAACTTGAGCTGTCATTTTCCCTTCTTCTGTTATAACCCCTATTCCTAGTTTTACCTTTAAGTCTCTCCTAATAAATTGCTACCTGCCCCAGGGACCAATAAGACATCTCCTATCCAAATTTTAGTTTCTTCCCTCAATTGCCACATCTTTAATGACAGGAACTGTGAAACTCTCTCCTTTTGCTCCTGTTACCTTTACAGTGTCTTTGTTTACACTATAACCTTTTGGAATATTTAACAGGCAGGTTTTTTTCTGCCTCTGTGTCTACCACAAATTCTAATTTTTCTTCTTGGGGACCCACTATTAAAGATATCACAGGCTTCAGATGGTATCCATCTTCTAAAATATAGAGCCTATGACCTCCCTATTCCTCCTCTGTGCCCATCTCTTGGAAGATTTTCAGATCTTTTACCTGATTAGGGCAATTTTTCCTACAATGTCCTAAGTCTGTCTAACCATTCAGTTGGAGTTTCTTCTTTCCCCTGCTGTCGCTTAAAAGCTTTTTTAGCATTTTGCTTTTGGGGTGCCACCTCTTTTATTTCCTTGATTATCAAATTACGATAATCATTCATGTGTTTCTCCTCCTGTGAAAAATGCATGTATTTTATGATTGGCTTTTTGCAAATATTAAAATGAATATTATATGTGTTGTGTTAGAAAGTAATGCTGTATTAATTCTCTTAAGTACTGTGTTAAATATAGTTTTAGATTATAAAAATTGTTAAAATAGAAACTATGCTATGTAGGATACTTTTTTTAAAGAAAGGACTCGCAGTGAGATAGTAGCCACAGGGCACTTAAATCTTTCAGAGAAAAAGAATTTATTGCCCTCTTATCAGAAGAAACGAACATCTTCCCACCTCAAAGGCGCTGTTAGGATTTGGAGGAAGAAGTTGATGATGACCAGACAGAATCCTGTATTTGAATGGAATTTATTCATCATGTATGAAGTGTATGAATATGCAACAGGCTACTGCTTTTAAGGGTTAATCCTTTATTAACGGGTGTCCTTTTTCGGGCTCGTGCTGCCCAGAAAAAGCTACCCGTATGTCCGTAACTCTTTGTATTTTTTGTCTTATATTGTCCTAATTCAAATTGTCCAAATTATTATTTCTCTAATTGTATTATTATTTTTATAACCATTTTATTACTATTAAACTTTTAAAATTTTAAAAAACAAGTGATTGGCGTTTTTAACACCTCCCTTTGTCATCATTTTGACCCTAATTAGGAGGTGCTATTGGCATTTTCTGATCTCCTGGGCGGGGGGGGGGCTCTGCTGATTTTCCCTTTCATTTCCCAAGTAAAAATGTTTTGACCTAAGAATTGGTCTTTAGGGACAAAGTTTCCTTGAGCAGCAGGAGCTGTCGTTACCAAGGGAATGGGACCCATGGCAGGGATGGATGGAGGAAGGGAGTGAGGGGAGGAATTCTCAAAGAGTCTTGGTCCTCTAAGGGCAAGGAGTAGGTGGGGTCTGCTGCCGGAACCACCAGAGGAGGGATGTCTTCCTGGGGAAACCAAACCAGAGCGTGGATAGCCCACACATGGTTCATGGCGGCTGGGCCGGCAGCTCGCGGAGCAGACAAAGCAGGCGGGGTGGCCCTGGCAGCTGGCACGGGCAGGGCAGCCGGGGATGGAGCAGTCGGGGATGGGATGACTAGGACAGACGGGACCCCCCCGGACGTGGTCAGCGCAGCGACCATTGACCATGGACCACGCAGCAGGAGGGACCCCCGGCATGGCCGGTGGAGCAGCCGCGGGCCAGGTGGCCAGGACCGGGGCAGACAAACTCATCGGAGGAGCTGGAGCCATCACAGGGGCTGGATCTGGTACTGCAGCCGTGAGTGGCAAGACCGAAGCCGGGACGGGGGCTGGGGGGGAGTGGTGCAGCCGCGAACGGTGGAGGAGCAAGCGAGAAAGGAGGAGGAGGTAATACTTGTAAAGGATTTTTCTCTTTTTCTTTTTTTTTTTCTTCTTGTTCCAGCCCTTTCCTTTCCCTCTTTTTTTTTTTTTTCTTGCTTTTTCTCGGGGGTTTCTATTTTAAAGATTTTTATTCTCCTACAATCTCCCATCCAGCATGCGACATATTCTCCTTCTTCTGGATTAAACGGTTCTTTTGAATTTACAAATAAATCCAGAGCCTGACAAATCCAGACTTCTACTTGGATACTTTGAAATGGTCGACGAGCTAACTCACGACCTCCTAATTTTGTTTTTCTCATAACCTTTTTTATTTATCTTTTGGCAAGTTATACATTTTTTAGTTACTTGTTTTGCTAATCTAAAAATCCCAATGCACCCATAGTTCCCTAAAAAAATGATTGCACAAAGCCTGAGTACCCTAAAAGGTTTTCTGATGCATGTCTTCTAATATTTCCCTAGTAAAGGTTTTATTAAGTAATTGTGTTCCATCAGGAAATTTCCATTTCCCAGATTCATCTTGCTCTCCTCCTATCTTGCTTCATTCTTTTTTTCGCTGCTTGACTAAACTTTGGAATTTCCAATTTTTTCCTTATTTGGGGTTAAAATTAACATAACTCTTTTGGCCTCATTTTCTGCTGCATATTTAGCTTCTTGATCTGCCAAATTATTTCTTCTTATTTCTGGGGTCATTCCCATTTGGTGTCCCTTAATATGTCCTATAGCTATCTCTTCAGGTAATTTTAATGCCTCTAAAACCTCTAAAATGAGTCTTTCATGTACTAATCCCTTTCCTCTTGAATTAAGTAATCCCCTTTCTTCCCAAATTTTTCCAAAGGTATGTACTACTCCAAAGGCATACATTGAATCAGTATATATAGTTCATTTCTTGTGTGCTAAATACTCCAGTGCTCTTTTTTTTTAGAACATATAATTCACAAGTTTGAGCTGACCAGTTTAAGGTTTATTTCCCTTTTTCAATAGTTTGCATGTTTTTCCCATCAACTACTGCATACCTTGTCTTTTCTCCTTGTACAAGGATTTGAATCCCTGTTAGCTAACATAACTCCCAAAGGGCTATCTTGGGGTATTTCTGCAGGTACCCTTTTATTTCCCTTTTTTTTCCTGTATCCAACTTACTGGTTTTCTGTTCCATTTTTCAAGATCTTATCTATTCATCCCCTGCCTCTGTTTCCCACTTTCTCTATAAACCTAAATACCACCTTCTTCTCACAACAGAAAAAAACCCTTTTTCTCACAATACAATTCAATACAATACACCTCCCTCCAAGTAGATATAGTGAAGCTTAAAATAAACAATCTACATTACATATATTTTCATTCATCTACATTTACTCACTTTTATTTCTCACTCATTCCCACATATTTATTCACACTCTCAGGCCTGTACATTTGTGAAAAGTGCATATTATATGGCTCTACGCAGATATTTACCATATGTATTTTGATGTATTGATTAGTAGTGCTGTATTAACATTTTTAATAATATATGTAGTCTTGTAATTAAAAGGTAACTTTTGTAGTTACAATAAAAACTATGTTAGTGGGGGTTTTTTTAAGAAAGGAATGAGGCACGCACCAGATAGCAGCCACAGGACACCTAAATCTTTCAGAGAAAAGAATTTATTGCCTTCTTATCAGAAGAAATGAACTTCTTTCCGCCTTGAAGGCACTGTTAGGATTAGAAGGAAGAAGTTGATGAAGACCAGACAGAATCCTGTGTTTGAATGGAATTTATGCATCATGTATGAAATGTATGAATATGCAATGGGCTATTGTTCTTCAGGGTTAATCCTTTGTTAGTGGGGGTCCTTTTTCGGGCTCGGGCTGCCCAGAAAAAGGTACCTGGACGTCTGTAACTCTTTGTCTTTGTTGTCTCCTATTGTCCTAATTCAAATTGTCCAAATTATTATTACTCTAGTTGTATTACTATTTTTATAACCATTTTATTACTATTAAACTTTTAAAATTTTAAAAAACAAGTGATTGGCGTTTTTCACACATTCATACTTCTCAACTTCTGATTAGTCAAGTTTTTGGTCCTCGATGCCTCACCTGGACTATGTAAGGTACTTTTTTTCGACACCCCAGAACCTTAAGTACTGATACCCCTAAGTTTCCCCACTGACCTAGGTTCAGCACTCCCATTAATTTCCCTTTTCTTTTATTGGACAGAGGAAGGAAACATTAGCAAACCTCTTAGACTCACACAAAGCAGACCCTTGTTGCCAGACAATCACTGGTCAGTATAGGCCCCCACCCACCCTGACCCCTTCCACCTCCCCTGAGGATTGGCTATCCCTCTTCCCTAGAGATAGCCTCAGAGTCAGGGGTTCGGACCTCCGCACCTTGCCCAAGCTGGACTTCCCACCCCCCATACACTGAGGAATGGGCCACACAACCACCCTTCGCAGCCGCAGTGCTAAAAAAGGTCCTACAATACTGTAGCCCCCCCCCTCATTTTGGGGTTGGCTTCTGGGCTTCCGTATCTCCAAGCCTCTGAGAAGGGCCCTGAATCTGGTCGTCTCTGGTGTCAGTTCACCTGTGAGACTGTCTGTGTGTGACTCACTCTCTCTCCCCACAGTTCCCACACGCCTGGGGAACATTGGCTTGTTTGAGGGTCACATGCACCTTTTGCCACAGCTCCCCCCCCCCCTTCCCCCCTCCCCCCGGAAGCTGAAGCTGATTTTGCATGACTCACTCTCACACACAACAAGACAACAATAAGGTACCTTTTACGTTCAAATTAATTGTGGCCAGCCGCAGATGCTCTTGGGTATCCCTCAATCCAGCTGTGTTGTCCAACTCCAGATGCTCTTGGGCATATCCTCAATCCAGCAGAATTTTGCTTAATCCTGGATGCTCTTGGGCATATTAGTCCCGCAACCCAGCAGAATTTTTAGGGCCCCCTCCCCCCCCCCCTTTTGTCCTGTTTCCTAGTGGATTGTGCTAAGAAACTCCTCTGCTCCCTTCCTCCAAGGGATCCAACCCCCCTCCCTGAGACCCAGTCCCAGTTTCCCTGGGGGGGGATTCTCTCCTTTTATCTCTTGCTTCGTTGCTTTACTGGCTGTTTTTCTCGCAAAAAGACAGAACCGCAGCATGGGAGACTCCTCACGTAGTAGGTCTGGGATAACCAGCCAACTCTCATTCACACACACATTCTCATTTGCCCCTAGTACCAAAAACGTACTTACAATCCTGTTTCTGGTCTTCGTGTACACTACTAGTCTTAGGAGGCCAATTACTGCAGTTTTAGGGAGCCTTTTCCCTTTTCTTTGTTTTATTGTGTCTTTTTGTCCACTGGTTGGAACCTGCATCTGCCGATCACGCCAGAAGAAACAGAGCGAGGCTGCCAAACTTGGCAGGGTGCGCCTCCCTCACTTGGAATCCTCTGAGGCCCCGGCAGCGAGGTGTTATTTCCCAGGTTTCGGCACCAAATTGTGAAAAACGCCAATCACTTGTTTTAAAATGTTAAAAGTTTAATAGTAATAAAAATTAGAGCAATAACAATTTGGACAATCAGAGTTAAGACAATAAAGGACAATAAAAAGCAGAGAATTACGGACGTCCAGATGCTTCCTGGGCACTAAGCCCCCAAAAAAAAACATGGCTCGCTAACAAAGGATTAACCCTTAAAAGCAACAGCCTGTTGCATATTCATATATCTCATACATAAGCCAAAAATTCTTTTCAAACAAAGGGTCTCTTCTGCTTAACTTCTGCTCTCCCCCTCATCTTGTAAATCAATTCTTTTTGGCTCCTAGGAGTGTGGAAGAAATCTGGGTCTTCCCGATAAAGAGGCAATAATTCTTCTCTTGCAATTTTGGTGTCTTGTTGCTGTTATCTCTATGCAAAGAATTTCTTAATTATCTTATCCATTCCTTGAGCTAGTTACAAAAAAATATCTTACATCACATAGTTTCTATTTTAATATTATGCTATAGACTAAAAACTATATTTACCACACTACTTAAAAGAATTAATACAACATAACTTTCTAACATAACACATATAGTATTCATTTTAATATTTGCAAAGAACGAATCATATAATATGCATTTTTCACAAGAGGTACAGACTTCCCGAATCACCTGATACCAGAGATTTACCTCCAATATATAACCCTCCCTTTTAATTTTTAATTCTTATGGAATTTAGGGTTTTTCCCCATTATTTCTTTCATTTTTCAATGTCCAATTTAATTTATCAGCAAATCTAAAGTTTATTTGTAAAAGCAAATATCTTTTTCCATTCATTAATCAGTGGAATCCTTCCCATTGTTTCTTTTATCTCTCAGTGCTAGTTTTATCTACCATCAGACCCACAGCTTATTTGTAAAGACAAATCCATCATTCCTCTCAGTATCCCACAATAAAATCAGATTCTGATCATCGAGTCAGTCTCCCCGTCTCTCTCCATCGCTGACAATTGGTACCTCCATGTGAGGAAATGAACCGGCCTGACTGGCGGCAGTCGGTGAGCCCCTGGAACTGATCGTGATGGTGAGAGAACCCCATCTGGGCCCACAATCGCCTGTCTGCTGCAACTGACAGGTGAGCCAGGGGAACTAAAAAAGGAACTAAAAATATGGGAAATGATATGTCCAAAGAGAGAGACGTCTATGAAACTATGTTCGCCCTTCTGGGCAGGCATGACTCCCCCATGCCAAAGCAGAACCTTAAGTCACTTTTACTCCTGTCCTGGAGAATACTTTTTAAGACATTGAAAAAGTGAGAGCGGCCGGAAGCCACTGGGCCCCTACCCTGCTCTGTCTCTCCTCGCTCTGACTCTCCCTACCCAATTGAACCGCAGCCATCAACCTCGCCCCTGCCCAGACAAAGGAGGGGAAGGCATCCTTTCTCACGGTCGCAATGGCCTCCGTTCCGGCAAGGGGGAGGAAGGGGAGCCCTTCAATCCAGGATGGATAGATTCAGATTATGAGACTGATTCATTCCCTCCTGACCCTCATCATAAATGGATGCAGCTAAAGAAAAAGACTCTTAAGGAGGGGGACCCCCAAACTTGCGAGAAATTTCAGCATTTGAAAAAGGACTGTTTCAAAAAAGGGGAGGCCAGATCCAAAACTCCCAGTATTTGCCCTCGGTGCCAAAAGGGGAGTCATTATGCTAATCAGTGTTGGTCCAAGTATGATTTTGAAAGGCATCCTATATCGGGAAACCGGAGCAGAAGTGCTGAGTGGCACCATGTGAGATACATATGACCCAGCCGATGCCTCAGAGGGACCACCACAAGCCTCAGCCCAGCTGCCACCCCAAGCAGCCTTCACCAGACCACAAGCAGCCCAGGCTAGACCATCACTGACCAGTCACCCCAGGCAGTGCAGGAATGGACCTGGCAACCTCCAACACAGCAACATTGCTTGATTCATCTGTTCATGTGCTTCCCACAGGAGTTTTCAGACTACCTGGACAGCGTATGCATACTTTGTTTGTTCTCCCTGGAGCTATTGACTCTGACTCATGTCATGGACTCCACAGCTGCCCTGTGTAGTCCTGGTCAGGAGCAATATAGCTCAACTTATACCCTTTCCTGCAGCACCCCTGTCTGCATCCCTGATAGCTGATGAGAGGGAGGGGGGTTTTGGTTCCACAGGGATCCCACAGATTTTATGGACACAAGGTATTACATCTGAGCATCCAACATGCCAATGCAAAGTGACATCTCAAAAGGCCAATTGGCCATTAAGGACTGTGCCTCAGGTACTCTCCTCCGGGGGGCGTGGGTGGAAATAGTGAAAGCCTGCAAAGCCAACACTTGGTGCAAATAACAGGGCCTGATGGGTGAATCGCCACAGTTAAACTTTTTGTTCTGTCTGTGCCCCTGGTTTTGTGGGGGAGGGATGTGTTAACACAGTGGGGAATTTTTATGCATTCAGATTTTGTATAGGAGTCATGAGGACACTCAACACCCTCACAATGGTCCCTGGCTGAAGCGCCCCAGGCACTTTCAAGCACTGGAAGGAGCAGCCCAGCTATCAAAAGCCATAGTTCATACAGATCTAAAGCCCTGGGAACACGTAGCCCTGGTCAAACTGGTTATATTACCAGTTGCTTGTGGTTATTTAAAAATGTATTTTGTTGTGAATTTTTTGGTACAGCTATTTAGTACTATATAACTTAATCTTTTTTTTGTTTTAGCCTTCAATGTTTATATCCCATTACTCTTACTAAGCCAAACTTAAATCTATCCTACAAGCAATCTTTAAAGCTGCTGCAGGGGTTGCAGCCACCCCTACCTGGCACCAGCCAGCGTTGAGACTGACCTTCTAATTTTAGTAACTTGTGATTTGTGATTTTTAACAGGATTGTTGCTAGAAAAATTCAAAGGTGTTTTTATAGAGGTGGTGTCTTTTTACATATTAGTAACATAGCACAACTGCATAGTTCACTGAGAGTAATTAAATAAGTTTTAAATTCAAGATTCTTCAGCTCACATTCAAGACAAACCTTAAACTATATCTGCAGTAATAATTTGATACTTAACTCCACTGTCAGCTTTATTGAGTGCTTACTTTTTACTCCATAGTTCTAACAAGGTAATTTTATTGCAAATATTTCAGTACAGTTGTTTACTTGCATGTTGTTTATTTTGATGTTTAACTGTTATATGACAAATTTTCAGTAACCTTTTTGTAATAATAGAGTTTACATAAGTTAATTCATGTTAAGATTAATTTTTGTTTAGATTCAGTGATGTTAACTTTAAGTTCTTTTACTGTGAAAAACACCATTCACTTGTGTTAAAATTTTGGAAGTTTAATAGTAATGAAAATAGTAATAAAAAATAAGACAATAAGAGACAATAAAAAGCAAAGAATTATGGATGTCTGGGTGTCTGGCACTCCGCCAAAAGTCACCCCTTGCTAACAAAGGATTACCCCTTAAAAGCAACAGCCTGTGGGATCTCAGCACATCGTTCCCAATGTCCAGAGATGCCAGGAGAACCCTTGGGGGGTCTCTAAAATCCTGGAATGTTGCCAAGAGTGTCTGGTGGCTTGATTTTGATCCATCCACAGAAATAACAAGAGTTTGAGGACAAGAGAATCACTTTAGAGTAAAAGGATTAAAAGGGACACATTTAGAGGGTGAAGTATAGACTTTAAGGTTTTTGGGTACAGGGGGGTTATGGAGACAAGATGGAGGGATCAGGGCGTGTCTTGTCCTTCTTCTTCCTTCTTCTTGTCCTCCATCTCCTGTGGTGATGTTGGCATTTGGGGATTGGTTTATGGTGAAGGTGCACTTGCCAACATGGGTGAAAAGCATTGGGAAATAAAGGTAAATATTGTGTACGTAGATATTAGTATAAAAAGACATGACCGCCCCGTGGGTGGTCAGAGAGTGCCTGTGACTGCTTGCAGATCAGACCTCTGTTGGGCAGACAGAAAATTTTGTAGATAAGAAATAATAAACAACCTGAAGACCGAAAAGCTGAAGAGTCCAGACTCATCCTTTAAAACGCGTGCCACCCAAGAACCACACTACCCGTGTCGGGGCAGAGACAGACAGCCGAACCCGACATTTGGCGTCCCTGGGTGGGCTCCCAGTGGGCACCCAGTGGGCACCCAGTGGGCAGCCGGTGGGCACCCGGCGGACGACCCAGTGAGCTACTCGGCAGCAACCGGCGATCCAGCAGCATCCGGCAGCACTCGCTGAGCCACGGTGAGCTCTGTTGTGCACCTCTTGCACAGGGGCAGCCTTGAAGCTCCAAGTGGGCAGTTCCCGAACTGGACTCATTCCCAGGAGAGCACTGATAACTCCTTGGGAAAACAGCCAGAAAGCAGCCAGCAGAATCTGCAGAAGCGGCGGCCGCAGAGAACATCGCACTCCACCTCCACCGAAGAAAGTTTGTAGCAGGACAGCCCGGATCGGAATCGGAAAAGGCGCCTCCGAATCCATCTCCTGTGACCTGCAGGCCAGAGACCAGGAGCCTTCGGACTGCTCTGACGACAGGAATTCGGTGAGAAGGTCAAAAATTAAGAACATGGGGGGTACACTTTCCCAGGAACAAATAGAGATTCTGTCCGACCTACAGGGCGTGGCAGACACACACACAAGGGGGATCCCAAAGAAAAAGCTTAGAGAATTACTGCTGTGGGTGCGGTGTAATTACCCGTACTCAGAAACACGGTTGTTATTTGAAGTAGGCTTTTGGCAAGAAATTAACAGACACCTATATTTTCTAGCCACCAATGATGATAAGACAGCCTTGAAATTGCTGTCTTCAGCAAGAATTATGTTAGAGGCGACCTCGACTCAGTTGAGAGGGTCAGCCAGGCAACAAGTTGTTGCAGGTCCCAAAAGGGCGGAGGGACCAGAGCAAGGCTCCAAGCAGAGATTGGCTCTGATCTCAATTAGCCCGGGGGGAAAGGTGCCCGAGAAAAGGGGACCGGGAGAAATGTCATTGCCTTCAGTCCCACCATCCCGAAAACCCAAGGGAACCCTAAAGCGCCCTGAAACTCCAGAGAGTGCAGGGGCTTCAGACTCTGACTCAGACACAGATGATGCCATTCTGCTCCCTGATGAAATAAAGTTTTCTCCTAGCGATATAGAGGAATCAGAGGGAGAGGAGGTGGAAAAAGTGGCGGAGTCGGGGAGGGGGGTTCAAAGGGAACAAGCGGGGAGGGGGGATGCGCTCTCTCGCGGCATGCGCGGCGGCGCGGAAGCGGCGGCGGCCGGTGGGGGGGGCGTGGAGGCGATGGGAGACACGGGTTCTGGTGCGGCTTTTGCGAGCACTACGCCGAAAGCAGCGGCGGCCCCGTTTAGCGCGGTGTCAAAACTGCGCGGGTCGAGCAAGACTCAAAGGACGGCCGGGGAGAGCTCTCAAACCGATGCGGCAGCATCAGACACGGGCAGCAAGGGCGGAGCAGCTGCAGAGCTCCAGCGAGCTGCCACGGAGGGACGCAGGACACGCGCGGTGGTGACGTCAGACCCGGAAATCTGGACCCGGAGATCGGCTCGAATTGCAGCGCGAAGGGGGGCACCCGCGGGGGGGGGGGGCTGCGCGCTTCGGCGGGGGGTGTGGATACAGCGTCAGAGGAGGAGGAGAGAGGGGCAGGAACAGACAATAGGGAGGAGACTTCGGAGGTGGAGCGGGACGGAGACAGTGACGTCAGTACAGGGGAGGCAGGGGGCGTCCCCGAAGGCACGCTTGCGCGGGAAGTGCCGGCGGAGCGAGGTCGGGGGCGGCTCCGATCCTCTGTGACGTCTGGGGCAAAGAGGAGGGGCCACGTTCGGGGTTCGACATCCCGGGGCTCCACCCCCTCTCCGAGACCGATGCCTTTAGTTTCAAACCCCTTCCACTCAAAAGCATTCAAGTATTCAGCCCTCAATGCCAGCTCAGTTAACAGCCATGCAAACTCGGTCTCAAACACGGCTGCAAGCGTTGAAGTCTGCCGAGCAGGAAGCAATGGAGTTCGTGTCGTCATCAAGGTTGTCCAGGCAGGCGACAGCGCCACCTCGTGGAGGGACGACCACATTGCAGGACATGTCGGAACTGCTCGACAGCGCCACCACATCACCTGCTGGCCAAACTGCGACAATGCAGCAATTTTTTCCAACAATTTATAAAAAGAAAGCTACATTAAAGAAAACAAAAACAACAACACAGCAAAAGGATAATATTCCATCAACTTCAGGATCATATGAAGTTGAAGACAGCTCCGATGAAGCACAGCCTCAAGAAGAAGAAATGATACACATTACAGCAAGAGAGGGAATTCCAGCATGGATGCTTTCAGCAGCGGAAGCAGCAAAGAATCTCCTGCAGTCTTTTGATGCAGCAAAAAGAACACGTTCAAGAGAGCCTCAAGTTTCTTTTCCAGATTTAGGAGCAAGACAGAAGACCTCAAGTCGAAGAACATGGAGCGAAGGATCACCAAGAGCCTCCACGATTCCATTGTGCAGGCAATGGCCAATGGAGTTTCCAGAGGAGGAAGAAGAACAGCCAATAGAACCAATAGACTGGAGGGAAATTAGAAATGAATTATCAAAAGAAAAGGGTTTGATCAGAGGATCAGGAGACATAATAATGCCAGTGACGTATGATGCACAAGGCCAAAATCCAAGGTGGGAAAGGTTGGGTCACGAGGTGATCAAAGACTTATCAAAGGCCATTCAGAACAATGGTCTGAATTCGCAGTACTTCAAACAGCTCCTGAAGGGGACATTCAATACGTATGATTTCACGCCATTCGACATTCGATGTCTTGTGTCGATGATTCTCACTGACACACAAAGTCTTATCTGGGACAGAAGATGGAGAAGATATCTCACAGAGTTGAGAGCCAGCTATCAAGGTGGGCCAAACGCAAACCTCACAGAAGCACAGCTAGCAGGAGATCCTCCAGATGACAATCCAGTGGAGCAAGCAGCACGGCTTCCACGACGGGTGTTGAATGACATCAAAGAAGCAGCACGCAAAGCAATCTTGCAGATTGCTCCGGCGGGAGTTCCAGACATCCCATTCTCGTGCGTCAGGCAAGGTCCCACAGAACCATTCTCATCTTTCATAGATCGACTCACGCAAGCTGTGGATCGACAGGTGACGATTGATGAGGCGAAGCAACCTCTCATGGAAAGTCTAGCTTTCGGCAATGCCAACCCGGATTGTCAACGGGTCATCAGCGCAATGCCAGGACGGCCATCCTTGGCAGAGATGGTGGAGGCATGCAGCAGAGTGGGAACACCTCAGCACGTCGCGTCGATCGTGAGGGATGAACTGAGAGGAGAATGGGGAGAACAGATAAGAAGAAACCCGGAGAGGCAGTCAGAAGATCAGGACAAGGTTGAAAAGATGCTGGAAAAGGTACTCCAACAACAGAGTGAAAACATAAATAAAGTTCTTGCAACTATCCAGAAGAAGAGCACTCCATCAAGAGGACAATGCTACAAATGTGGGGCGTTTGGACACTTGAAAAAGAATTGTCCACATGCACACACACAAGTGCAGACACAAAAGCCTGCAAAGCCACTTTGTGCGCGGTGTGGAAGAGGAAGACACTCTGTGAAAGAATGTTTTTCCCAGACAGACGTGGAAGGGAATCCTCTACCGCTTCCGGGAAACGGGAGAAGGAGCGCGCCCACAAACCGTCAGCGCGCGTCGACACAAGTGATGGCGGTGACACAACAACCAACAGGACAATCATCGGGGATCGTCAAGCAGACGCCCTCAGCAAACTCCTCAGCCGATTCTCAAGCGACCCAGAACTCCTTCCACCAGGGGCACAGTGCACACTGGCAACTTCCAAATTAATTTGCTTTCTGGATGAAAGTCATGCGGAGGTTCCAACAGGGATCCGCGGAGATTCATACAAAAAACAAGATTTCTTAATAATAGGACAGGACAGGAGCAGAATCCTTGGACTTATTGTTTATCCATCAGTTGTTTCCGCAGACAAAAATACGGGACTGACAGTTCTGGCAAAGGCACTTCGTCCACCATTGACCGTGGCGGAGAACACTCAGATCGCGAGAGCTTTTGCTCTGCCACCACACGCCATTGAAGTCATGTCAATCTTCGATGAAGAAGGGCTTCCTTTGAGGGAACATGTCAAAATACATACCACATGGGTAAAACATATAGGTCGAGATCCACCCACGCTCACATGCCAATTAACTTGTGGAGACAGAACAATAGAGGTCAGAGGCATGCTCGACACAGGAGCAGATGTCACAGTAATATCCTACATCTTTTGGCCTCGCAACTGGAGCTTGATTGCGCCCTTGGGATCGCTCTCAGGCATAGGGGGAGTTTCTCTGTGTCTGCAGAGTGAGAATGCCATCGTTGTCACGGGACCAGGAAACAAGACGGCGATCATTCGTCCTTTCGTTGTGCAGAAGCCAATCACAGTTTGGGGACGAGATCTCTTGGCACAATGGGGCACGAAAATCGAGGTGGATTTTTAGTAGGGGTCACTGCGGCACTCTCCACATTGAAGTTGACTTGGAAAACAGATGATCCAGTCTGGGTGGATCAGTGGCCCCTGGAGAGAAAAAAGTTGAGTGCATTGAAAACCCTGGTCCAAGAACAGTTGCAGAAAGGACACATCAAGCCGACAAACAGCCCTTGGAATTCTCCAGTGTTCGTCATCAAGAAGAAGCTGTCAGGCAAATGGAGGCTGTTGCACGATCTCAGGAAAATCAATGAAGTCCTCGAAGACATGGGACCACTTCAGCTGGGTCTTCCATCTGTTTCGATGATTCCCAGAGATTGGCCGCTTGTGGTCATTGACCTCAAGGACTGTTTCTTCAGCATTCCACTTCATCCGGATGATGCTCCGAGGCTTGCCTTTTCAGTTCCAAGTATCAACAAGGAAACGCCTCTGCAGCGGTACCATTGGGTGGTCCTTCCTCAGGGCCTGAAAAACTCGCCGACAATCTGCCAATGGTACGTGGCACGAGCTTTGTCGCCAGCGCGGAAGAAGTTCCCGAAGGTGAGGATCATTCATTATATGGATGATTTGCTCATTGCGGCATCAACACAACAAGAGCTGCAAAAAGCTCGTGACTGTGTCATTGCAGAAGTGCAAAAGGCAGGTCTGGAAATCAGTGTTTCGAAGATTCAGGAGGTCGCACCTTGGAAATATCTAGGGTGGAAAATCTCGGAGAAAACAATAAGGCCTCAAAAGATGGAAATCAGCACAAGAGTCAACAATCTGCATGATTTACAACAACTTCTAGGGGAAATCAACTGGATGAGGTCGATTTTAGGAATCACAAACAGTGACATTCCAGCGTTGCTTGATCTCTTGAGAGGAGATGCAGACATTCGATCTCCCAGGACGCTCACAAAGGAAGCGAAGAGGGAGTTGGAGAAAGTTACAGATGCCATTCAGAAGAGACAGGCACATCGATTCGTTGAATCGTTGCCTTTTCAGTTGGCAGTGTTGGGAAAGAAAGCACAATTCCATGGTTTGATCTTCCAATGGGACGCATCTCAGAGAGATCCTTTAATAATCATAGAGTGGATTTTCCTACCGTATAGGCCTTCAAAGACAATTCTGACAGATTTGGAGATGGCAGCACAGATCATCATAAAAGGGAGAACAAGATTGTTGACAATGGCAAGACGAGAATTTTCAAAGATTTATCTGCCTTTGAAAAAAGATTATTTTGATTGGGCGATGCAGAAATCAAAAGATTTGTTAATTGCATTGTTAGCTTTTCCAGGAGCTTGCACAATCAATTTTCCACAACATAGAATGTTGCAATCGCAAATATGCTACAGAGCAAAGCCAAAAATAAGTGAAGAACCTCTGGACGGGATCACAGTGTTCACTGATGGCTCAGGGAAGACACACAAGTCGGTGATCACGTGGATGAACTCAACGACAGGGGAATGGGAATCAAACGTGAAGACGGTTCAAGGCTCTCCACAAATTGTGGAGTTGGCAGCTGTTGTCCGAGCATTTCAGTTGTTCCAACAACCGCTCAATTTGGTCACGGACTCTGCATACGTTGCAGGTGTGGTCAAGCGATTGGAAGGTTCGCTCTTGAAAGAAGTCAGCAATGAAGTTTTATATTCCTATCTAGTGAGCATGAAAACAGTGCTAGAAAGCAGGAAAGAAGAATATTTCATCACTCACATCAGAGCGCACACAACACTTCCAGGATTTCTAGCGGAAGGGAATGCTCAGGCAGACAGATTGACAATGCCCATTTCACAAACACTTCCGGACATTTTTGAGCAAGCACGACTGAGTCATGCATTTTTTCATCAGAATGCGCAGGCGCTGATGGAATCCTTTCGTCTCACAAAAACTCAGGCGAGGGAAATCATTAGTGCTTGTCCAGATTGTCAACTCGTGCAACCACCTGCTTCAACAGGAGCAGTCAATCCACGAGGACTGCAAAGTCTTCAGCTGTGGCAAACAGATGTCACAAAATATCCATCATTTGGGAGACTCAAAAATGTTCATGTGTCAGTAGATACATTCTCAGGGGCAGTCTTTGCTTCAGCACATGCAGGGGAAACAGCAGAACATGCTTGTCGACATTTTTTGCAAGCATTTGCATCATTAGGTGTGCCTCAAGAAATAAAAACAGATAATGGTCCAACATATACAGGCAGGGTGCTTGACAGATTCCTGAAAAAATGGGGTGTCAGACACACATTTGGCATTCCACATTCACCCACAGGTCAGGCAATCATTGAAAGAACACATCACACCCTGAAATCCCTTTTGGACAGGCAGAAAAGGGGGGAGCCAGAGGCGACACCACACATGAAATTAAACAAAGCATTGTACGTGTTGAATTTTCTTAACAGCTCGTCTTCTGAACCCAATCCGCCAATCGTGAGGCATTTTTCAAACAGCTCTCAGGCAAAACTAAGGGAGAATCCTTTGGTTTTGATCAGAAACCCAGAGACAGGACAAATAGAGGGTCCTTTCAAACTAATCACTTGGGGCAAGGGTTTCGCTTGTGTTTCCACAGGGCGAGGGCTGAAGTGGGTGTCAGCGCGGCACGTGAAGCCATTTCGGGGAAGAGAGCAGGAGAACACAGATCCCAGAGGCAGAGAAACGAGTACGCAGACGGAGGAGGAAACTCAAGTTGTGAGCAGCGACTCGGAAGAGGGACGAAAAGAATAAAAACTTTGGGGGTTTTTTCCTTTGTGGCTTTGAGTGGGAGCATGACAATGAAATTTTATAAGGGTGAAGTCGTGAGCTTCATGATGCTCATGCTTTCATCTGTTGCTTTAAGCAATAGAGCAAATCTACCTGTCAGTCAGCCAAAACAAAATGTTTGGGAAGCGTTAGCCCAGGCAGCAAATTTAGAAAGTATCTGCCTGACACATTCGAAACCAGGGAAACCATTCACAGCATGCATGGTTGGGTTGCCAGTGGGCGAATGGCCAATTCCAGGACATTCTCCAATGGAGATTTCGCAGGTCATCAAAGATCCTGTGAATGAATGGTGTGCTTGGACACATCTTTTACCTGTGGCTTCTACCGAACCGCAGGAACTGGAAATTTTTGGGTCCACAACAATGGAGCTATGCATGAAATTCGAAATTTCGAATGTGTCAAGGACAAACAAAAGTGTTGATGTCACACCAAATCACGAATATTATAGAAATGCATCAGCCTGGTGCAATCACACTGTGACGACAGCCAAAGGATCAATCCAGGTTCCAGTGCAATTGCCACGTGGGTTGTTTTTAATTTGTGGGGACAGAATTTGGCACGGCATTCCTGCAAATGCCAAGGGAGGTCCATGCAGCATTGGGAGAATTTCAATGTTGTCACCAGATTTGAAAGTGTTAAGAGAGCAAAAACACAAAGAAAAAAGGTCCTTGCAACATTACAGTGTAGACTGTGATGATGAAGTGTACACTTGGGACAAGGCAAGGAGAATTGCGGCAGCAATTTTCTCACCTCAGACAGCGTCGGGGGTGGCCTTGACTCAACTGGACCACATGGGTTGTTGGTTGAGCAAGCATGCTCAATCAATCTCTCTCGCTTTGAGTGATATGTTAAAAGACGTAAGCAGTGTGAGAGAGGCAACTCTGCAAAATAGAGCAGCAATCGATTATCTATTGCTTGCTCATGGACATGGATGTGAAGAGTTTGAAGGAATGTGCTGCATGAATCTCTCAGATCATTCAAGATCAATTCATGAAAGTATTCAGAATATAAAAGACAGTATAAAGAAACTAGGCGAAGTCACTGGATCATGGATTGATGATTTGGTGGGATTTTTTGATCTTTCTCCCTTATGGAGAGGGTTTTTAAAAATGGGATTTTATATTTTAATAATTCTCTTAGTCCTCATACTCATCGTCCCATGCATCTTTTTGTGTGTGAGACGTGTCATGAGTCAAGTTGCCAAAGAAGTCTTCTTGGTGCAAACAGAAGGGGGAGATGTGGGATCTCAGCACATCGTTCCCAATGTCCAGAGATGCCAGGAGAACCCTTGGGGGTCTCGAAAATCCTGGAATGTTGCCAAGAGTGTCTGGTGGCTTGATTTTGATCCATCCACAGAAATAACAAGAGTTTGAGGACAAGAGAATCACTTTAGAGTAAAAGGTGTAAAAGGGACACATTTAGAGGGTGAAGTATAGACTTTAAGGTTTTTGGGTACAGGGGGGTTATGGAGACAAGATGGAGGGATCAGGGCGTGTCTTGTCCTTCTTCTTCCTTCTTCTTGTCCTCCATCTCCTGTGGTGATGTTGGCATTTGGGGATTGGTTTATGGTGAAGGTGCACTTGCCAACATGGGTGAAAAGCATTGGGAAATAAAGGTAAATATTGTGTACGTAGATATTAGTATAAAAAGACATGACCGCCCCGTGGGTGGTCAGAGAGTGCCTGTGACTGCTTGCAGATCAGACCTCTGTTGGGCAGACAGAAAATTTTGTAGATAAGAAATAATAAACAATCTGAAGACCGAAAAGCTGAAGAGTCCAGACTCATCCTTTAAAACGCGTGCCACCCAAGAACCACACTACCCGTGTCGGGGCAGAGACAGACAGCCGAACCGGACAATCATCATATTAGTAACATAGCACAACTGCATAGTTCACTGAGAGTAATTAAATAAGTTTTAAATTCAAGATTCTTTAGCTCACATTCAAGACAAACCTTAAACTTTATCTGCAGTAATAATTTGATACTTAACTCCACTGTCAGCTTTATTGAGTGCTTACTTTTTACTCCACAGTTCTAACAAGGTAATTTTATTGCAAATATTTCAGTACAGTTGTTTACTTGCATGTTGTTTATTTTGATGTTTAACTGTTATATGACAAATTTTCAGTAACCTTTTTGTAATAATAGAGTTTACATAAGTTAATTCATGTTAAGATTAATTTTTGTTTAGATTCAGTGATGTTAACTTTAAGTTCTTTTACTGTGAAAAACACCATTCACTTGTGTTAAAATTTTGGAAGTTTAATAGTAATGAAAATAGTAATAAAAAATAAGACAATAAGAGACAATAAAAAGCAAAGAATTATGGATGTCTGGGTGTCTGGCACTCCGCCAAAAGTCACCCCTTGCTAACAAAGGATTACCCCTTAAAAGCAACAGCCTATTGCATATTCATATATCTCATATATGATTCAAATATTCCTTTCAAACCAGGGTGTTTCTGCTTAATTTTAGCTTCCCCCCCCCATCTTGTAAATCAACCTTCTTGGTTCCTTGAAGTCTGAGCTTTAAGGAGGCAATAATTCTTCTCTTGGGATCTTGGTTTCTGTTGCTGCTATCTCTATCCAGATAGGATAATGCGAAGAATTTCTTGCTTATCTTTTCCATTCCTTGATCTAGTTACAAAAAGTATCTTACATTGCATAGTTTCTATTTTAATATTATGTTATAGCCTAAAATCTGTATTTACCACGCTACTTAAAAGAGATTAATACAGCATAACTTTCCAACATAACACATATAGTATTCATTTTAATATTTGCAAAGAGCCATATAATATGCATTTTTCACAGAACTATATGTGTAGATTTTGTGTAAGAACTGACATTACTTTTGCACATTAGAATCAAGCTTGGATAGGTTTATGAAGAATATTTTAGAATCATGTTTTTAGCTGATTGGATGATTTATGAATAAAATCCCCCTGTATTGGAGTGCGAAAAAAAGAAAAAAGATGATGATGATGGTGAAGAAGAAGAAGAAGAAGAAGAAGAAAAGAAGAAGAAAAAAAGCAGTGGTAGCTTCTGCTAGTGCTTCTACTGCTTCTGCTTCTGCTCAGAACATCGTGACTTTATGCTAGAAAGCTTTTAGCACGGACTTTAATACTTTGAACTCCTTGCCTTTGAGACCGATGTATTCATGCAATAAAGAACTTTACAACAACCAACAACTGTTCCTGTCTCTTTGAAGACCCAAGACCCACGCACAGCTTGACAGGTAGCCAAAGCTGCCTTGGCAGCATTTAGTCTATTTTCAGACTGGACATATGGAGGGACTGATACAATTTAAACAGCAGCCAGATAATCCCTGCATCTGAGATCCCATGATGGATTTGGAGCATTCTGTTAACCCCTGAGCCTCATTCCCAAAACTGGAAACTGTGTTCCTGAGTTATTCTCCAACTTGACTGTTAGGTGAATTTTCTCCTGCTTAACTACATACAGTTATTTTTTGCTAAGCTCTGAGCAATTCTCACTGCCAGTGTCACATTTAACTATTTAATGCATCCGCTTGTAGCATGCCCTACGTTCTCACATGTTGAAATCAGCTTTCCTCCAGAGTCAGAAACACTCTCTTCAGATACTTTCAGAATGAGGGGTTGGGGTTGTTTTAGGTTGGTTTTTTTTTTTACCAAATGTCCTATGGGAAAAACCAGCACCCAATAGCTCTCACTTCCATTAGTTTATGAGCTATAATTATAAAACCAGTATCACTCAGAGGCTTAAGATTTGGATAGTAAGAGCTTGAGCTGAACTTATTTTGAACTCACATTTAATTTCAAATATTCTGAAGGTCAGGTTGTCCTCTGAAAGGGTTTTCATTGATCCCCCTTACATTTGGGGTTCAAAATTAGGATACTTTCCCATTTGAAGAGACCTGTGCTCCCCACTACTGCCACAAGTGAGAAACTTGTTATTTCTTAATGAGCAAGGCCAAAACAACACTGTTGGTAACAACATCACCCAGGCTGTACCCGATCAGGTGGACATTCTCAAGCTGGAAGAGTGGGTTCTCTTGCAAGGAAAAAAAAGGTATGGTAGTTTCCCTCCTGTCTTTCGGGGCATCTGGCATTGGTCCTGTCTGCAGGACTCTAAAGTCAAATTCCAAGAAGATATTGGAGGGAGGGGGCAGACAGGCATGCTTTGTTCTTTATTTCATCAAGACAAATTAAATGGTTTAGATGGCATTAGTAGTTTACCCAGCTTCCAATCCCAATTATTATATTCTTTGTTTAGGCAGCATTTGGGGCAGTCTTCTCTCAGGGAGCTGCCAGGAGACCTCAGAACTGACCATGGCCTTGTCACAAGTACAGCACCATGGGCCTTCCCTTCTCCTTTCCCACCCTCTTGCCAAGCCAACACTGACTTTGAATGCCCAACTCCTGAGTTCATATTGCTCAGGCAGGACTCCTAGATCTGAAATCCGCTTCCACATGACTGATCTGAACTCAATGCAAAGCAGTATCGCCAAGGAAATCAGGGTAGCACTAGGGCTAAGTGTAGCACCAGTGTCCCACCAAGCCCTGGGGTTGGGATTAAACCAGAGCCTTCTCCAGTTGTGAGTGTTGGTGCTGGTGAATACTTCATTCTCTTGTGTAACAGTCTCTCAAGGAGTATTACAACAGAGACTGTTTTTAACTTGCATTACCTGTAACCAGTCAAGCAGCCTCCATATGATTTTCCAACGATTGTTCACATGCATGTTGTTCACAACATCAGTGTAGAGCTGGTGGGCAACTGAAAGCCAATCCACCACAACCACATTGGTATACTTTTCCCTCTCCTGAAGAGCAGACACCAAGCTGCCCAAAACCAGGTCTTGAACATATTGCTCATCTAGAAAGAGATTCAGGTGTGTATTTCCAGATCACAGGACTAAGATTACACATTCACAGTTAAGTTGTCTGTATATAATTTGCATATTCTGTTCTAGCTCTATGCTGCTCCTCTGCAAGCTTCATTATTTCTCAACACTGCACTAATGGTATAAGAAAAGCAGGTTTTGAGAGACTGACTGAAATTAGCTGCTTGCCTTTTAAGGCAGAAGGGAGACACATTTGTTACATGCTATTGTATCACTCTTTTTCTCAAGAGTTTCAGAAATTCTGATGGGTTGCAAAACTATTTTCCAGTCCTGGCACTATTGTTTGCATAAGCCCTAGTAAAGTCCTTCATTACCACACATTCGGCCTCATCAACTGCAGAAGAAAAAAGCTTGATAAAGTCTGTCTGCACTCTTGTTTCTTTATCAAGGACACCACGTAGGATGTCAGGACTGTGGGCATGAAGTCACAATTACAGAAAGACTACACGTGTGTGTCAAGCCAAGTGTCACTTTCATAGTAGTCAGTTGGATTTTAGGGAATATTCCAAGTTCCCTTTAGCATGTTCACATGTCTCGGTTTGGAAAGACAGGTGTCTGCTAAGGAAGGCAGGACCCTCCCCTGAAATGGAAAAATGTAAACCCCCTCCATCTGAATTGTTATAAATTTGAAATTAAGGGGGGCTCTCAGGTAAAAATTTGGGAGCAGGAATAACAGTTCTTTATTAGGGGAGAAAATAAAAAGATAAAATAAACAATGCAGTAAACCAAAACAACACTGACAGAGTCAGAACACAATCTGACACCCTGTTGGTCAGGGTGTTGGCAGCAGTCTAATTGGAATTGTGGCTGCAGTCCTCTTGGAGTGTCAGGTGTGGTTCTGTTGGAGCAGTGATCCTGTAGAAGGGTGTAGTCTTCCTCTGAAGATCCAGTGGAAGAGGCAGCTGTTCCTCTGAGAAATCCAGTGGAGAAGTTGTTCTGGTGTTCCAGAATCTCAAGATTATATCTGGGTAGGAATGCTTGGCTCCTCCCTCTGGGCAGAGCACCTCACAATGGGATACTATAGTTCTTATCAGTCATGCAGTGACATTCAATAGCCTATTATAAACAGATGTCCTCCTCTCTCCCCCCCCCCACCCCCCCGAGGAAGGATTGGTGTGGAAGAGATAAGGACAACTGCCCACTTAACAGAAGACAACTGCTATACAGATGGCAAATAGAATACAATTTGCTTGGCAATCCAGGACATCACATTATACAGCTATGAAGTGATCTTGAGCAGTTGTGAATGAGTTGCATGATGTCTTGGTTTAAGACAAGTTAGGGGGCGGATGCTCCAAAATGAGTTACCTCCCCTTTAGTTTTAACCAATGCCTTTCTACCAATAAGGAGAGATGAATACAAGTAGATATAAGTGAAAAAATAACAGTTTACTAAAAAAAAAAAAAGCAACAGGCAATAAAAATAACTGTAACAATCAGTAGTTATTAAGTTGCTGCAATCTTGTGGACTCCCCAGGGACAAACAAAAACTCAAAATGGCAGAGTAACCCCTCCCCAAAGATGGTGTCCTGCACAGACAACCACATGGGGAGAGACAAAGATAGCGGCAGCCTTCTCCCCTCTACTGGCTATGCGTGGAGAGTGAGAGCAAAGAGAGAAAAAAAGAACACAGAAAACTGAACCTCCACAATTACAAAAAACTCCCTCTTCCCTCAAACAACAACTGTATTGGGTTTGCATGGCCTGTTTTTTGGTGGAGGGGGGGCACAGAAGTGGCTTCTGTGAGAACCTGCTAGAAGCTTCCACTATGTCCAGCAGAGCCAATCCCTGGTGACTCCAAAGACGGACATGCAGCTGGCCAAGGCTGGGCCAATTAGAAATGGTGGTAATGGCTCTGGGATAACATATTTGAGAAGAAATCAAAACAAAGGTTGTGGAGCAGTTTTAATTGGGGCCAGAGAAGAGTGGGATGAGAATATGTGAGAAGAACAACTATGCAGACACCAAGGTCAGTGAATAAGGAGGGGGAGGAGGTGCTCCAGGTGCTGGTGCCAAGATCTCTCTGCAGCCTGTGGTGCAGACCATGGTGAAACAGCTGTCCCCCTGCAGCCCATGGAGGTCCATGGGGAAGCAGAGATCCACCTGCCACCTGTGGAGGAGCCCCACGCCAGAGCAGGAGGATGCCCAAGAGGAGGCTGTGAGCCCATGGGAGACCCATGGAGAGAGGGGCCTTGCTTCCATGCCTGTCCTTGGAGGACTGCACCCTGTGGAAGAGTCACCCATGCTGCAGCAGTTTGAGGGGGACTGCTGCTCATAGGATGGACTCACGTTGGAGAAGTTCACAAAGAACTGTCTCCCTTGGGAGGGACCCCACGACACAGCAGGGGAATGACTTCTCTCCCTGAGCAGTGGAAGAAGCCACAGGTGATGAACTGACCATAACCCCATCTCCTTGCACTGCTGAGGTAAGAGGTAGAGCTGGGAAGGAGGGAGGGGTGGGGGGAAGAAAAGGTGTTTTTAAGGTTTTATTTTACTTCTCATTATTCTGCTCTGATTTTGTTAGTAATAAATTCACTTCATATCTCTAAATAGAGCCTATTTTGCCCGTGAGGGGATTTGATGAGCAACTTCTTCCAGTCCTTATCACAGCCCATGAATCCTTCATTAAATTTTCTCTCCTCTGTCCAGCTGCAGAGGGGAGTGAGTTAGCAGCTTTCATGTGTGCCTGGCATCCAACCAGCGTGAATCCATGACAACAACCAACAGGGAACAAGGACAAAACAAAAAGAAAACCTAGAGTCCAAAACCAGTCAAATATCCTGAAGTACTAAGGCCTGAACAACAGGCCCTGACTGAGGCCTGAACAACAGACTCTGAGCCAAAGTTGACCTCCAGATGAGCTTTCCAACCAAATGTTATTTGGATCCACTCATTAACAAAGTATTATTAGCAATATGATATATGCATCTGCTCATTGGTAGAACATGTATTTACCTTTCTGTATTTAGAAACTGAACAAGGCCACATCTGGCCTTGTTTGGGGATGTAGGATCAAAGACAACTCCCTTGGTTCCTCCTTGAGCCCTGACCAGGCTTTAGGAGAAACCCAATAGGAGAACGAAACCAGATGTTCCCACACTACAAGTAATGGTAGCTTATTTATTCAACAGTATAAAAGCTGGACTACTCACATAGAGAAGTCAGAAGCTTCATTGCCTGCAGGTAAACACACAGCGCAGGATTTCCCAGTTACTGAGTGTAGTTCTCCAGTCCTTTGCTGTGACAGCTTCCCCCAGCTGACGTAGATCTGGATGAAGGGGCAAAGTATTAGGGTAACTGATGATGTGTCTTTCTTAATCACTCTAGGCATTCTTTTGTAGCAATGATTAGGTGCATTGCTTAACTTATCCTTTTGTAATCCTTTGCAGTTTTGCATTATAGTAAATTACACTATTCCTTAAGTTGGTGTGTGTCTTTGGTGCTGACTCTGCCCACTGGCAAAACAAAATTGGCGTAGTCAGCCAGATCAAAATGATGCCTTAAGATTTTAGCTTTTATATTTTTTAGATTCTGTACTGCATTAATGTATAACTCTGAGCTCCATATAGCGTATTAGTAAGTTCTCTTCACATTTTGGTCAGACAAAACAATCCTTCTGAGCCTGAGAACCAAGGACACCCTCTGCCTCAGGCCCTGAAGCAAATTGGGGGCATATGACTTCATTACCTGAAGCTGTAATTGGAAAATTAACCCCTGATATGTAAATAGACCAAACTTATATCTGTATGAAAAACTTGTGACCATCATCCATCTTGGGTATAGTCTCTGACAGGCTTTTGACTGCCCAAGGCGTATCTACTGAAGGCCTTTAATAAATACCCACTTTATTCTCTTAACTCTGTCTAGCCTCTGTTCTAGGTAGTCCCTCCAAGGCATCAAGAACTAAATGTTGCTTTTGAAATCTAAATGTAAAACACCTAAATGCAGGAAATCAGATCTGCAGCCATAAGAACGCACCGAGGAGGTATGGACTTTAGAAATCTGATAACAACAGTATGGAAATAGAACAACAACAGAAACTGATGTTGAATCCTGTCCAGTGCCTGGAGGTGTGACTGGTCCTTTTATTCTTGTGATGTGGGTCCAACCCTGGTCCGCACAGCTGAATTAGCGATGAGGAGTACCTGAAAGGGGCCTTCAAATTTAGGCATTAATGGTCCACTATTCTAGGATTTTATCAAAACCCAATCTCCTGGGTTAATGTTATGTACTTTCATGTCCAGAGGGGAAGTTTTGGGGAGGTATCCTCTTTTTCTAAGTCCTTCCAGGGTTCTTCCAATGACTTCTAAATATTTTCTGGTAGGTTCTTCTCCTTCCAAATAGTCTCCTGTGCTATAGGGTGTTAACAAGAATGGCAGTCCAAACATCATTTCAAAGTGTGAAATCCCTATATCAGACTGGGGTCTTGTTCTGATGCACAAGAGCGCCAGGGGCAAACACTTTAGCCAATTCATTTTTGTTTCTTCAATCAATTTAGTCAATACGTTTTTCAAGAGTTTTATTCATCCACTCCACCCTCCCAGAACTCTGGGGGTGCCACAGAGTATGTAATTTCCATTCCATTCCTAAAGCTTTGATTATATTTTGCAATGTTCGGGCCACAAAATGTGGACCTTGGTCTGAGTCTATGGTGTTCACCATTCCGTATCTGGGGATAATGTTCTCCAGGATTACTTTTGCCACGACCCGGGCTGTTTCCCTTTTAGTCGGGAAGGCTTCCACCCAATGGGTGAGATGATCTACTATGACCAGTAAATATTTGTATCCCTGCACTAGGGGCATCTCAGTGAAATCTATCTGTATGCCCTGGAAAGGTCTTAGAGCTAATTCCCACCCTCCGAGTGCTACCTTTCTCATAAACTTCTGGTTTACTTTTTGACAAATTAAACACCCTTTTGTAATTGCTTTGGCCAGGCCATATACACCTATGCATAGGTTATTTCTTAAGAAATGATCACATAATCCTTCGACTCCCCAGTGGGTCAATTTATGTAGTTCTGTTAGCACTGTCCAAGCAAGTGCTTTGTTTAAAAACACCTCCCCATCTGAGGTTAACCACTCCCCTTGTTGCCCTTGGTGTAACTTTAATTCTTTTATAACCTCCAATTCTTTTTCACTAAATATGGGTTCCTCCTTTCTTTCCCCCCCTCAGGTGTGGTTTCTGCTTTAAAAACTTTCACTGGATCCCCTGATTCTAAAGCTGCTTCCTTTGCTATCTGATCAGCCAGTCTGTTCCCTCTAACTTCAAGATTGTCTCCTTTTTGGTGCCCTTTTATATGGACTACTGCTATTTCTGTTGGTTTCTGTAAAGATTCTAATATGGACCTGACCAGGTTCTCATGGGCTAAGCTTTTTCCTTTTGAGCTTAGATATCCATGCTCCTCCTATATTTTCCCAAATGTGTGAACTATCCCAAATGCATATTGGGAATCTGTATAAATAGTTCCCCAGTCTCCCTCCAGTAAGTCTAATCCTCTTTTCAGGGCATATATTTCACAACTTTGGGCTGACCAGTTTGGGGGTAATTTCCCTTTTTCTTTAATTTGTAAAGTTTCTCTGTCTATGATGGCATAACCTGAAACTCTTTTTCCATCTACTACCCTCGAAGAACCATCTATGAACAAGATTCTTCCAGTTGCTAGAGGCTGGTCTTCTAAATCCTCTCTTACTTTTGTTTCAAGGTTAATCAATTCAAGACAATCATGTTCAAATTTTCTATAGGCTCTCCCATAAGGAATTGTGCTGGATTGAGGGCATTTGATGTGATGAATTCTAAATCATCTGTGTTCATTAGTATTATTTCATATTTTAATATTCTTGCATTGGTTAGCCACTGCTGATCCCTCTGGTTCAGCACTGTTTAAAGATTGTGAGGAGTGTGTACTTTAATTTTTCCTTGTATGCTCAATTTTTGGGTCTCCTCTATCAGGATAGCAGTCGCTGCTACTGCTTGTATACAAACTGGCCAGCCTCTAGCCACTGGATCTAACAATTTGGAGATGTAAGCCATGGGTTTCCTGCATCCTCCCCACTCTTGAGTTAGTACACCATAGGCTATACCCCCTTCAGCACTCACAAACAGATCAAAGCCCTTCCTGAGATCTGGTAAGCTTAGGACTGGGGCAGAAGATAACTTTTCTTTTAAGCTCTCCAGTTGTTGATCATCTTCTACTGTCCAAATTATGGGATCTGGAGCTACTAACTTATTGTATAAAAATTTTACACTTTGCATGTATTGATCCAACATATCTTGCAATATCCAAACAGGTCCAGGAGTTTTCTCACATCCCTTTTTGGTTTTGGAGCTGGGAGAGATAAAATACCTGAAATTCTGTCAGGCCTTAACTTCTTATATCCCTCTCCTATTATGTGCCCAAAGTATGTTACTTCCGATTGTACGAACTGTAGCTTCTCTTGGGAAACCTTTAGTCCTTTCTCCCCCAGAAAATTCAAAAGCTTAATGCAAGTTGTTCTGACCTGATCTTTTCCCTTCCCTGACACCATCAGGTCATCAAGATACTGCAGGATCTGTACTTCCTCTTCAGGAACAAACTATTCTAGCAAACCTTCCAGGGCTTGTCCAAAGAGGTTGGGGGATTCAGTGAACCCTTGTGGTGATCGGGTCCATCTTAGCTGTTGTCTCCTTTTTGTACTTGGGTCCTCCCATTCAAAGGCAAACCAATCTCTACATTCTGTTGCCGGAGGACACACCCAGAAAGTGTCCTTCAAATCTATAACAGTGAACCAAGCATGTTCTCTTGGTATTCGGCTTAAGAGACTATACAGGTTGGGCACAACTGGATGTCTAGCAATGGTCCTTTTGTTGACCTCCCTCAGGTCTTGTACCAGCCTATATTTCCCTTCAGCTTTCTTAACTGCCAGTATAGGGGTATTGTGCGGTGACATACAGGGTTCAAAAATTCCTTCTTGCAACAGTTGTTCAATAACTATGGCAAGCCCCTTCTTTCGTTCTAGGGAAATCGGATACTGTTTAACCCGTATGGGTGATGTACCATCTTGCATTTTTATTGTAATCGGCAGGATGTCTAATAGGCCCCACTTTCCCCCTTCAGCCCATACCTCAGGGTTTATCTCTGTGACATCTCCTTGGGATAACTTCATTATTTGTACCACCATCCTCTCTTCTCTTGGGACAATCCCAAACCCCAAATGGACCTGTAGATCTCTTCCTAACAAACTTTTTTCTAGTTAGATAGTGAGCCTAAGCCAGCAGCTAAACCAAACAATAAGCCTCAACCAATGGCTGTTGCTACTAGCACTAGATGCAGAAAGTGCACAGACAAGGCCGATCGACCAGTGGATGATAATGATGATGATGATGCAGAAGAAGGACCCTCCGCGCGTCCTGACATAAAATCAGGAATCAAAGCAACAGGCACAAAATAAGAAGCCAATATTGAGTCCTTTTCCCTGAAAGAACTTTGTGGCCTAAAGAAGGATTACACTCGATGACTTGGTGAATCTATAATTAGTTGTTTAGTCCCTCTTTGGGATGCTGCAGCGAGGCTACAATTCTGAACGGCATTGAAGCTGTCCAGAACACGGCCCCTCCTCCCAAAACAAAACATTGTTTTCTGAATTGAGTGGGTCAGCAAAACCCACTCACCCTTCAACAGCCCCACTTGGTCTGTGTGTAAATCTGAAGGAGAATGGAGATTGACTGTGGACTACCATACATTGAATGAAGTGCCTCCACCACTGAGTGCTGCCATGCTAGGCATATTAGAGCTCCAGTACAAGCTTGAGTCCAAGGCAGCAAAGTGGTATGCCACTCTCGATATTGCCAATGCATTTTCCTCCGTTCCTCTGGCAGCAGAATGCAGGCCTCAGTTTGCTTTCATGCGGAGGGGAGTGCAGTATATCTGGAACCGACTGCCCCAGGGGTGGAAGCACAGTCCTACCATCTGCCATGGACTGATCCAGACTGCAGTAGAAAAGGGTGAGGCTCCAGAACACCTACAGTATATTGTTGACATCATTAGGTGGGGGATCTTTCAAAAATTAGGAACAGCATTTAGCAAAGGCCACCTAGTTAGTTAACACCCAAGGTTCCACCAACCGAACAAGTCGTGCCTTGTCTGAGTCCCTGAATATAATAGATGGAGATAAAGTCCCCATGGTACTTGTCATAAGTTTGTTAGGGAAAACCGTGTGGATCAATTCTACCTCAAATACAGACAAACCCATTAGTGGGGTTGTCTTTGCTCAGGGACCAGGTTGCACATGGTGAATAATGCAGAGAAATAGAACAACAAGATGTGTACCTCAAGGAGATCTGATTGTGGGGTGAGAATGATATGCAAATATCACTGTTTGTTGGATGTTACTGCCATTGTCTGTACATTAAACCACACAGATATGAGATAAAAGGAAATGTGTAAGTGTTGAAGGTCTGAGCAAGTAAAAGATGGAGTTCTGAGGGAGTAAAATGAAAGTGGGGAATCCTTCAGCTCTGTAGTATGGGGCCTGGGTTCAGTGATCCAGTGTAGAAATGTGACAGAAGCATGATAGGTATTGCTTCTAATTTTTTTGGGGGAACAAATGCAAGTTTTTACATGAATAAAATGCATGATGTTTGGTAGTATGTTGACCATATGAGGATAGGGGGTGGAATGCTCCTCCCCTTTGCGGGGAGGGGTCGTGTGGGTTTGCTTTCTGGAGGGGCCCCTTTTAGAGGTTTCCTCCCAAATTTGCCCTAAACCAAGACACATGTTGATGTTCATAGTAAAGTGGACACTTTACAATGAATTTATAACTCTGTTTCAGAAAATCAGGTGGATTTCCCAAGCTGGATTGATGCCTTAAAGACTCTGAAAATAAAACACTTTTGAGATAATATTAGTATAGGAGGTAATATAAAGGTTGGTCTTTATTGGAGGACTCCACGGGCAGATATGGAAAATGTCCACGAAATTCCCCCTCACCCACGGGGTGAATACAGCTTTATAAGTTTAGTAAATTAGCATAATTGACAAAAAATACCAATTAGAGACATAAGAGGTAATTTCCCCCTTTCTAAATCCTCCCCCATCAGATGGTAACTGAACTTTGTTGATGAAAATGTGTCTCAAAGAGCTGTTTTTTGGCCTTGGTTCCTAAAAAGAAGCAAGATAGGATAGGCACTTTGGAATATGTTATGTCTTTCTGCCTATCAGGGCAAGGAAAAGTACTAGGAAAACTAGCTACAAATGCAATAATAGGATACAGAGATACAAATATATGTGTAAAGAATACAGAAAATATATACAAGAAAAAAGGCAAAAATCATTAGGCATCAGGACTGGAATTCCCTCAGAGGGAGGATCATGAAAGCTTGGTGAAATGGGCACACCATAGTGTGGGCATCTTGGAGAAAAAGCCACTTACAGGTGGGCTCAAGAACATGACATAACAATGTCACTTGGTATGATCAAAACCATAATTGTCCAGTGTCCCATATGCCAACACACTCACAAATGCCCACTGCCAAATATTGTGAAAGGACAGTTGGGAAGCAGGAAATTGCCAGGACAATTTGGCAAATAGATTATACTGGACCTTTACCCCAGGACCAAGGGTGTAAATATGTCTGTATCACTGTAGATACATATTCTGGATATTTGATTGACCATCTGTAAGAGCCTGAGAGATGCAGGACTCCAGGCAGCTCTCCAAAATGCAGTTTATTCCATCCAAGAGGTTACAGCAGTCCAGGATTGTGGGCAACAGAGCCTGTGCCTACAGCTGTCAGCTCCAGATGCATACAAGCCTGAAGACCCTTTGGTTTTGGTTACATTGCATTATATACTTTGCTGAGCATCTTAATGCAGTAGAACCAATCTATACCTTAACTATTATCTATAGCCTATCATAACTACTATGATTACCATATTCATGTTACTATTCTCTAATCACTAAAAGTTAGTACATTACAGTTTAAGCTAGAAGTTGTTTTTCAGTTTTCTTGCAGTGGAAAATTCTGAGACCTTTTTTCTACTTGCAACATTGGCAGATTTGTTTGCCTGTGCTATCTTTGTGCTTGGTAAAAGCATCTTGTTTGAGGTGGGTTTATCCTTTGATCTAAGTCATAAAAACCCCTTCTAACTAACATACCCTTTGCCTCCTTGGTTAGCCAGTAAGACTGGCTCATCAATTCTTTTCTTCTATATCAAAACTTGCTTCCATCTCTATTCCTTCATCAGACTCTACATTTAAAAATCTTTCTGCTAAGCATACATATCTGTGAGACTTTCTTGTCAAACTTTTATCCTTCCCAACAACCATCCTTGTAAGAAGGCTGCACACCATAGTACCATCTGTATTAGAGACCTAATAATTTGTACTATGGAATTCCATTACAGATCCAAGCCAAGAATGGGTCTCATTTTTGAAACAAACTTCTTCAACAATATGCTAAGCAGTTAAACATTCAGTGGGGTTTTCATATACCATACTATCCACAAGCTGCAGGATTGATTGAATGAATGAATGAGTTTGTGCCATAAGAACAGATGAGAGACGCAGGTGAATCTGAAATTTTATTTGGAAGTGCTTAGTGTATATATATATATATATATATCTAATCCTAAAGGCTTTTCTTAGCTACAGCTTACAAGCTTAATCACAGTTCTACAATAAATCTGTCCTCTTGATATCATCTATTGCTCTCTCCAAAGCCATGGCCAGTAGAGCAGGAAAAGCATCCTGTTCTTATATTGTAGTAGAAGTAGTAATTTTTCGTCCAGTTCTCTCTCAGGTACACGCTGTCCAGAGAGATGCTGCTGCTGCTGGCACCGGTCCTTGTTTAACTTTTTCCTTACACCAACACCTGTTACCCCAACATTTCCCCTTTCTCTAATTCTGGGGGTTATGGACAAAGCGAGTGCAACCATAGCTTGTTTTTGTGTGCCTTTAATTGTGACTGTGGTCACAAGGGTTTTCAGGATGAAGAAGAGACGAGAATGTTGACTCCATGATCAGAAGGCTTGATTTATTATTTTATGATATATGTTACATTAAGACTATACTAAAAAGCAATAGAAAGGAAAAGGTTTCTTGAGAAGCTAGCTAAGCTAAGAATAGAAAAGAATGAATAACAAAGATCTGTGTCTCAGACAGAGCAAGAGCCAGCTCTGCCATGAGTGGTCAAGAAATCCAAACACCCACAGGAGACCAATCACCTGTTGCATTCCACAGCAGCAGATAACCATTGTTTACTTTGGTTGCTGAACTGCAGCTTGTCACAAGGAAAAATCCTAAGAAAGGATTTTTCATGAAAGATGTCTGCGACATGTCACCTTTTTTTTATTTAGTTAAATTAAAAGGAAAAAGTGTTTGTAATTTTCTCTGCTGTACTCATGCCGAAGAAAAAGACAAACACTTGACAGGTTATCTGTTGCCAATCAAACTCCACTCAAGTGCTCCTGTGGAATGCACTGGGAATTTCTTCACCTGTAGAACATAAAATTCTATCATATTACTAAAACAATTCTATAATATAAGAAAATGCAAAAACAATGCAAAGAAAATTCAAGTCCAAGCAGCTGAGTTTCAGGAAAAGTCCATGGCTTGAAGATGTTCCTCTTTGCCATATCTGAAAGTTTCTTTTGGTCCTGAAACAGGCTTGCTACAGAAAGGTCCATCAATATTTATCAAAAGTCCATTGACAGTCTTCAAACAATTTTGAGAAAATTAGAAAATTTCTGAAATGTCTTGCCACAGCCCTTCATTGAACAACTTGGGCTGAAGCCAATCCCTGGCTCCTCAATGCCATGCCTCTGAGCTGCTGCCAGCTCTTTCACCCTTTTTTATTCAATTTAATTTTTTTTTTTTTTTTTTTTTTTTTTTTTTTTTTTTTTTTTTTTTTTGTCTTGTCGGAAAGAGCAGCAGCAGCAGCAGAGGAGCCAGAGAGAGGCCCTTGGGGGCCCTGGCCCATGTGGAAGGATCAGGAACCCCAGACCTGGCCCACAGAAAGGTGGCCCAGGACCAGAAGGGGGAAGCAAAGCCCCCAAACTCAACAGGAGGCTGGGAGGTGGCCCTGGCCCAAGCAACCAAGCCAGACAGCCCAGGCCCAGCCCCCGAGGCAGGCTCTGCATTGGCACAGACCCGCACCCTGCTGCCAGTACAATGGCAGACGGGGTGACCAAACGCTTCCTTTCCCCAAAATCACCGAGGCATGCCGGCAATGGGAAGACAGAAGCTGTCCCGAGAAACTTCGTCTCGGGTCTGGGGATGTCCTTTCCCCACAGCAGACAAGCGATGCTCGCTTCCTGCTGTGCCCTCTGCCTCTGCAATGCAAATGCACCAGGTGTTCCTCCCATCTGCCTCACGGCACCACCGCCACCCGCTCTGGGCTGGGGACCAGGGGCAGAACTTTCGGGACCCACCTTCCCCTCGCCGCTGGGGCGCGCGAGGGGCGGCAGAGAGATTCGCATCCCCCAGGGGGAAACCCCGGACCAAACACCCCCCAACCCGCCAAGTATGCTGATCTTGAAAACAGGCAGCTGGGCTGCGCCCACAGCCAGCTGTCGGGCCATGCCTCCTCCACGGAAGGACAGGCTGACGCCCTCTTCCCCTGTCCCAGCTCCCCCCGTAGGGGCAGCCCCGGGACAACCCGAAAAACTCGGGGAGGAAGTCACGCTGGATGCAGGAGGCGCCTCTGCTGCTGCCGCCGGCTCCAAGGCAGCCTCTGACGCAGACATGGAGAACGGAGTCCCCGCAGGGGCGGGCAGCGGGGCCGCCTGGGGAGGCGGCGGGGGCGGCGGGGGCGGCACGGGGTCGGCAGCTTCTTCTGCGCCGGACTCTGACATCGGCCGCGGAACCGCAGTCGCAGAAGGCGGCGGGACGGCCGGGGGGAGCGGTGGATCGCTGTTGCCCAGCAACATCGGCGCAGCCGCGGGAAGCGGTGTCTCTGAGATAGATGCAGGCAGGGAAGCCGGTGGAACCGCGGCTGGAGCGCCCACAGGCTCCCCCGGAGGGGCGGCTGCGGGACGGGCCGCGGGGGGAACCGCCCGCACCCGCGGGGCGGGCTGGGGCGGTGCCCGTGGCGCTGGGCGGGGCGGTGCTCGCGGCGCTGGCCGGGGCGGCGCCGCCCACTCCCATCCCCCCTGAGAGCAACGGGAGGGGGGAACAAACGGCTCCGTCTGAGCATGCTCCGAAGACGCAGTAAAAAAAACTTCGGCTGCGGGCGAAACTTCGCCCCCCCACTGTGGTTCAGGGGGGCTGGAAAGCAGCAGATCGTCCCCCTCCAAAGGGTCTTCCCCCGGAATTGGGGGGAACGGGGCTTGCCCCTTGCAGTTAGCAATCCAGGGAAAAACAGCTGCTCTCCGTTTCAAGACTAGAAAGAGCTTCAAAAAGGTTGGATAAATCGAGGGGCATCCGAACCCCCGGTATAAAAAGAATTGGAAAATGGAGCCCATACACTCCCAGACAAACACATCGAGGGCATATAGCACATTCGTAAAAAACCCAAAGAGCTTCGCCCATCGAAAGAACTCATAGAGATCTGCCTCCAATAGGAGAATTCTGTCCTCTTCACCCCATTTTTGCCAGAGGGCAATAAGTTTCTCCTCTGAAGGGGAGAATGGAACCTCATCCTCTAGGGGAGGAGTCCTCCAGATGAGCAGCCACAAACTGCGACTGACCTCATCTTTAGGAGGGGAAAAACCAACAGTACCTTGTGACAGTGTCCAGGACTCTCTGGCTATCTGCACGGTGCTGCTGAGCTTTCCGAACATCTTCCTGGAGGCTTTTCAGAAGGTTCCCTTTGTGGTCAGCCTTGCTGTGAACTCTGTCCAAATTCGGATCTTCAGTTCTTCAGCTCCTGGCTGGAATCCACTTCTGTGGTCACTTGTGAAGCAACCATCAATGCCACACATTCAGGGTTTACCCAGTGCAGCAATGCTCCTCTGGTGGTCTCACCAAGTGATGATTGTCCTCCTCAGTCGGGGGTCACCAATTGTGACTGTGGTCACAAGGGTTTTCAGGATGAAGAAGAGATGAGAATGTTGACTCCATGATCAGAAGGCTTGATTTATTATTTTATGATATATGTTACATTAAGACTATACTAAAAAGCAATAGAAAGGAAAAGGTTTCTTGAGAAGCTAGCTAAGCTAAGAATAGAAAAGAATGAATAACAAAGATCTGTGTCTCAGACAGAGCAAGAGCCAGCTCTGCCATGAGTGGTCAAGAAATCCAAACACCCACAGGAGACCAATCACCTGTTGCATTCCACAGCAGCAGATAACCATTGTTTACTTTGGTTGCTGAACTGCAGCTTGTCACAAGGAAAAATCCTAAGAAAGGATTTTTCATGAAAGATGTCTGCGACATTTAATGGCTCTGATTATGTTGAAAAGGACAAGACAGAAAATTAAAAAATATATCACTGCCAGAAAACCTAATCGAATAAAAACACAAACTCCTGAAAACCAGTTTTTTGGATTTAGCCAAGTAAGATCATTTTTTAAGTCTGTCAACACCTTTTGTTCCTCCAGAGTATGAAAAGCTCTGAGGTGATCTTTTAATTGAGTGTTATGTGAGTGAATATCTTGTCTTAAGGTTTTATCAAAGGCTTCTTGGAGGCGGTTTTTGATTGTTTCCCAGTTTTGTTCCATCTCGTTCCACGGAAGAGGAGTGACACATAGAGTTATGTATGTGTTCCCAGTCCCAATGTAAAGATATGCGGGTTTTTTTGAGTCCCAACCCTTTCACCAATCCACAAAAGAGCACTTTCCCAGGCATCTAATCTGGTCATTATTTACTTATCAATTTGCTCTTGTGTTTGCAATTCTTTTGTAATATTGGTTAGAGTTTGTCCCACTGTGTGTGCAGTTTGAATGGAATTAGCAAAAGCTGCAACAGCTGCAGAGGCTGTGGTTAAAACTATTACAGCAGAAATGACGGCAAAGATCAACCAACTGAGAAATTTGTGAACTCATTTCTTACTCCTTTGGATTTCCTCCTGGAGTAGACAAGCCAATTGTGAAAGACCATCTTGTCCTTCCTAAGTCCAGGTCAGATTTAGAGGTACCCAACTTTCTGGTCTTCCCTTAAATGGAAGAAGAACAGAAAAGTTATTCATTGTTATTCCTATCTTCATTGGTTACATACGATTTGAAAAGAAAAGAATTAGCAGGCAGAAAATACTAGCCATTCCTATAATCAATTGAAAAGCCATTAGCTAAAGCAAAAAACATATTGGTGAGAAGTACAAGACATTAATGATTGTCTCTTTAACAATATCAAATTTGCAAGGGTAGCATTTTTGTTCAAGTTCAGCCGGTATATGGTATTACCAAAGGCAGGTAACAGCATTTTCCACAGATGCTTATGAACACGATTGATTGCTACCTAGATAATATTGAATCAATGATCTGGCCATTCCACCATCATGCCAAACAGTGCTGTGGTTTGCCTTTTGGAATGGAAGGATGGTTTTATTTGTCCCCTTTTCTCTAAGGATACTATGTCGTCCTCAGTCAATTATTCTCTCATACTGTAAGAATTGTTGTTGTGATTGTTGTCCTAAACATGATGACCATTCCAAACATCGTAAATTGCAAATGGACATAAAATGACATTTGGCATAATGAGGTGGGATGGCATCCACAGGATTGTTGGAGATGGACAGAATGGTTGACAATGTAATAGCAGTCAAATTCTCTACAGTTCCTGAGGATTCATATATCAATTGCATACAAAAATTGGCAAAAGGTAAAGGTGAAAATGTACTAGTTTAATTTCACATTAAGCAAATAGGCGGTAAATCAGAAGCATAAGAAGCATTAGTAATCTATGTATTTACAACATCATGATCTAGGGGAGGAAGCCAAGTTCCTCCTACCCATTCTGTTCCATTGTGTCTGAGGGGAGGCTCTGAATTCCACCAGGTGAGAGGCTGAAACAGCAGTGGCTCAAGAATGTGCACCCAGTAGATTCTTTCTTCCACCATTTGATGGCAGGATAGCAGAAGAAAGACAAGACTCATTGCTGTCATCCTTGGCTAGGTTTGATGCATGTCGCTGGAAACCAATACGGTCCTTTGGGCAGGGAAACACATCCATAACCTCTCCCTCAAGCTAACAGTGAAACTGGACCTTTCCACTGACCACTGTGAACATCCTTATATGCAACTTCTGGGTGAACTCCTTCTCCATCAGTTCTCTGACCCAGTGACCTTTGATGTGCTGTTAGGTCATCCCTAGTGGAAAGATTCAAAACATTGAAAACATGGGTTGCTTTATCAAGAAGATCTTGAGGGAGCATACCTATCAGATTCCCACTTTTTTGTTTTTGTAGCATGTTTTTCAATGTGAAATGTGCCCTCTCCACTATGGCTTGGCCTGTTGGAGAATGGGCAAAACCTGTAACATGTTTGATCTCCCAAGTGTGGAAAAAATCTTGTGTTGTTTGAGATGTATATGCAGGTCCATTATCTGTTTTTATCTGTTGAGGAATGTCCATGGCAGCAAAGGCACACAACCAATGTCAGATTTCCTTCAGGAATAAATGCTTGATTCTCTCAATGATTCCTGTTGCATAAAGAGAATCACAAACAATGTTAATAGATTCCAGTGAAAAAAGACAAAATGCTTCTACTACAGCTGTCAGTTTGACTAGCTGGGTAGATCCAGGTTGCAAAGTTATTGAGTGTTCCCATTGTCCTGTATCATTTTTCCACAGGGTCATGGCTTTGTGTGTTTTCCCTGATCCATCAGTGAAAACAGTTTTTGCATCAGGGATAAGTGTTTTTGACTGTAAGCTTTGTGGTTGGAAGGGAAATTCTTTGAAGGATTGTAACAATGCATGTTGAGGCATGGAGTGAATAAATTTTCCATTATAGTTCGTAAGAGCAATTTGAAATGACAGTGAATCCCTGAAAAGATTCTCTAGTTTTGCTGCAGTAATAGGGAGATGTATCATTGTCAGATCATATCCTGTCAGGCTCTGACATCGAAATTGTTCCAAGGACAGCAGTCGAATAATCATTTCAAGTTTAGTGGTTATAGTTTTTGAAAAGGTGTGTGGCAAGAAAATCCGTTTTAATAACCAGAGACTACGTTCTTGCACATCACATTGGCCAATGAGAGCATAGGGTTGGAAAGACTGCAAAATCAAGAACAGCTGCAAATGCAAATCTGGGTTTTGATGTGTGGCAAAGGACTTGTTGATTTTATCGCTTACCGCCTCCAAAGCCTTTTGGGCAGTTTTTGACAATTATCATGGGGAAAAGAGGTCTGGGTCCCCGTTTAACAACTGAAATAAAGGAGATAATTATTCTGTTGTAATTTCCAACAAAGGGCGAATTCCAATTAATGGTACCCAGTAACTTTTGCGTATGTTAGTTTTCAAAGTTACTAGCTGTAGAGTGACTGTTCTTTCAAGTAAGTTTAAAGCCCAAGTATTTTCAAGGAGGTTCTGTTTGAATTTTGTTTGTGGCTATGCACAGACCTCTGCTGGTGTTATTTTTAAAGCTGCAAGGCAATCACGCAATAGTGTCATGCTGTCAGAGGCAATTAAAATATCATCCATATAGTGATACAGCAAAACAGATGGATATTTTTGCCATATTGGCTGTATCACTGAATGAATGACAAATTGACAAATAGTTGGACTATTGTTCATATACTGGGGTAAGACAACCCATTGGTATCGTTCCACGGGTGTTTCATGATTGCCAGGTGGTAAAAGCAAATTTAGGTGCATCGTCAGGATGTAAAGGAATTGTGAAAAAACCAGTCAAATCAATTATTGCCAATTACCAATGTTCGAGAATCATCGTGGGGTTAGGTATTCCTGGTTGTAACGCCCCCATAGGTGAAATGACTGCATTGACCACCCTGAGATTCTGTAAAAGTCTACACTTTCCCAATTTTTTAGGAATAACAGAAATAGGTGTATTCCAGGGGCTGGTGGGAGGGACTATGTGACCCAAACATAATTGTTCTTGTACAAGGATTCGGGCTTGATGAAACCACTTGCTTTTCAAGGCCCACTGCTAGATCCACACAGGCTTATCAGTAAGCCAGGAAAGTTTCAGGAGCGGCATTTCATCAGTGGCCCCTATCAAAAATGTGTTGAAATGATCAAGCCCCATTGAGTCAGTAGATCTGGCCCCCACAAAGTGCCTGGGATGGGGAGTATATATGATTACAAGGTGGCAGTCTTGGCTTCTGGTCCAACGATGTGTAATTCTTTGGCTGACTGCCAGGGAATCTGATGTCCGCTGACTTCAGCAATAATTGCCGTAAAGGGTGCCAAGGGTCAGTCAGGAGGCCAGTCCTTCTGCACTGATGGATACATCAGCTCCAGTATCTAACTGGTCCTGTAAAAGACTTAGAGTCTATTTGGCAGGTGAATAATGGCTGTTGTGTTCCAATTACTTTGGACCAAAAAATCTGAGGAACACCTGTGCTTCTGTCGGGGTTTGACACTGTCATTCTTTAGATCACTATATATAACTTCCAGCACTACAAGTTCTCTCAAGTACTGGATACCTTCATCTGCAGTGGTCCACTTCCCTGGGGATTTCACAAGATTTTCCTTAAATGGATATCTTGCCCTCATACTTGATAGAAGCTGTTTCCAAAGGCTGCAAATTGCTCCTTCCTTTCCAATTCCTCTTTCAATTTCCCAATCTTTAGCAAGGGATCCCAACTTTTGGGCTTGATGACTTTTTAACTGCTGAGTATCAGCCCCATTATCCCAGCATTGCAGCAGCCATGCAGAAATCTGCTCACCTGGCTGGCAGTTGTAATCTTTTCACAAGTCTCAGATTCTGATGAGGTCAAGGAACAAGTAAGTTTAGTTTCCTGTTTGACTTGCCTCACTGCCTTCGACTTCTGTTTTGAAGGGCCTGCCTCTTGATCTAACCCCTCCTTTCCTACTATTGCTTCCTCTTCTTCTTCCTGCCTTACTAATCAGTGGTATGGGCCTGTAACTTGCCTTGACCATTTTTTTGTTTTCACTACTGGGGCAATTACTGTAGTTGCTTGACAGTGGACAAAAGAGCGCTGCTGAAGATGGTGGCAAGCATCAGCAGTTTATCATCCCACAGTACAACTTGTTATACTTTTTCTCTATATCATACGCATAATAGGTGCTCCTTTTTGCATTATAATTGGCTAACAAACTACGTGCACGCACCTTCTACTCTTGTAATTTGTCATAAATTTCTCTGTTTCTTGTTGTAAATGTCAACACACATCTGCATTCCATGCTTCTTTGCCCTTAAAGTTATTTACCTTTTTCAAGGACACAGGTGTAACTCATCAAGGCCGAGGCTGCCTGCAACCCCCTTCCTATTCTCCTACAATTCCCCGTTTTTGCTTTTCAACTACAAATGCCGTGTTTACCATCTTCTGCAGGGCCTTTGCAGACAAGATAGCACATACAAGCATCTCCTGTGTAGTTTTCATTAATTCTTGAATGCGTTTTTGAATTGATTTTGATTCATCTTTTAAATTCATACAGCACATACCAGCAAAATCTTTACACTCATGCCTATTAAATATTAAGCCCCGAATGTTTCGGGGTGTGTCCTGCCTGGCTTCATCTGGCCTCGCTGCTGGACCAAAGGCGGCAGCTGTGGCGTTTTTCACCCCAGAGATGCCTTTGGCTGGTTAGGTGCTGCAGCTGGGCGCTCAGAACAAGTCCAGGCAAAATAGGAACTCAGTTTACCTTTGGTGGAAAAGGTTCAGACGGTGAAGAGAAAAGGAGCGGGTTCTGCCGTGTAGCTTAGATCCAGAGTTTATTGTAGCATGGTAGATTTCTGAATCTGGCAACAGCTCCAGACAGACAGAGACGGCAGAGCCAGAACCACGGCAGAGACCGACCCACGGCAGAGACCCCGACCGCATGGTCTCGTGTCCTTTTTAGCCCCGGAGACAGGGCGAGGGGACGGACAGGTGAGGGCCAACCAGGTGTGAGCAGGGGAAGGGTCAGGGGATGTGGACGCTAGGACAAACCAATGAGCCCAGGCCTGGGGGGCATCTGCCAATCACACGACGCCTTGCTGGAAGGTTTAGATTAATGGACAGCTTCCAGGCAAGAGGGAAAAAGGGGGAGGGGGAAAGGTTGGCACACCTGAGGGGGTTGGGATAGGTGAGACAGGAAATGGTGACACACTGCAACACATGCCCATGGGATAATAACAAAAATCAATAGCTGTACAGTTTCATAAAGTAGCTTGGTGAATGCTATCTACGTTAGCGGCCAGTGCAAAAATAAGCTAGCGGCTATGCATTCTCTTAAGTTCCATAAATGTATGTCATCACGACAATCTACTGATAATGTGTTCAGTGCTCTCCACAATCTACGGTGTGTAGTGTGGTTTACAATGAGTGGCATATCGTGCGTTACCATACCTAACCGTCCAATGGTGCAAGGCCCCCCTACTGTTCTACTGGGGATTCCTGGCCATGCACGGTCTCTTACAAAGTAAAAACAGATCTTTAGGCAATGCTCTGGATTTTGCCAAGCCATATGCTGGCTTGCTTTGAGCCCTACCTAACTGCTGACACCAAGCAGTGTGATTTTGATAAATCAAACTGCCGGGTGTAATATTTTGGTTTCTGGTGCCCCTTTGGTTTAGTGCATGCAATAGGGTCACCCAAACATTCTTGCTATTCTAGGGAGTCAGGTGAGCCACGGTCGGGTGCTTTGCTCCGAGGGGTGATAACCAACACAGGCCGAACACAACAAGCAGGCACCCACTGAACCCCGGCATCTGTGGAGACACAAGCATATCCATGTCCCCAGGTAAAAAGAACCCATGGGCCCTCCCGAGCTTGTGTTTGCAAATTGTGAACCCAGACTGGAGCAGGGCCACAGGTCCCATCACTCTGTGATTGTAATGACAAAAAATGCATTTTCACCCTGCATTCCCCCTTTTTCTTTTTGAAGGAAGGCTTTAAGCATAAAATGAAAATGCTCTCTGATGGCTTGACCAGTCAGAGAATGCAGAATGCCGGTGACATGGTGAACATCCCAGAGTTTCAAGAATTGTTGGGTATGCTGAGCTGCGTAACCAGGACCATTATCAGTCCTTGCAACATGTGGTACACCTAAAGCTGCAAAAGTGCCATGACAATGCGAAATCACATCTTTTGCCTTTTTTCCTGCATGTACAGAGGCCCAGCAGGCCTTAGAATAGGTGTCCACAGAAATATGTAAATATTTAAGGCCACCAAACTCTGAAACATGAGTAACGTCAGATTGCCATAGCTGAAGAGCTTGCTGCCCTCTGGGGTTTGTTCCGTCATGAGTCATGGTGACATGTTGCTGACAATCAGAGAATGAGGCAATGATATCACATGCTACTGTAGACATAAGATGGAATTGATGTCATAGGGTACGAGAACCTTGATGGAAAAATTGATGTGACTGAATCGCCTGTTGCAATGTATCTGGTACCAGGGCAGCCCACGCTGGGGCTGTCATCTTATCTGCATGGGGTTTTCCTTCTACAATGAACCCAGGCAAGTTGGTATGACTATGAACATGAAAACTATAAAAATGTGTAGTTAGTTGTTTTTAGCAAATGAAACAATTCCTTGTTATTTACCTCTTTCAAAACAGCATGATCTAATCGATGAACTATATTGCACACATATTGAGAATCAGATACGGCATTTAAATTTTCATAAGGCCAGGCTTCAAAAGCCATTATGACTGCCCATAATTCTGCCAACTGAAGGGATCCGTTTTGGCAGCCTATAAGGTCATGCTACTGATCTCCTTCCTTCTAAGTGATGACTACTTTTCTTGTTCGCCCTGATCCATCAGTACAAACTGTGCACCCTTGTAAGGGGGTCGACAAATACAGTGATGATTCTACAATTTGCAATTCTAGATGCATCTGCAAAAATTTATGTGCAGGATGATGAAATAATGTTTTTCCTGGAAATTCTACTATGGCCATTTGTAAAACAGAACTATTGGCCATACACCAGTCCCAATACTCAGAGGTTAAGGGTACAGTCATAATGGCTGGTTCTTGCCCTGATAGTTGGACACACCGTTGTCTGGCTTTATAAATTACGTGAACTACCAGCTCTAAGTGGGTGGTAACTGTCTTCTTGCGCTGATATGATAAAAATACCTATTCTAAAAGTCGCAAAGGGTCCTGCCAACTGTCATGCCATTGGGCTATGAGGCCCACAGGATGATCCTGAGACAGTAAAATGTATATACTGAGAGGTATGGTGGTAACTACTCTCCAGGCTTTTCTCCCTTGTATTGCGAGTTCTACTTGCTTTAATGCTTCAAGCATTTCTGGCAACAAGCTCCTGGGAGATAACAAATAGGAATTGCCTTTCAATAAATCAAAAAGTGGTGCCAACAGCAGGTTTGATAATCCCAACAATGGTCTGATCCAATTAATTGTAGCTAACAATTTTTGCAAGTCATTCAATGTTTGTATAGAATGCTGAACAGTCATTGTCTGAGGTTCAAGAGTTTGGACTAAAATTTTCATTCCTAAATACTTCCAGGGGACTTGTCATTGTACTTTCTCAGGAGTAGCACACAAACCACAGCTTGTTAAAGCCTCTTGCATCATGGGCATTACCACATCAAGCTGTTCTACAGTTGGCACAGCAACTAAGATATAGTCTATATAGTGATAACAGTAAGCTTGTGGAAATTGTTTGCTGACCTGTGATAATGCTTGTGCCACATACCACTGACAAATGGGAGGGCTGTTTTACATTCCTTGAGGCAACACAGTCCAGTGGTATCTTTTTCCAGGTTCACTATTGTTTACAGAGGAAATGGTAAAAGCAAATTTGGGAGCATCATCTGGGTGTAAGGGTATGGTAAAAAAACAGTCTTTCAGATAAATAATACAAATATCCCAAGTAGCTGGAATCATGCTTGGGGAAGGCATGCCTGGCTGCAATGCTCCCACACTTTCCATCACTTCATTAACCTGGCAGAGATCATGTAGGAGTCTCCACTTGCCAGATTTCTTTTTGATCCCAAACACCAGAGTGTTCCAAGGACTCTGTTATGGTTCAATATGATTTTGTGCCAGCTATTCACTGACTAAATCCTTGAGAACGGTCAGTTTTTCATGAGTCAGGGGCCACTGATTTTAGTGTAAATATATCTTGCAGTAGAGGGGCAGTTGTCAGACAGCCTGCTCCTCCTGACCCTACTGGCCCTGATAGATTGATCAAAACAGGCTCAGGGGCTCTGTCCCAAGGCAGTACTGACTGTGCTGCCTCTTGAGGTATTGGAATGTCATCATCAAGATCCAAGGGAAGAGGGCAACTCTAAGGTGATACCGGCAGAAGGCGATCCTTCACAGAAGGAGCAGTCACAGGGGGAGGAGGAGTGGGAGAAGAAGAAGACAAAGGGGAAGTGGCTGCAGTGGGGGGGTTGGATGCTGGAACGGTCGCTGTGACCAGGGCTGGGGGAGGGGCAGTGGCAGTGGTGGCAGTAGCTGCCACTTCTTTATCTGTCTTTATTTGCAGCAATGAGTCTCGAACCAAGCGCCATGTTGTTAGCAATCTTGTGACTATTTCATTCCCCTTTGTAGCTGTCTCCCATAACACTTGCCCTGCTTCCTCCCAGGTTTTGACAAAGAAGGGAGTATGTACATCCGCTCTGCCCCCATTTCTTTTGCACCAAATGAGCAGGGTGCATAGTGCTCCCTCCTCATGTTTGATACCTCTCTTCTGTAATATTCGCAACAGAATGCTCAAAATTATTTTTTCTTCTGCTGATATTTGAGTCCCCATGTCTATGTTCCCAGTTGCTCACCTGGGGTCAGGTGTCTCTGCTTTCATAACTCATCCGGACTTTCAGGCTATCACTCTCTGCCTGTTTTGCTTGACTGGGCACCACCGCCACCTGCAGTCACAACCCTATCATGTGGTAATCACATATCCTCTGAACAGAGAGAGACATAGCTCTCTCCCAGGATTTTCCTGGGAAGCTATGAGAAAGCTCAGAGAAAGCTGTGAGAAAGCTTAGAGAAAAGAATGAGAAACAATTCTTATCTCCACTTGCTGCACCTCTTGTTGTGCACATGTGGAATGTGTTATGGAGATTTTTTACCAAAGGGTAATTTCTTAATTGGACTCTGGTGATGGTGTTTTGATTGATTGACCAATTAGGTCAAAGCTGTATCAGACTGTCTGGCAAGGGCAATGGGCTTTTCTTAATAGTATAGTATAGTGTACTGTAGTAACAATAAAGCGATTGATCAGCCTTCTGCAATCATGGAGTCAATGCTAATTATTCCCTGGCAGGGACCACTGCTATAATGCTATCATGTCGGGGTCACCATTTGACAGTGGACAAAAGACTGATGCTGAAGATGGTGGCAAGCATCAGCAATTTATCATCCCACAGTACAACTTGTTATACTTTTTCTCTATATCACACGCATAATACGCGCTCTTTTTTGCATTATAATTGGCTAACAAACTATGTGCGTGTGCCTTCTACTCTTTTGTAATTTGTCATAAATTTCTCTGTTTCTTGTAAATATTAACATGCACCCGCATTCCACACTTCTTCTCCCTCAAAGTTGTTTACCTGTCTTGTTCAAGGACACAGATATAACTCATCAAGGCCGAGGCTGCCTGCAACCCCATTCCTATTCTCCTACAGTTGCTGTGGTTTTGGTCCCTGCCTCAGCCATAGTGGTTGTGGTTTGTGTCCCTGCCTCAGCCATAGTGTCCTTAAACACAGTTTGGGTTCCTGCCTCAACTACAGTCCTCAGAGAGTGTCACAGACATCTTTCATGAAAAATCCTTTCTTAGGATTTTTCCTTGTGACAAGCTGCAGTTTCAGCAACCAAAAGTAAACAATGGTTATCTGCTGCTGTGGAATGCAACAGGTAGACCTGTGATTGGTCTCCTGTGGATGTTTGGATTTACTGACCGCTCATGGCAGAGCTGGCTCTTGCTCTCTGTCTGAGACACAGATCTTTGTTATTCATTCTTTTCTATTCTTAGCTTAGCTAGCTTCTGAAGAAACCTTTTCCTTTCTATTTCTTTTTAGTATAGTCTTAATGTAAGATATATCATAAAATAATAAATCAAGCCTTCTGATCATGGAGTCAACATTCTCGTCTCTTCTTCATCCTGAAAACCCTTGTGACCACAGTCACAAGAGAGTACTGAACAGAGGCTCGGTAGGCCCAGGCCAGGCCCCAATACAGGGCAAGGAGCTGCTCACATTCCTGGGAGTAAACAAGATTCCCTTCTATCAGTCAATGGGCCAGTTTGTTAGTGCTGTTAACCTCTTCAGAGGTAAAGTCCCAGGCAATGGGAGGTGATAACCACCCTAGGAACCTGCCCAAATCCCTCCACACACCTTTCCACCAAGGAACTGGGTGCCTCAGGGCAGATTTTAACAGCTCCTCACCCAAAAGTTGTTTCCTCTTGTACCAGGATGATGACAAATTCCATGAATTCCATAGTGTAGCAACGATATTGGCTAATACTATTAATAATATCAGGCAGCTTATATAAGAATTGGCAATGACCGTAGAAGCCAGCAGTAAAAGATCATCCATACTCAAATTCACCCCAGGCAGAGAGAAGGAGTTACATTCATTCATAGTCATGGTTTGTTTCAACATGTTCCCAAACTTAGTAAAATAAAGATAAGCAGTGTGGCTGCCAAAGAGCCGTGTGCCACACAGGAACTTACTACTTGAGAACTGCTATTGATAATTACTAGACCATGCAATACATATATATATATATATATATTTATATATAAAATTACCTTTATCTTGCCCCACATTTGGACACCAAAAAGAGTGTTGTGGTTTGACGCTGGCCAAATGCCAGGCACCCATGAGAGTAGCTTACTCACCCTCCCCTGCCACAGCTAGGCTGAGCAGGGAGAAAGGGAAAGAAAAATTAAGAAAGGGTTCCTGGGAGAAAGGGAAAGAAAAATTAAGAAAAGGTTCCTGAGTTGACATAAGGACCAGGAGAAAAACACTTCAAGGGCAAAACAGGCTCAGCCTAAGATTGCAAAGTGAATTTATTACTAACAGAATCAGAGGAAGATAATGAGAAGTAAAATAAGCCCTTAAAACACAGTTTCCCCCCAGCCCCTCGCTCCTTCCCACCGACAGCGCAGGGAGAGAGAGGAGTCCTTCCCCTGTGAGACCATGGGGTCCCTCCCACAGGAGACAGTTTTCCATGAACTTCTCTGGCGTACGTCCACTCTCACAAGCAGCATTACTGCTGCACCTGCTGCATTGTGAATCCCTCCCACAGGCTGACAGCCCTCCCAAAACTGCTGCAGTGTGGGTCTCTTTCCACAGGGTGCAGTCCTCCATGGACAGGCTGCTCCAGCCTGGAAGCAAGGGCCTTCTCTCTCCACCAGGTTGCCCACTGGATCACAGCCTACCCAGGCATCTACCCACTCCGGTGCAGACACCTCCCCCACAGGTTGTAGGTGGATCTCTGCTTCCCCTGTGGATCCCCATGGGCTGCAGGGGAACAGCCTGCTTCACCATGGTCATCACCATGGCCTGCAAAGGAATCTTAACTCCAGTGCCTGGAGCACCTCCTCCTCCTTCTTCACTGACCTTGGTGTTACCATGTTGTTTTCCCTCACATGTCCTCACCTCCTCCTCTTCTCTGACTAGAAGTAAAAACCTGTGACTTTGTTTTGATTTTCTTCTTAAATATGTAATCACAGAGGTGTTACCAAACTCTCTTATTGGCCCAGTTTTTGCCAGCATCATGTCCATCCTCAGAGCCATCAGGGATTGATTCTGCTGGACATGGTGGGAAGCTTCCAGCAGCTTCCCACAGGAGCCACCTCTGTGGCCCCCCAGCTACCAAAAACCAGGCTGTGCAAAACCAATACAACTTCCAAATTTCCCATTGTTTTGTTTCTGCTGCAATATTGGCACTGGAAAAGGAATTGCTGGCAACAGTATGAGTTGTGCCAAGCATGTCCCTTGCGGCACAGTGCAAGAGGGGTTAGGAGTTCAAGCCATAATTTTGATTTCCCTTCTAATCTGCATCAATAATTCCCGGTAAAATAAACAGTCCAGTTCAAGTGGTAGAAAAATGACCCAATGATAAAGCATGAGTTTGAAATGGTAGTGGACCAAACCCAGCAGTGGGTAATAGATGAACAGAAGCGTCTTTTAGGATTGTGGTAGAGCTGATGGCCACATCCAGGCTGGCAGAGCCTGTGGTGCCCCTTGCCAGAAGTAAATTTGTATTAGGGGTTGGCTAAATTGTGCCCAGTTGGGTTGAGGGGCACAGGCCTGCAGGCCCCTGTTCAAGTTTCCCTGCTTTGGAGTGCATTGCCATCCTTGTTATACTTAGAGTGACAATGGTTACTCCAATTAAAGCCTTTTTTTGCAGTGAGGACAGGGTTTATTTGGGTCTTTACTAGTTTTTTGTCCCTTTGGGCATTGTTTCCAAACATGTCCATCGTCTCTGCATGGAAAGCACTTAACAGTTGCATTAGCTGCTTGCAGTTTCTGGCAACTGCAGTAGCAATTAGTTCTGCTTTATATTGTTCTGAGCCAATATTAGCACATGCTTTGATGTAATCAGCAAGTCCAACACTGAAGCAGTTGTGTATCAGGTCTAAGGCTTTGTTACAGTCATTATTAGCATTCTCATAAGCAAGGGATTTTAAAACCGCATTGGCTGTCACTTGCATATCAATTTGCCGTCTGACGGCCTGTTGCAGTCAGTCGATAAAGGTGATATACGGTTCCTGAGCACCCTGACAAATGGTGACAAATCCTGACTAGATTTTTTGTATCAGGTACTTTTCTTAGAGCACACAGCACTATAGCTGTTGTTTGGTCCCAGGCCTGGGGTTGTTATTGCAGCTGGGCATGGGCGGTGGTATACATGCCAGTCCCTGACAGCTGGGGTGCCGTGATATTAAGTGGTGGATTTTGATTACCATTATTCAATGCCTGTGTTTGAGCCAAATCTATAAATTCCGTCCACCACACTGAGTAATGCCCCCCCCCCCCCCCCCCCCATTAAAACTGTTTTGAAAAGAGATTTCCAGTCCACCAGTAACATGGTATGGGATTCTGCAATAGCATCTATCCAATTCACAGTAAAGGAGGAATGCAAGCTGTTTTCCTTCACTGATTTCCTTAGTTCTTTAACTGTTTCATAGGACAACTGTTCATGATCAGGATTTTGATTGCAATATATTACCGGCATAGCTTGTAAAAATTCAATATCTCCCTCTTGTAAAGCTATTCTGCGGCAATTATGTATAAACCTTTCTGGCTTGGGTTCAGTGGGTAAAATGTCTTCATAATCATTAGAAGAGTGAGATGTAGCATAAGGACCTAAGGAGGAGGACGGGTGGGTGATATGGTTGCAGCTGTCTTTTGGCATGCTGTCTGTAATATTTCTGCTATGCTAGGAGTGGTGGCTGCCATCATGCGTACTGGGGTCAGAGGAGGGTATCAATCTGGTTCTTGTTCAGTGTCCACGGGCCCCAGATCAAACAGGTCTTGGTGTTCTGAATCATCCTCCTCAGAAGGAGATGATAGCGGTGCATCTGAAGGGACACGGTCCACTTCCTTAAATTGTTGTAAGGCAGAATAGATGACATGCCAAGTCACAATGTCATTGGGGTGAATGTCATGGTGAGTAACTTGATGAGTTTATAAGCATTCCTTGACTTTTTGCCAATGAATAACTTCATAAGAACCATCAGAGGTGTACCAGGGCAGTTTTGTCAAATCCAAATGTGTAAGAATATACATTTCTGAGGTATTACTTTAAATCCTTGCTCCCTGGTAATGTGCAACAGAGAGTCTTTATGAAGACTTAGAGATTTGGCTGCGCTTTGTGCCATAATTAAAAAGAAATGACTACACAGCCACTTGCTTGGCTAACCTTGTTCTATAGCTGGCGATGATAGGAACTCCTTGGTGATTTTTGGGCACAATGAGATGTTTTGGCCAGGGTGTATCACAGGACTGGATCACCGCAACAATTATTAGCCCACGTTTAGGGTGACATTTGTGATACACAAAGGGCTGAGAGACACCACGAGAGATGCAGGTGAATCTGAAATTTTATTTGGAAGTGCTCAGTATAAATATCTCTAATCCTAAAGGCTTTTCTTAGCTACAGCTTAAAAGCTTAATCACAGTTCTACAATAAATCTGTCCTCTTGACATCATCTATTGCTCTCTCCAAAGCCATGGCCAGTAGAGCAGGAAAAGCATCCTGTTCTTATATTGTAGTAGAAGTAGTAATTTTTTCATCCAGTTCTCTCTCAGGTACACGCTGTCCAGAGAGATGCTGCTGCTGGCACTGGTCTTTGTTTAACTTTTTCCTTACACCAACATCTGTTACGCCAACATGGGTTTTTAAAAGGGTGGTTGAAAAAATTAGGAAATGGGATCCTGTCCCAATGGAGAGCCCATCTCACAGATGCACTACATATCCTTAATAGGCCCATTGGGGAAATGGAAACCCCCTTGATGCACGTGTTGATGATTGCAATGCAAGATGTTTTCAATTACCATCTGTATGGCAGATTATCTTTTGTCAAGTGGGCAGTTTGCTTTATCTCTCTCTTTGAGTGACCACATTCACACCTCCCTCGGGAGGGGGGAGGGGACATCTGCTGATAACAGGCTATTGAATGTCACTGCATGACTGATAAGAACTATAACATCCCATTGTGAGATGCTCCGCCCAGAGGGAGGAGCCAAGCATTGCTACCCAGATATAATCCAGAGGTTTTTGAAACACCAGCACGGCTTTCTCCACTGGATTCCCCAGAGGAACAGCAGCTGCCTCTTCTTCCACTGGATCTTCGGAGGAAGAATACACCCTTCTCTACAGGACCCCCTTGCTCCAACAGAACCACACCTGACACTTCAGGAGGACTGCAGCCACATTTCCAATTGGACTGCTACCAACACCCCACAGGGTGTCAGGTTGGGTTCTGACTCTGTCAGTGTTGTTTTAGTGTACTGCATTGTTTATTTTCTCCTTTTATTTTTTTTCTTCCCAATTAAAGAACTGTTATTTCCTGCTCCCATATTTTTGCCTGAGATCCCCCTTAATTTAAAATTTATAGCAATTCAGAGGGGTGGGGACGGTTTACATTCTCCATTTCAGGGGAGGCTCCTGCCTTCCTTAGCAGACTCCTGTCTTTCCAAACCAAGACAACATGACTACACCAAATTTGCAAATACAACCATTAACAGTAATTGAGACTGACTTACTGGGAAATCATTCCAGATGTAATGGTCCCTTACAGGGCCACTTCAGAGGCTGCAGGGCTGGACCTTCATGCGTTAGAATTAATTAGGAAAAATCAGAAGCAAATAAATGTTATCAATACTGTAATAGGAATTCAGATTCTTCCAGGACACTTTGGTTTTATAACTGCTCGTTCGACCTTGGCCTTGTAAAGTGTTCATGCCATGGGAGGAGTAATTGATGCAGATTATCAAGGAGAAATTAAAGTAATTCTGTTAAATGATAGTGAACAAGGTTTGATTATTCAACCCCATAACAAGGTAGCAAAATTATTGATATTAACAGTTTTAAAAACAATTGGGAAAAAAGGAGATCCACCTCAAATCACTACTGCTCATGGAGAAAAAGGGTTTGGATCTACCAGTCTTAATAATGGAGCCAAAGTATGGGTCCAGAGTCCAAATGGCCCTCCCAAACCAGCTGAAGTAATAGCTACAGGGAAAGACAATACTGTTTTAATCATGAAACCTAGGCAAGAAACAGGGGCATATGTCCCTGCAACCAAGTGTTATATGCAAGAATAACTAGATGCTATAGAATATTGTTTTACACGTCCAGTGTGACTAAATCTACTTGTTTGCCCCAATGGTCCATTTGGAAAATGCTGTTATCCACATGGCTTGATATGGAGACTGATGTGTACACTGAGTGACTTAGACACCAGTGCATGAATTCCAACCTGGAGACTGGGTGCACCTCAAGGACTGAAACCTGTTACCTCGCCAACTGAAGTGGAAAGGACCCTACCAAGTATTGTGAAATGTATACACTGCAGTAAAGCTGAACAGCAAAGGACCTTGGGTGCATTATTCTAGAATTAAAAAGGCATCAGCTCTGTGGACAACAGAATAAGATTGAATAAGATTGAGGAAAAAGAATGAATAACCTTGTCACTAAAGTATTACATATGTCTGTAAGTTGTATCTTGATAGTCAACCAGAATTTTTGTTTGCCAAAAACACCTCTGGAGTTTCACTATGAGATTAGTCATGGAAATTCTTAAGAAAATGTAAAGATCCAAGTAGACAAATGTAGACAAAGTCAACCAAATGTAGCTAATTGCTGGATATGTTCTCAAATAATGTTGAGAGGACTGGGGTTCCCTCCGAGGCTCCACCCTACAAGGTGGCCAGAAATCTGTCAATGGGCTATGACTTGTAATGGAGTCAGCGAAAGGATAGTTCAAGAAAACTGTATTGTGGAACTGCCTTGGTTTATGGCAAATTTGGGAGGAAACCTCCAAAGAGGTCCTTCTAGAAAGCAAATTTAGGTGGCTGCTCCCCCTACTGGTTTGAGAGACATAAATTTCCTTTGAGAAAAGTGGAAAAAACGTGTTTATTTATGAAGCAAAGTACTCACAAACATGGAAAAATGAATAATATTAAACAAAGCAACCTTGATGTTGGGAAGGATGGAAGTTTGACAAGAAAGTCTCACAGATACGTATGCTTGGCAGAAAGATTTTTGAATGTAGAATCTGAAGAAGGAATAGAAATGAAAGCAAGTTTTGATATAGAAGAAAAGAATTGATGAGCCAGTCTTACTGGATAACTAAGAAGGCAAAGGGTATGTTAGTTAGAAGGGGTTTTTATGACTTAGATCAAAGGAGAAACCCACCTCAAACAAGATGCTTTTACCAAGCACAAAGATAGCACAGGCAAACAAATCTGCCAATGTTGCAAGTAGAAAAAAGGTCTCAGAATTTTCCACTGCAAGAAAACTGAAAAACAACTTCTAGCTTAAACTGTAATGTACTAACTTTTAGTGATTGGAGAACACTAACATGAATATGGTTATTATGGTAGTTATGATGGGCTATAGATAATAGTTAAGGTATAGATTGGTTCTGTATCAAGATGCTCAGCAAAGAAAAGTATATAATGCATTGTAACCAAAACTAAAGGGTCTTCAGGCTTGTGTGCATCTGGAGCTGACAGCTGTAGGCACAGGCTCTGTCACCCACGACCCTGGACTTCTGTAACATCTTGGATACAATAAACTGCATTATGAAGAGCTGTCTGGAGTCCTGCATCTCTCATTATGGCTCTTACTCCTCTCGTTGTTCTGAAGAGATGGTAAATTCAGAGAGAGTTCTTTTTGTGGGGTGTGGCTTGGCTCACTCAGTTTCTTATTAGCTTTTTCTGCGCTGGAAAATGCCCTGTCTCAGGCCCTGATGGGCCACAGGCGTGAGCTCCTGGTGTTTTTTTGGGGTTAGGTTCAGAGCCGGGCTGAACAGTTCCAGAAAAAAAACACAGTCTTAGTGTTCCAGATTGCAAGGCCAGATGTATTCTATTACCATATGTATGGCAGTTGTCTTTTGTCAAGTGGGCAGTTTTCCTTCTCTCTCTCTCTGAGTGATCACAATCACTCCTCCCTCGGGAGGGGATGCAGCAGACTCCATAGAGCTTGGGAAAGCTCCATGGAGGATTGAGACTTAACAGTAGGAGCTGCTGAGTCATGATGAGACAGCAAAATAAGCTCCTGTCTCTGACACCCCGCCCCTTAGCCTTATCTTTGTAACCTCATAGGCCATTCTCCCTGACCCTTACTATTGGACAAATTTGGATCCCCCTATACCCTATAAAAAGGGGCTGTTTTAGCCCATTCGACAGAAGAAGAGCTGTCACTGGGACCCTTCACAGACACCCCAATAAACCATCGCTGTGGAACACCAGGACGCTCCTTCTCCTCTCTCGGGTCTGCTTCTGCCTCAGCCAACGGCTGCCCTAGCGAGCAAACAAGAGCTGAAATCCTAAGAGAGCTTGCAATCACTAAAGAGCTGACAATCACTGGGCTCACTACAGGTAGGCCTGCGGCGGCTGCAAGCTGACTGGGTATTCGGGCACTCTGTCCCCCAGAGGGACTGGGCTCCCGAACCATCCTGCATTGCTTGATAAAAAGGCCAAGATCGAGGCTTTATTATAAGGGGACATCTGCTGACAACAGGCTATTGAATGTCACTGCATGACTGATAAGAACTATAGCATCCCATTGTGAGATGCTCTGCCCTGAAGGAGGAGCCAAGAATTGCTACCCAGGTATAATCTGGAGGTTCTGGAATAACTGCATGGCTTCTCCACTGGATTTCTCAGAGGAACAGCAGCTGCCTCTTCTTCCGCTGCATCTTCGGAGGAGGACTACACCCTTTTCTACAGTATCTCTGCTCCAGCAGAACCGCGCCTGGCACTCCAGGAGGACTGCAGCCACATTTCCAACTGGACTGCTGCCAACACACTGACCAACAGGGTGTCAGGTTGAGTTCTCACTCTGTCAGTGTTGTTCTAGTGTACTGTATTGTTTTATTTTATCCTTTTATTTTCTTCCCATTTAAAGAACTGTTATTTTCTGCTCCCATATTTTTTGCCTGAGAGCCCCTTAATTTAAAATTTATAGCAATTTGGAGGGATGGGGACGGTTTACATTCTCCATTTCAGGGGAGGCTTCTACCTTCCTTAGCAGACACCTGTCTTTCCAAACCAAGACACTTAGGAAAAACTTTTTTTGCCGTAGCTAATGAGGAAAATTCTGTGAACAAAAAACAAAGAAAAAAACCCATTGGTCTTTATTTCTTTCTGCAAAAGCCGAGAACTCTGAGAGCACTGAGAGCCTTATCTCTCTCTCACTGTCCGAGCTCGACAGCACAGTCCGTGAAAAAGAATGCGGGGGGAAAAGTGCAGTTTTTGTAGACAAACTGAGTGCTTCTTCTCCCCCCCTTTGCTCTCAGAACCAGTCTTAAAGGTGCAGAACTTATTTGTGATCTGAACAGATGGATGAGGATACAATTCAGCATCATAAAGTCACGCTAGGACATTCCACCCATTATCCCCATGTTGTCAGCTTATTGCCAAAACTAATAAATATTCTAATGTTACACACACATACATTTATACATATGTATATATATATATATACACACGTATATACATTATACAGCTATATACAGACAATGGCAGTAACTTTCAGCAAACAGTGAAACAGTGATATTTACACATGGTTCTCACCCAACAATCAGATCTCCCTGAGGTACACATTGTGTTGTTCCATCTCTCTGCATTATCCACCAAGTGCAATCTGGTCCCGGAACAAAGATAACCCCACGGTTGGGTTTGTCTGTACTTGAGGCAGAATTGATCCAATCAGTTGTCCCTAACAGACCGCTGATATGTGCCACTGGGACTTTGTCTCTATCTACTGTATGCAGGGGCTCAGATTGGGCAGGGCCTGCTCGTTTGGTGGAACCTTGGGTGTTAACTAATGAGATGGCCTTTGCTAAATGCTGCTCCAAATTTTTGAAAGATCCCCCACCCAAGGCTTTCAAGGTGATTTTTAACAGTCCATTGTACCTCTCCACTTTGCCTGCAGCTGGTGCATGGAAGGGGATATGGTACACCCACTCAATGACATGTTCCCTAGCCCAGGTGATAAGGCTGTTCTTGAAATGGGTCCCATTTTCTGACTCAATCCTCTCAGGGGTACCATGCCTCCAAAGGACTTACTTTTCAAGGCCTACAATGGTGTTATGGGCCTCAGCATGAGGCACAGGGTAGGTCTCCAACCATCCAGTGGTGGCTTCTACCATTGTGGGCACGTAGCAGTTACCTTGGCATATCTGGGGCAGTGTGATATAGTCAATCTGCCAGGCCTCCCCATACTTGAACCATTGCCCACCATACCACAGGGACTTCACTTGCTTGGCCTGCTTGATGGTAGCACACATCTCACAGTCATGGATAACCTGAGAAATACTGTCCATGGTTAGATCCACCCCTCGTTCTCATGCCCACTTATAGGTCTGATGACCTGAGGCATCATGGGCACATCGAGCTAGCATCAATTCTCCTTTGTGTTGCTAATTTATCTTTGACACCTCTATCTTTGCAGCCAGATCTACTTGCTTGTTATTTTGGTGCTCCTCATTAGCTCTACTCTTGGGGACATGGGCATCTATATGGCAAACTTTCACAAATGGTTTTTCTTCCCAGACAGGGATGTCTTTCTACTTTTCAGCAGCCTAAATTGGTTTTCTTCTACACTGCCAATTAGCTTTTTTCCACTTTTCCAGCCACTCCCACAGAGCATTGGCTACCATCCATGAATCAGTGTAAAGGTAGAGTTTTGGCCACTGCTCTCTTCCAGCAATGTCCAGGACAAATTGAATGGCTTTGAGTTCAGCGAATTGGCTTGATCCACCTTTTCATGCAGTAGCTTTTGCAATTTGTGTTGGACACCATATGTCTGCTTTCTACTTTCTTTTTATTCCTACTGTGTGACAAGAACTATCAGTAAAAAGAGCGTAGCATGTTTCTTCTGCTGGCAGTTGGTTGTACTGTGGAGTTTCTTCAGCATGTATCACTTGTTCTTCATCTGTGAGATCAAAGTTTTCACCCTCAGGCCAATTTGTAATTATGTCCAAAATTTCAGGGCAATTTAATTTTTCCATATGGGTGCACTGTGTGATGAGAGCAATCCACTTGTTCCATGTGGCATCGGTGGCGCAGTGGGCAGAGGGAACCTTTGCTTTGAACATCCACCCCAGCACCGGTAGTCAGGGTGCCAGGAGGAGTTGTACTTCAGTGCTTACTACCTCTGAGGCGGCTTGGACTCTTTCATAGGCTGTCAAGATTTCCTTCTCTGTTGGAGTGTAGTTGGCTTCCGACCCTCTGTAGTTTCAGCTCCAGAATCCTAATGGTCGGCCTCGAGTCTTACCAGGTACCTTCTGCCATAGGCTTCAGGACAGATCATGGCTCTCAGCTGCGGAGTAGAGCACGTTTTTCACATTTGGTCCTGTCCTAACTGGGCCAAGAACTACCGCATCAGTGACCTCCTGCTTGATTTCAGCAAAGGCTTGTTGCTGTTCAGGGCCTCACTGGAAAGTGTTCTTGTGGGTAACCAGGTAGAGGGGGCATACAATCTGACTGTATTCAGGAATATGTATTTTCTAAGTCTATGTCACTTAGGAAGGCTTGTGTTTCTTTTTTGTTGGTTGGTGGAGACATTGCTGTGATCTTGTTGATGACATTGGTGGGAAACTGATGCCGTCTATCTTGCCACTTTACTCCCAGGAACTGGATCTTTCGGGAAAGTTCTTTGACTTTGCTCTTCTTGATGGTGAAACCAACTTCCAGGAGAATTTGGATTATTTTTTCTCCTTTTTCAAATACTTCTGCTGCTGTGTTTTCTTCCACAATGATGTCATCAATGTACTGCACATTTTCTGGAGTCTCACTCTTCTCTAGTTGTAGTGGGTTTAGCGCTGGCCAAATGGCAGTGCACCCACTAGAATTATTTGCTCATTTTCTGCTGCAAGATAAGGATTAGGAGCAGAGATAAGCAGGCTCAAACTTTAAAGGTCATAAACAAAACTTTATTAACAGAACTGAAAGAAAAATAATAAGAAATCAGAATAAACCTTCAGAACACTTCTCCTACCTCCACACCCTCTTTTCTTTCCCACTGACAATGTAAAGAGACAAAACCTGGGACTTTCAGTCAGTTTATCACCTCTAAAATAGTCTTTCTTCAGTTCTCTTAGGGAGAGGAGTCTCTCTTGCCATGCCATGGAAATTTTTCCACAAGAAACAGTTCTCTTGTGGCTTTAATTTTCACAAATAGCAGCCACCCAGAAATCTGCAATCGTGATGTCCCTCCCACGTTTTGGTAGTTTTTCCCATGACTACCACCATGGGTCATTTCAGCTTATTGGGGTAGAATTTTAAGGATGACCTGTTCAGAAGCAAGGGTTCTCTTCATCTGTCTCTGAGATCATCTTCATCTCTGGGAACAGAAGTTTTCTTCTTCCATCCCTGGGGCAAGTTTTCTCATCTCTCTCATCCCTCTCTGTTCAAGCTACTTCAACATCTGCTTGCTTCAACACTGGTGCTTCTGCTCACGGCTGTGGCTAGAATGCTGCATCCCCCCAATGCATTCCATGAGTTACAGGGGAAAAATAAAAGTCTGATGTATCAATTATATTTTCACCATAACCTTACAAGACAATTTCAGCCCAAGACTAAGGCATCGCCTCATTCTGCTCCCATCTGGGATTTGACTCCTTCTTTACTGACCTTGGTTTCTCTATGTTGTTTTCTCTACGTGTCTTCACTCTTTCCTTTCCTCTGACTCGGGACAAGATTGATGTCTGTAAGTTTCATCTGTTCTGGGGAGTTTTACAGCGCTGAAAGAGTTAATCTTGCCCGAGCCTTGCATCAGGAATTTACCTCTTGCTGTTGGTCCTGTGATCTCTGCCATGCAGTGGCCAGAGCTGTTCACAGTGGAAGATTTTTTGATGGCCGCGCTGGGCGGGGATCCGTGATAGGGTCTCAGGGGGCTGGGCCAGAATGACCGTGGCTGCCCTGGCCCATGGCCATCCTCTGGCCCCTGCTGGCGGTGAGTGGTCTGGCTGCATGGCTATCCTCTGGCCCCTGTTGTGCTCAACTCCAGCCACGGGGCTGCTCTCTGCATGGACCGCAGAGCCATCTCTGTTCTCAGCAGTATGATCTTTCCATGGCGCCAGCAGAACGGCTTGGTGGCTCGTAGCCGGAGTGGAGCCCAGCTCAGCCAGTGCTACAGCAGAGCAGAGCCCAGCCCAGCCCCACCAGGCCACGTGGGCCACTTGGCAGAGCAGGGCCTGGCCCAGCCAGCATCCAGTTACCTGTTGAAAGGCCAGAAGCAAGAGAGAGCTTCCCAGGGTTTGTTCACTTTTACATGTTGTGAGACTCTGTCCTAATTTTCCCTGATCTGCCTCACGATTGTCATTGGGGACCACTGAAGAAAAGACCCCCGTCTTAAATCTCTGGCTCTGTAGGAGAAGAGTTACACGCTGAGGGCCCCGAGACCTGAGAGCATTGCTAAGCTATTGCTTTCACAGATGTGTTTACTGTATGCTACACTGAGCTCAATGAAAAGAAGAGAAGGACATTCTGTCCTTTTTGCAACAATAGCTCTGGGATTTTTCCCCACCTCTCGGCCTGGCCGGACTTTTTCTGAGTTCTGAGTGGTCCCCCAAAGAAGACCCCTCTCACTCGTTTGCAACCACTGTGACAGCCAAACTGAGATGTAAGAAGACTCTTCACCAAAGAAAAACTGAGACATGAAATCCCTATGTGAGAAGGCCCCCTCTCACACTTTCCAAGGACTGGGACTGAAACCCCCAACCCAGGGGAGGTGTGCGGGGGGAGGCAAGCTGACCAAAGCAAGATGGATGTTGCAGGTGCGAGCAGTGGACCAAAAAGACAATGCCTCTCGCCCACCGCTGAGAACATAGACTGTGTGTACCCTTTCTAAAAACCATTATTTCCCCCGAAGGTACAATAGACTAGCTTTGATTCGGTTTCAAAATTCATTCCCCTTCCCCATCAAAAAAGATTATAATTAGAGTCCAGATGAACTGCACCCCTGAGATCTCCCTGGACGTGACCTGGTGAACTCCATCGGCTGGACATTGAAGGACTTCACCGTTCTATGTTTGGTAGCTATATACCTTTCTTTTTTTTTTTTTCTCCTCCCTCTTTTCCTTATTTTTTCCCTTTTTTCCCAAATTCCTCCCCAATGCATTTTGCTGTGGTTATTTCAATAAAGGTGCATTTGTTTTGATTATCACTGCAAACCCCCCTTGTACCGTGTCAGTTTTTTGCACTCTGAGATCCCCCACGAACCATCATGAAACCCGTCCGTGAGGACGGTTCATGACACGTGTCTTCACAAAGGCATCCAGCTTTCTTAGGTGGTTTAACTGCATGCCAATATTCAAAACTAGTCAGCTGATTGGTTCTGTTGGATCTGGAGGAAGCTGTTAGAAGTTCTCACAGAGAATCATTTCTGTAACTGATAAATTTTCTCTTTAATTAAAACCCAAGCTATTTTAATCATGGCACTAGTGCAGTTTGAATTAGTGCATGGCAGATGGTAGGATTGTTCTTCCACCCCTGGGGCAATTGGTTCCAGGTGCACTGCATTCCCCTCCAGGTGAAGGCAAACTGAGGCCTGCATTCTGCTGCCAGAGGAATGGAGAAAAATACATTGGCAATGTCTATAGTGGCATACCACTTTGCTACTTTGGACTCCAGCTCGTATTGTAGCTCCAACATGTCTGGCACGGTGGCGCTCAGTGGTGGAGTCACTTCATTCAAGGCATGATAGGTCACAGTCAATTTCCATTCTCCTTCAGATTTATGCACAGGCCAAATTGGACTGTTGAAGGGTGAGTGGGCTTTACTAACTACCTCTTGGGTCTCCAGCTCACAGATCATCTTGTGGATGGGAATCACAGCATCTCAAGTTGTTCTGTACTGTCGGTGGTGCACTGTTGAAGTTGCAATTTGTACTCGTTGTTCTTCCCCCTTCAGAAGTCCTACTGCAGATGGGTTGTTTGATAGTCTAGGCAAGGTGTTCAATTGCTGAACACCCTCTGTCTCTACAGCAGCTATTTCAAAAACCCACCTGAGTCCCTTTGGGTCTTTGAAATACCCACTTCAGAGGAAGTCTGTGCCCTAAGTACATGGGGCCTCTGGGCCAGTCACAATAGGGTGTTTCTTCCACTCATTTCCAGTCAGGCTCACATCAGCTTCCACCAAAAAGAAATCTTGTGATCGCCCTGTCACACCAGCAATAGAAACAGATTCTGTCTCCACATGTCTTGATGGGATTAATGTGCACTGCGCACCAGTATAGACCAAAGCTTTATATTCTTGTGGTTCAGATGTGCCAGGCCAACGAATCCACACAGTCCAGAAAACACGATTTTCCCTAGCCTCTACCTGGTTTTAGTGGTTCCTTCAAGGGTATTGGACATGTCATCATCATACCCGGCAGTTCAGCTATGGGCTACTGGAGCTGCTTCCTTTTTGGTGGAACTTCCTCTCTGAGTCTTGGTCTCTTTCAATTCACACAGCCATTGTGCCAGAGCAGCAGTGGGTCTTCTATCCCACCTCCTCATATTTTTCCCACAATCACGCAGGAAGAACCACAGCTCACCTCGGGAAGTGTATCTTCTCTCCCTATTTAGGAGACGTCTGTTCTTGGTGTCAGAACCTCTGATCTGTACTGCCAAGATTTGGAGAAGGCCCTCTTTAATCTCCTCCTTGAGTCTCTTGTGATTCTCCTCTATCTTATCTTCTAATTTCTGGAGACGTGTTTCTACAGCTATGATTCTGGCATGTGTTGGGCCACATACAGCATCTGCATATGCTCAGAGCTTCTTTGCCATATCAAGCACGGTCTCCTCCCTGTCATCCCACTTTGCTATTGCTAAAGCAGGAGCATATTCTTGTGGCCCAAGTTGCACAAGTTTTCACTATATCAAGGATGCACATAGTACCACGTCTGGATTCCTAATTTTTATGTTGTCTGAGAAGACAATCTCTGCCACTGCCATTTCCCTCAAGCATTGAATCCCTTCTTCTATGGTCTTCCACTGAGTTTGCTGCATATAGAGATCGTCTGCACACAGATATCTTTGTGCCACACTTCCGAGGACCTGTGCCCAGAGGCTGTGAGAGTCAGCATGCTCATCATTACTTGGTTGATAACTGGATCATGTGACAGGGATCTCAAATGCCTCACTTCAGTATCATCCAGAATTGTAGCCTAGCCTGAAGCATCCCAAAGATGGACTAACCAACAAATTATAGATTCATCAGCTAGTCCAGTGTAATCCTTTCTTAAGCCATGAAGGTCCTTCAGGGAAAAGGACTCAATAGTGACTTCTGATTTTGAATCAGTTTCTGGCTTCGAGGCTCCTTCCCCCACATCATCTGTGGGAACTCAGCACATCGCTCCCGATGTCCAGAGTTGCCGAGAGAACCCTTGGGGGTCTCGAAAATCCTGGAATGTTGCCAAGAGTGCTTGGTGGCTTGATTTTGATCCATCCACAGAAGTGACAGCAGTTTGAGGACATGAGAATCACTTTAGAGTGAAGGGTGTAAAAGGGACACATTTAGAGGGTGAAATATAAACTTTAAGGTTTTTGGTACAGGGGGGTTATGGAGACAAGATGGAGGGATCAGGGCGTGTCTCATCCTTCTTCTTTCTTCTTCTTGTCTTCCATCTTCTGTGGTGATGTTGGCACTTGGGGATTGGTTGATGGTGAAGGTGCACTTGCCAACATGGGTGAAAAGTATTGGAAAATAAAGGTAAATATCATGTACGTAGATTTTAGTATAAAAAGACATGACCGCCCCCTGAGAGTCAGAGTGCCCTTGGCTGCTTTGCAGATCAGACCTCTGTTGGGCAGACAGAAAATTTTGTAGATAAGAAACAATAAACAATCTGAAGATCGAAAAGCTGAAGAGTCCAGACTCGTCCTTTGAAACGCGTGCCACCCAAGAACCACCCTGCCCGTGTCCGGGCAGAGACAGACAGCCGGACCGGACAATCATCATTATCATCCACTGGCTGATCAGTTTTGATTGTATGTTTCCCACCTCTCGTGGTAGGAGCAACAGCCATTGGTTGAGGCTCACTGTCTGGTTCAGCTACTGGCTTAGGCTCACTGTCTGGTTTAGCTGCAACCTGAATGATTGGGGTATCTGATGCAGCCTGAATGACTGGGGTGTCTGCTGATTTATCTCCCTGCCCCTCTGCTTCTATCTACTGCCCTACAGTATCTAGCAGCGTGTGATAAACATATGCCAAGGCCCAGCTTATTGCAGTGATCTTTTTCTCATTAGAAGCATCATGGCACTTCTCTTCCAGCTATTTCTCCACCTCATCTGGGTTCTGAATTTGTTCATGTGAAAATTGCCAGGCTGGGGGATCAGAAAATTCCTTCAGGGTTTGCCCCATTCTCCCTCATTCTCCACACCACCCAGGATTTTCCATGCCTGGTTCTACTCCTGGGTCAGGGGTCTCATCAGCTTCTCTGGACATACCAGCCCTCATTCTAGACACACTGCAGACCACACAGAGGAAGCTGATCAGAGAAAATATCAGGAAAGTGGTCTCTTTAACATTCAGGGGAAATGGACCATTCTCAAAAAGTGACATAACAGATTCAAAGGAGAAGAAGGAAAGGAAAGGCAGAAAAGCCCCATCCTCTGCTCCTCCTCTAACAAACTGGATGCAATTACTAATAAACCCCCAAAACATGCTACTGGAACTCGGATGCAGGGTAGGATGAAGAAACCATAAACCATACATATCTTGAATAAACCTCAGTACCTCTGTAAACTCCCTATAAATCATTATCACCATGTCCAGCAAAATAGTTATTCTAATCTGTGCCACTCTTCTGTAAAAGGTGAATATTAGAGACAATACTGGAGCTATCTCTGGATAAGAAAATAAGCCTAAGGACCAGAAAGGCATTAAAACCTCAAACAGGGTTAGGGACCAGAGAAACATGAAGAACTCAACCCAGAGAGATAGTTTAAATTCAAGCAGCATGGCTACTGACTGCTTTATCCCAATACAGAGTAAGTACAACCAAAATGCAATCAGTACAGGTTTTTTCCACTTTTCCAAGCCATGCACTGGGCTCCAAAAAGTATTTCACAGAATCACTAGGTTGGAAGAGACCTTCAAGACCATTGAGTCCAACCCATGTCCTAACACCTCAAGTAAACTGTGGCACCAAGTGCCACATCCAGTCTTTTTTTAAACACATGCAGGGATGGTGACTCCACCACCTCCCTGGGCAGACCATTCCAGTACTTTATCACTCTTTCCATAAAAAAAATTTCCTAATATCCAACCTACATTTCCCTTGGCACAGCTTAAGACTGTGTCCTCTGGGTCTGTCAGTTGCTGCCTGGAGAAAGAGACCAACCTCCATCTGACTACAACCACCTTTCAGGAAGTTGTAGAGAGTGGTATGGTCACCTCTCAGTCTCCTTTTCTCCAGGCTAAACCACCCCAGCTGCCTCAGTCCTTTCTCATAGGCCTTGTGTTCCAAGCCCCTCACCAGCTTTGTTGCCCTCCTCTGGATGTATTTAAGCGTCTCAATGTCCTTCCTAAACTGAGAGGCGCAGAACTGGACACAGTACTCAAGGTGCAGCCTCACCAGTGCTGAGTATAGGGGAAGAATGACTTCCCTGGTCCTGCTGGCCACACTATTCCTGATGCAGGCCAGGATGCCATTGGCCTTCTTGGCCACCAGGGCACACTGCTGGCTCATGTTCAGCCGGCTGTCGACCAGTACCCCCAGGTCCCTTTCTGCCTGGGCACTGTCCAGCCACACCATCCCCAGCCTATAATGTTGCAGGGGTCTATTGTGGCCAAAATGCAGGACTCGGCACTTGGACTTATTGAATTTCATCTTATTGGATTCTGCCCATCCATCCAACCATTCCAAGTCTCTCTGCAGAGCCTTCCTACCTTCCAACAGACTGACACATGCTCCCAGCTTAGTGTCGTTTGCAAATTTACTAATGAAAGACTCAATATCCTCATCCATGTCATCAATAAAAATATTGAACTGAACTGGCCCCAGCATAGATCCCTGAGGGACACCAATAGTGATTGGCTTCCAGCTGGATGCAGCACCATTCACCACCATCCTCTGGCCCAGCCATCTAGCCAGTTCTTAACCCAGCAAAGAGGGCACCTGTCCAAGCCGTGGACTACCAGCTTTTCCAGGAGTATGCTGTAGGAGACAGTGTCAAAGGCCTTGCTGAAGTCCAAATAGACAACATCCACAGCCTTTCCTGCATCCACCAGGTGGGTCATCTTGTCATAAAAGGAGACCAGGTCAATCAAACATAACCTACCCCTCTTAAACCCATGCTGACTGGGTCCAATACCCTGGCCATCCTGTAAGTGCTGTGTTTGTCCTGGTTTAGGGCAAATTTGGGAGGAAACCTCCGAAGGAGTCCCTTTAGAAAGCAAATTCAGGCAGCCCCTCCCCCCACCAGTTTGGGAGACATAAATCTCCTTTGAGAAAAGTGGAAAAAACCCATTTGTGTAACAAGCAAAGTATTCACAAACATGGGAAAATGAATAATATTGAACAATGGAACCACTCATTGTTCTGAAGATATGGTAAATTCAGAGACAGTCCTTTTCATGGGGTGCAGCTCGACTCGCTCAGCCTCTTAGCAGTCCCTCCTGCACTGGAAAATGCCAGGCCCCAGTGGGCCACAGGCATGAGTTCCCAGTGTTTTTCTGGGTTTTTGGTCCAGAGCAGTGCTGGACAGTTCCAGAAAAAACCCACAGTCTCGGGAAAAACTTTTCTTGCCCTAGCTAGGGAGGAAAACCTGGCAAAAAAAGCAAAGAAAAAAACTCTGTCTCTCTTTCACTCTGCAAAAGCCGAGAACTCTGAGAGCACTGAGAGCCTTATCTCTCTCTCACTATCCAAGCTCCGCAGCACAGTCTGTGAAAAAGAATGCGGGGGAGCAATGCAGTTTTTGTAGACAAACTGCGCAAACTGCGCGCTTCTTCTCCCCCCCTCCTTTTCTCTCAGAACCAGTCTTAAAGGTGCAGAACTTATTTCTGGGCTAAACAGATGGATGGGGATACAATTCAGCATCATAAAGTTACCCTAGGACAGGAACAAATGAATACCATTATCAATTTTACAGGATTCAATAAGATTTCCCTGCAGGAGAAACCTAACCCCATTATAGTTAGAGGTCACAATGTGAAAGGATTCATATGCTTTAACATTACTCAAAATGTAAATAGAACTTGGAGTGCTGGAACTAGTCAATGTCAGTATTATACCACTCCCAGATGCAATGCCACTATGAAACTCCATTGGCCTAATGGCACCAAGGACGCAACAGAAGAACGTGTAGGAGCCCTAGATCCATCAGTAGCACAACAGTGGGAAATAGGAAATCAGACCTTTGGTACTGGGAATGGGACCAAAGGATGTTTTGGTTCCTGTTTCCAAGCAATATTAATGCCTCCCTTTAGGGTACTTTGGCAACAACCACCAGGAAGAGTTAGGACTAAGAGAACATTTTCTACCCAAAGAGTGCCTTTGATTTCAGAAAGCAAAAGGTTATGGTTCACCCTATGCCCCATGTGTACTGCCTCATCCTATGGAGTTTACATTAACAAGATAAATAGATTACTAGAAGTAGCGAGTGATACTATTAAAATATCAAATAGTACATCCTATAAGGTCCGGCAAACACAAATGGTGACTCTACAGAACTGCATGGCCTTAGATTATCTGCTTGCTAGCCAGGGAGGAACATGAGCTCATTTAGGACAGGGATGTTTGACTTATATCAGTGATGGGTTTGAAGTTCAACAATCAGGAATCACCTTGATAGAAAGAGCAGTAGAAGAGTGGCAGAAAGAAGAAAATTCTTCTTGATGGGATTGGCTTACTTCATGGCTACCAAATTGGAGGCTGCTGCAAAATGCATTTGCAGGGATACCAGAAAGGTTATTTCAATTTTTACTGTGTCTGTGAGCTTTTAGCAGAGAAGACACTGACGACCTTTAGCAGGCAAACAAATCATGCAGAAATTGCTATCCAAGCAAGGACACTGGAAGATAAAGAAGAGACATCTGGCTCAGGAATGCAGCTACAGCCAAAACAAGGACTGAGTTTGGGAACTTGGGGAACATGGGAAGGGTTTTTATGGTAATGGGCAAATTATATTATGTATGTAGTGACTGTATATTAGCAACACACGTGTAGAAATCAGGGGACACGTTAGGAGGAGCAATCCCCCATGCCACTCCAGGCACCTGAATAAATAATGCCCTCTTTAACACTAAAGTGGTGTTAAGAAGCTTTATTCAACTGTTTTCAGTAATTTGGTGACAGTAATTGGCAACCCAGATGGGACCTTGGCCTCTGAGCCTCTGGCAGATCTGCAGCTGACAGATCTCCAGCCAGAGCCAAGGAATTCTCGAGAGACCCTCTACTGCAGACCTCCAAGCAGCTTGAGGCAAGATCCATGGGGTAATTAAAAGCATAATTTAAATCTTGGGGTTATTGACAAGGAGGTACAAACCCCCCACTAAGTTTCTAGTAACTCTGGTAACTCTGGTAACTTTCCTAACTGGGTTTGTGCCCCCCAGCAAGGTCTAAATCCCTGTCTTGTCTGTTGGTAAAGCCCCCCAGCAAGGTCTAAGTCCCTGTCTTGTCTGTTGGTAAGCTTACTGGGGGTTAAAGTCCCCCAGGTCTGGGGGACCTGATAAGGTCTTTGATTCCCCTCTGAAAGCCTCGTACCTAGCTGAGCAGCTGTAGCACCTTGGCCGTGTCTAGATAGGGATTTCAGTCCCTCCTGGGAACCTGAGGCACTTTACCCGGCCAAGTGTTTCCCCATAGTCATGCCCACAGTAAAGAGAAAAAGAAAAAAAAATGGGAGAGAAACTGTTGTCCGTGCATACTGTTCTGTGCCATGCTGCTGGACCCGCCCCTCCACTGCAAGCACTGTGTGCCAAACTCCCAGTGTAGGGGAGAGCGGGTGGGCCGGCAGGCACTCTGCCCCCAGCAGCGGCTTAGCCATAGACCACATCCCTGCCACTGCAAACCCATGAGGCTTCCCTGCGGCACTCCTGACCATGCCTGGGCAGCCCCCCCACTCCCACCTCAGCCCAGAAACTGTGGCAGGGATTCTCTGCATCTGTCTGAAGTATTTGTTGAATTTGCTTTTTGTTGCTTGAATTATCGAATATGGGGGTGATTTCTTCTAAAATTAAAGTAAGAAATGATACTCTGAATTCTGTGTTGAAATGTATATTGAACCACTGAAAAAAAATGGGAGGAAACCCACAACTTAAATCCCACCTAATAGTAAAATTTACTCAGATACTGTGAATTCTTTTTGGGCTCTGGGAGTGTGTGTGTGGGAGTGAGTAGTGTGTGTTGATTTGAGTTTTCTGGCATGTGTAGCAGGCACAGGGCCTGCAAGGCCTCCCTGGGAAAATGCCTAGTCATGATGACTGGAGCAAAAGAAGCCCCTCTTCCGCCTTCGGACCCTTGTTATCTCTCTGTAAGACAATAAGTCACTTTCCCCTTGACCCTTACTATTGGACTGTTTCCTAAAACTCCTGTACCCTATATAAACCACTACTTTTGCCCAGTTTGGCAGAAGAGCTGTCACTGAGACCCTTCACAGAAGATACCAATTAAGACATCTCTGTGGAACCTCACACAGTGCTTCTCTCTCTCCCTGTATCTGCCAAAGGCACTTAGCAAGCTGAGCTGAAATCACAAATGAGCTGAGAATCACTAAAGAGCTGATCTCACTTAAGAGCTGAGCTTGCTAAGATTGCCTGCGGCTCTGGAGCCTGCCTGAGGGGCCCGGACAGGTTGTGCTTAACTAGACTTCTCTGTTTGGGACACCCACGGCAGCCATTTTCAGGGAGACCCCGAAAACCCCAGAGCCATCTCATATATGTAGAATTAACACGGTGACACCTGTGATATAAAATCCACTTGATGGGAGAGTGTGGAAATGTGGCTGAGTGTCTGTTGGGATTTTGAAGCAATTGATATGTGCTTTGGTAGCTTTGGTTTCTGTATGTATGCAATATGTGCTTTGGTTTTTTGTGTGTAAGGCTGGAGTCATGTTTGTGAACGTGAAGCTGTGTGTGCTTTCTGTGCACTGTGTCTGTACTATTTGTGTGTCTCCCGTTTTGGTGTGTGTGTACACTGTATGTCCGTGTGTGCGCTGTGTGCATCTGTGTGTCCGAGGAAAAAAGAGAGATAGTACTTCTGACTGCAGTACAAAAACTTGATATGTAATCTGAAAGAGGTTTTCAGTACAATGTTGTGCTCAAGTGTCAAACACAGCTGCTTCAAGTGTGAACAGGCAGTCTCCTTCAAGGATATCAGAAACTGCCAGAGATTGTTTAAATGGAAATAGAAAATTGACTTTTTAATAGACCCTGGGACTACTTATTCAGTATTAAATACAAACATGGGAGAACTAGGCCAAAAAAAGTTAAATGTTGATGCAACAGGGAGAGAAGAAAAACATATTCTTTAATCCTACTAATTTTAAATTCAGCAAATGATGGATAACACACCAATTTTTTTATATGCCGTAGTGTCCAGTACCTCTTTTGGGAAGAGATCTATTAAATAAATCATAGGCTCAAATTATATTTAAGATGGAGAAGTACAGTTATTGGTACCTGAGACTAAGGCCATTGAGGCCAGAACTTTTGTTACAGGGAACACCGGAACCAGACAATTCTGCAGGAATACTGGAAGCCATTAAAAATACAGTAACACCCTTGGTTTTGGCTGAGGAACTCCATGATGTTCCTGATGAGCTCACCATGTAAGCGTTTCCCTAAATCATGGATCAAAACCATTAGGGCAGAAACAATATCCTTTAAAATTAGAAGCTAGAAGGGGAATTGAGAGTCTAATAGAGAATTTCAGAGAATTTGGATTATTGATAGAATGTTAATCAGAATATAACATTCCCATTTTGCCCATTAAAAAGCCTGGGACAGACAAGTACAGACTGGTACAAGACCTACGAGTGATCAATCAAAGAGTTCAGGATATCCACTTTGTTGTACCCAATCCCTATACCATGTTAACATCCCTTACAGAATATCACCAATGGTTCACAGTAACAGATTTGAAGGATGCCTTCTTTTGCATATGTCTTGATAAAAAAAGAGCATTTTTGCCTTTGAATGGGAAAATCCCCAAACTGGTCAGAAGACTCAGCTTACCTGGACTGTGTTACTACAAGGATTTAAAGAGTTCAACAATTTTTGGGAATCAATTGGCAAAAGAATTAGAGATCTGGGAGTAGAATCCTCAAGGGTTGGTCCTGAAGTATGTTGACCATATCTTGCAAGCAACTGAAACTCATGAAAAGTATGTGGAACTGACTATCAGTCTTCTAAATTTCTTAGGCCAAAGGACCTATAAAGTATCTTGGGAAAAAGCTCAAATCGTGAGGCAGCAAGTTACCTACCTAAGGGTTTGAAATAATTCCTGGAAGGCAGAAATTTGGAATGGACAGAAAAGAAGCCATCTGCCAGCTACCCCAACCTGTGACTATCTGAGATTTAAGAGCATTCTTGCATATGGTGGGATGGTGTAGATTGTGAGTCCTGAATTATGGACTTTTAGTTAAACCACTATATGAGCTTTTAAAGGAGGCCCCAGAAGGACCTTTGATTTGGACTCCTGAGAGTGAATATGCGTTCCGTAACTTAAAGATGACCCTGATGTCTGCACCTGCCATAGGACTTCCAGACTTAACAATGTCCTTTGAGCTTTTTGTACCCAAATGACAGCACCTTGTACTTGGAATTCTGGCTCAGAAGGTAGAAGACTTCAAGAGGCCTGAGGGGTACTTTTCAAAACAGCTTGACAGTGTCACCCAGGGATGGCCCAGATGTTGGCAGGCTGTAGCAGCAACTTTTCTCCTCATCCAAGAGGTCAAAAAATTGACTTTGGGACAAAAGAGTGTAGTGTATACTCTGCATGCTGTAACCACAGTATTAGGCCAAAAAGGACATAGGCTTTCCCTGAGCCATATGCTGAAATATCGGACTGTTCTAATGGAGTCAGCCCAATTCCTGAACATGCCAATGCAACAGGAAAGGCAGCTAACTCGTGTAGCAGTTTGTGTTTATTTCACGAAGTTATTTTTAAATGGTTCATTCTATTATCCCCCATGCTTTCCCCAAGTTGGTTTTTCCTTAAGTTGCACCCTCCCTTAGAGCTGTCCCTCAAGCTATTCCCCCCCGCCCTTTGTTCTAGTCCCTTCCCTGCCTGTCAAGGCAACCCTGCCCCTTTTTCCTGAATGTTCCCTGCTACTCACCCCCTGGGCCAATCCCTGATTGAAACACTCACTTGGAAATCCCCTAATCCACAATGCCCCATTGGCCCATGTGACCTTTCCCCTCTCCTCCCCCTATCCTGATTGGTCCCACAATGTTGATGTACTCCCCTTGCTCCACCCTTGAAATCCCCCTATTGGTTGATTTTCTGTATCCACGCCCTGGTTTGTAGCTGTATTTAACCCCTTGCACTGAGGTGCTTTGGGCACTCTTCTGCCTTACCCCCTTCACCTGGAATAAACTTTCCCATGGAACCTCAATACAAAGAGCCTCCTCCTTCACCTAGTCCCTGCAATGGCTGTAGCAGTGTGTACTGTAGAGCTTGCAGCTCTTCAGGTTCAGCTGTGGGCAAATCCCAGTCCCCAGCTGTTCCCCACTCCTGTCGTGGCTACTGGAGTGTACAGAGCTAGCCCAAGTTCCAGTGGGCTTCAGCACTCATGATTACTTACAGGCAATTGAGCAAGTTTATGCAAGCCAACCAGACCTACAGGATGCATCCATTGAAGATCCAGAGATAGAGTTCGTTACAGATGAAAGTAGGTTGGTGCAAAAGGGCAAACGAAGATCTGGCTATGCAGTAGTCACATCAATCAAGGTAATAGAAGCTGCACTGCTGCCCATGGATACCTCAGCACTAAGGGCAGAACTCACAGCACTATGAAAAGCCCTGGAATTGGCAGCAGGAAAAAGAGTAAATATATGGGCCAACTCAAAATATGCTTTTAGCATTGTTCATGCCCATGGAGCCATGGAAAGAAAGAAGTCTATTAATAGCACAGGGATCTCCAATTAAATATAAACAAGAAATATTGTCCCTCCTCAAAGCAATGCAACTGCCCAAAGAAGGTAGAACGGTGTCTGGATTGGGGATTCACACCTATGTATAACCTAAATAAGAGTCAATGGAGGTGTGGAGAAAAAGAAAACCATGGAAGTCACTCCAACACCAAAGCTAGATGTCTGAATTAGTTCTAAATTGTAATAAAAACCTCTAAATTGTGTTAAATCTCTGGAAGTTCCTTCCCCAGGTTACACTGTTTGGGTTACTTCAGACAGATATTGGACCACTTGACTCCTGCTTAGACCAACCACCTGGCAAGTTACCTTAGGGTTATTAACCTTATGTCCAACTTGGAAAAGAAGCCCCATAAAAGCTCAGTACTGGAATAAGGTAAAACAAGATACTGAGAATTAATGGACAGGGCCTTCAGCTTCCACACAGTTTGAATGGGCCCTACAGAGTTTTCTCTTACCAGGAGCCATGGCTCTAGAAAACAGAATTTTGTTAGATAATCTAACTTGGCAAGTAAGGAAACTATGAGAAGCCACAGAAAGGGTGTTACAAATGGACTGAGAGCTTAGACAAGTCCTGCCTTTGACTCAGATTTCTGGCAGTAGCTCTGTTTGAGGCAGCCTGCACCCCAAATGGCTCTCACTCACAAGGTCTTAAGAATGGCTGATTAGGTCTACTATAAAATGAATTATTTATTGAATAGACACAAGATTAACAGACAGAAGACTTTAAACAAGCTACTTACTACACAGGACAAAACTAAAAACCTAATATAAATACGGTGCACAATAAAAGGTACCTATATTACAGCTAGCAAAGAAATAGTATAGGTTAGGAGTCAATGTAGCTTACCACCGAATTGATGATGGAACACACAGAGTCCTTTCACTCAATTTTCAGAAAAGTAACCATGGAGTTTGCATCCAAACTTCAGGGAGAAGCCCTACACATTTCCAGGGCATGTGTAGGAGACTTCTGATTTTGTGGAAGCTTGTGTGTAGCTTTTATAGTTTGTAAAGTGAAGTGTCTATCAGTCTATTCCAGCAACTTATCTCCCTACATTTTGCTCTCATGGCAAGATGTTTATTGTCAGCTGGAGATCCCAACTCTCTGACAACAGAGATAACTCCCTACCAGACAGATGTTCGGCCTGGGTTATCTCACCAATTCATGTGAGGGGGAAGATGCCTGGAGCTATGGCAGAAGCTGATAGACAGAACAGATAAGCTCTTCTGTGGTAGGGGGGGAAGTCCTGCCACAAAGGTGATTTCAAATTATGAATAGGCAAATACAGGCAAATGCTACATTAATGTTATAAAACAGACTGGCCTTAGATCTATTGCTGGCCAAAGAAAAAGGGCTTTGTGGGTATTTAAAATTGGATAGAGATCACTGTTGTGTACACATCCCAAATGTAACAGAAGATCTCAAAAAACAACAAAATGTAGCAAGTTGCCGAGGATAGCAATGCTATCCAAAAGGCCTCTGAAACTAATTGGCTCAATAAAACTCTTCAAAGAATAGAGGGATGGTCCCTGGGAGGATGGCTGGCTGGAATCCAACATAGTCATAATTGCAATTGTAGTAATTATTGGTCTTGCTTTTAGTTGTGTTTAGAGAATAATCAACTGTGATCTTGTGAGAATGTATGTGACTATAAATAGAAACCGAGTTGAAATTTCTTTAATTCCTTAAGGTCATTTGATCAGTTTCAAAGGGGGTGTCTCAGTTTAGAGACAAGTTTAGGAGAAAACCACTCTAGAATGAGTGTTTCCTCTAAAGAAAAGGGTTTCAGCAATCCCTTCCTACCGATACAAAATGAATATTAGTGGATGAAAGTGAAAAAAAACAACTGTTTATTGAAAAACAGAGTGCCCACACAGCATGGAAAAAAATTAATGAATGCTAGATATTGAATTGTCAGAACCTTACCCCACATACACATACCCCCACACCAGAACAAAAAAACACCTCAAAATGCCAGGGAGAGAAAAGAAACCACAATGGCTGGCCTTGTAGCTGGGAGAAACAAAATGCTGCCAGCTTCTGTCTCAGGGAAAAAAAAACCCAAAAGGTTCACACAGCAGCTCAGGTGAAAACAGATGGGAACCTGGTGAATCTCTGATGTTGGTCTCCTCTTCACAGCAGATGAAGCTGGCAGATTTAGTGTCTTTTCTTTCACTGGGTGGGCTTTTCGAAGGTCTGAGGTTGTGATGAACACATATTATAGTTTTGGCTTTCACAAATATTAAAGTGGATGCTATGTGCTGTGCATTATAATATAATGTTACCTTTTGCAGAAGTAGCTATAGTTGTGAAATAATAACTAATGCTTTTATTTTTATAATGAACTGACAATGATTAAAATAACTCAGACACATTTGTGAAGTAGCTAATGTTGATTTAGAGTACTTATGGTTAACTTGCAATAACTGAAATAGCTAAACTGTCTGCACGGTCAGATAACATTTGAGGAATGGGCGTGATGAGGACCCCTGCCACCTACACTTTGACTACCAACAACTGTCACCTGCTGAAAACCATGGAACAGGGGGCCGTTGTGGGGGGTGACACACAACCCTCAAAACCACATCCAAGATTACTGCACATGCTCTAAAAAGGTGGATCAGATGAAGGGCCATGCAAAAAAGTTCCTGGAACATGTAAACAAGTGTTTGAATAGGTATAATAATTTATGAATGTGTATTTGACCAATGCAATGGAAAGGGTATATAAGAAGAGTTGCTATGGTTAGCTGGTGTGCCTCTGGCTATGGCTATGCACCTGTGGGATCTCAGCACATCGTTCCCAATGTCCAGAGATGCCAGGAGAACCCTTGGGGGTCTCGAAAATCCTGGAATGTTGCCAGAAGTGTCTGGTGGCTTGATTTTGATCCATCCACAGAAATAACAAGAGTTTGAGGACAAGAGAATCACTTTAGAGTAAAAGGTGTAAAATAGACATATTTAGAAGGTGAAATATAGATTTTAAGGTTTTTGGGTGCAGGGGGGTTATGGAGACAAGATGGAGGGATCAGGGCGTGTCTTGTCCTTCTTCTTCCTTCTTCTTGTCCTCCATCTCCTGTGGTGATGCTGGCATTTGGGGATTGGTTTATGGTGAAGGTGCACTTGCCAACATGGGTGAAAAGCATTGGGAAATAAAGGTAAATATTATGTACGTAGATATTAGTATAAAAAGACATGACCGCCCCGTGGGTGGTCAGAGAGTGCCTGTGACTGCTTGCAGATCAGACCTCTGTTGGGCAGACAGAAAATTTTGTAGATAAGAAATAATAAACAACCTGAAGACCGAAAAGCTGAAGAGTCCAGACTCGTCCTTTAAAACGCGTGCCACCCAAGAACCACACTACCCGTGTCGGGGCAGAGACAGACAGCCGAACCCGACATTTGGCGTCCCTGGGTGGGCACCCGGTGGGCACCCGGCGGACGACCCAGTGAGCTACTCGGCAGCAACCGGCGATCCAGCAGCATCCGGCAGCACTCGCTGAGCCACGGTGAGCTCTGTTGTGCACCTCTTGCACAGGGGCAGCCTTGAAGCTCCGAGTGGGCAGTTCCCGAGCTGGACTCATTCCCAGGAGAGCACTGATAACTCCTTGGGAAAACAGCCAGAAAGCAGCCAGCAGAATCTGCAGAAGCGGCGGCCGCAGAGAACACCGCACTCCACCTCCACTGAAGAAAGTTCGTAGCAGGACAGCCCGGATCGGAATCGGAAAAGGCGCCTCCGAATCCATCTCCTGTGACCTGCAGGCCAGAGACCAGGAGCCTTCGGACTGCTCTGACGACAGGAATTCGGTGAGAAGGTCAAGAATTAAGAACATGGGGGGTACACTTTCCCAGGAACAAATAGAGATTCTGTCCGACCTACAGGGCGTGGCAGACACACACACAAGGGGGATCCCAAAGAAAAAGCTTAGAGAATTACTGCTGTGGGTGCGGTGTAATTACCCGTACTCAGAAACACGGTTGTTATTTGAAGTAGGCTTTTGGCAAGAAGTTAACAGACACCTATATTTTCTAGCCACCAATGATGATAAGACAGCCTTGAAATTGCTGTCTTCAGCAAGAATCATGTTAGAGGCGACCTCGACTCAGTTGAGAGGGTCAGCCAGGCAACAAGTTGTTGCAGGTCCCAAAAGGGCGGAGGGACCAGAGCAAGGCTCCAAGCAGTGATTGGCTCTGATCTCAATTAGCCCGGGGGGAAAGGTGCCCGAGAAAAGGGGACCGGGAGAAATGTCATTGCCTTCAGTCCCACCATCCCGAAAACCCAAGGGAACCCTAAAGCGCCCTGAAACTCCAGAGAGTGCAGGGGCTTCAGACTCTGACTCAGACACAGATGATGCCATTCTGCTCCCTGATGAAATAAAGTTTTCTCCTAGCGATATGGAGGAGGCAGGTCGCTCTCTAAGAGCGTCCCATCCCGATTCGCAGGAATCAGAGGGAGAGGAGGTGGAAAAAGTGGCGGAGTCGGGGAGGGGGGTTCAAAGGGAACAAGCGGGGAGGGGGGATGCGCTCTCTCGCGGCATGCGCGGCGACGCGGAAGCGGCGGCAGCCGGCGGGGGGGGCGTGGAGGCGATGGGAGACACGGGTTTTGGTGCGGCTTTTGTGAGCGCAACGCCGAAAGCAGCGGCGGCGCCGTTTAGCGCGGTGCCAAAAGCGCGCGGGTCGAGCAAGGCTCAGGGAACAGCCGGGGAGAGCTCTCAAACCAGCGCGGCAGCGTCAGACACGGGCAGCAAGGGCGGAGCAGCTGCAGAGCTCCAGCGAGCTGCCATGGAGGGACGCAGGAGACGCGCGGTGGTGACGTCAGACCCGGAAATCTGGACCCGGAGATCGGCACGAATCGCAGCGAGAAAGGGGGCACCCGCGGGGGGGGGCTGCGCGCTTCGGTGGGGGGTGTGGATACAGCGTCAGAAGAGAGCAGGAGAGCACAGATCCCAGAGGCAGAGAAACGAGTACGCAGACGGAGGAAGAAACTCAAGTTGTGAACAGCGACTCGGAAGAGGGACGAAAAGAATAAAAACTTTGGGGGGTTTTTTCCTTTGTGGCTTTGAGTGGGAGCATGACAATGAAATTTTATAAAGGTGAAGTCATGAGCTTCATGATGCTCATGCTTTCATCTGTTGCTTTAAGCAATAGAGCAAATCTACCTGTCAGTCAGCCAAAACAAAATGTTTGGGAAGCGTTAGCCCAGGCAGCAAATTTAGAAAGTATCTGCCTGACACATTCGAAACCAGGGAAACCATTCACAGCATGCATGGTTGGATTGCCAGTGGGCGAATGGCCAATTCCAGGGCATTCTCCAATGGAGATTTCGCAGGTCATTAAAGATCCTGTGAATGAATGGTGTGCTTGGACACATCTTTTACCTGTGGCTTCTACCGAACCGCAGGAACTGGAAATTTTTGGGTCCACAACAATGGAGCTATGCATGAAATTCGAAATTTCGAATGTGTCAAGGACAAACAAAAGTGTTGATGTCACACCAAATCACGAATATTATAGAAATGCATCAGCCTGGTGCAATCACACTGTGACGACAGCCAAAGGATCAATCCAGGTTCCAGTGCAATTGCCACGTGGGTTGTTTTTAATTTGTGGGGACAGAATTTGGCACGGCATTCCTGCAAATGCCAAGGGAGGTCCATGCAGCATTGGGAGAATTTCAATGTTGTCACCAGATTTGAAAGTGTTAAGAGAGCAAAAACACAAAGAAAAAAGGTCCTTGCAACATTACAGTGTAAACTGTGATGATGAAGTGTACACTTGGGACAAGGCAAGGAGAATTGCAGCAGCAATTTTCTCACCTCAGACAGCGTCGGGGGTGGCCTTGACTCAACTGGACCACATGGGTTGTTGGTTGAGCAAGCATGCTCAATCAATCTCTCTCGCTTTGAGTGATATGTTAAAAGACGTAAGCAGTGTGAGAGAGGCAACTCTGCAAAATAGGGCAGCAATCGATTATCTATTGCTTGCTCATGGACATGGATGTGAAGAGTTTGAAGGAATGTGCTGCATGAATCTCTCAGATCATTCAAGATCAATTCATGAAAGTATTCAAAACATAAAAGACAGTATAAAGAAACTAGGCGAAGTCACTGGATCATGGATTGATGATTTGGCGGGATTTTTTGATCTTTCTCCCTTATGGAGAGGGTTTTTAAAAATGGGATTTTATATTTTAATAATTCTCTTAGTCCTCATGCTCATCGTCCCATGCATCTTTTTGTGTGTGAGACGTGTCATGAGTCAAGTTGCCAAAGAAGTCTTCTTAGTGCAAACAGAAGGGGGAGATGTGGGATCTCAGCACATCGTTCCCAATGTCCAGAGATGCCAGGAGAACCCTTGGGGGTCTCGAAAATCCTGGAATGTTGCCAGAAGTGTCTGGTGGCTTGATTTTGATCCATCCACAGAAATAACAAGAGTTTGAGGACAAGAGAATCACTTTAGAGTAAAAGGTGTAAAATAGACATATTTAGAAGGTGAAATATAGATTTTAAGGTTTTTGGGTGCAGGGGGGTTATGGAGACAAGATGGAGGGATCAGGGCGTGTCTTGTCCTTCTTCTTCCTTCTTCTTGTCCTCCATCTCCTGTGGTGATGCTGGCATTTGGGGATTGGTTTATGGTGAAGGTGCACTTGCCAACATGGGTGAAAAGCATTGGGAAATAAAGGTAAATATTATGTACGTAGATATTAGTATAAAAAGACATGACCGCCCCGTGGGTGGTCAGAGAGTGCCTGTGACTGCTTGCAGATCAGACCTCTGTTGGGCAGACAGAAAATTTTGTAGATAAGAAATAATAAACAACCTGAAGACCGAAAAGCTGAAGAGTCCAGACTCGTCCTTTAAAACGCGTGCCACCCAAGAACCACACTACCCGTGTCGGGGCAGAGACAGACAGCCGAACCCGACATGCACCCAGCACTGTTACTTTTGCTTTATTGATTTTGTCCCCTATTTTCCTTTATTAAATTTTTAACTGAGGAGTGGGCTTCATTTATCACAGAGGCCGAGATGGAGCAGTCCCTCAACTTCCCGCCAGTCCCAGCCGATTTGTCTACCATCAATAGTTCTCTCTGGCCTCGGAGCAAACCAAACCAAATAGTTCAAGAAAAAAAAACTGAAGGATAGCTGTTGCAGTCTCCAAGGACAGGGAAAGGAAAAAAAAAACTTCTTGTCTAAGCTAACAAAAAACCAAGCTAGCTAAGCAACAAAGTAACACAGTCCGCACAGCACCATGGATGCCTGAGAGCGAGGCAGAAGAGGGAGATAAGGAGCTCTCCGAAGCTAAGGGGCTGTCCTGGGCATCTTTCGGCACAAGCCGCTGTCCGGAGCTCACCGCGACCAGCACAATGCTCTTTGCGCTAAGAAGCCGCTTCTTCGCCTCCAGAAGATCGAGAGAGCGGCAGCTTCCCAAAGGCAAAGAACCAAGTTCACACCACACCGGTATAGTGTGGGCTGCTTCCAAACATATTGAAAAGATTACTTTACCACTCTCCTGCATTTTCCACTCACATATTATGCGAAATGAAGGAGTTTTGGACAAATGTATTTTACTTCTTGCTAAACACTCTGCAGTCCTCCTTGAAACGTCTAGAACAACATTGGGGATGTTTTCAGTACGGGCACAGTTTCTTTATGCAAGACATTGTGGAAAAGCTTTTTACTAAATGTTAGGCGACAAGAGAGGCAGAACACAGAGATACGGAGCTCTCCGAAGCTAAGTGGCTGTCCCGGGCATCTTTTGGCACAAGCCTCTGTCCTGGGCTCACTGCGACTGGCACAATGCTCTTTGCGCGAAGAAGCTGCTTCTTCGCCTCCGGGAAATGCAGAGAGTGGCAGCTTCCCAAAGGCGAAAAACCTTTTAAGAAAGACCTTGCAAGAACCCGAAGGCTCCCCCCCCATCCCCCTGGACCCACCTTAAAGCTACAGTGACCATTTGTGGGCATAAGGCAGATGATCAGGGAATAGAGTGTCATCAAAAAATCACCCCAAGACAGAGGTGTTAAAAATGACCAGATAATATTGGCTTTTGAATTGATGTATTAGATTTTGCATGTTGTTATTGATTATAAATATTTAGATATAGTGTGACGGTGTTCACAGGGGTCCGAGGAAGAGGGGAGAGACGAGGATCTGACTCCATGTTTCAGAAGGCTTGATTTATTATTTTATGATATATATTACATTAAAACTATACTAAAAGAATAGAGGAAAGGATTTCATCAGAAGGCTAGCTAAGAATAGAAAAAGAAAGAATGATAACAAAAGCTTGTGTCTCGGACAGAGAATCTGAGCCAGCTGACTGTGATTGGCCATTACTTAGAAACAACCACATGAGACCAATCACAGATCCACCTGTTGCATTCCACAGCAGCAGATAATCATTGTTTACATTTTGTTCCTGAGGCCTCTCAGCTTCTCAGGAGAAAAAATCCTAAGGAAAGAATTTTTCATAAAATGTGTCTGTGACAGACATAGTACAAATTATAACTCTTTTTAGCTGTTTGTTAATATAATATAATCAGCTTAAGTATGCCCTGTATTGTTCATAGAAATAGTACTGCAATGAATTTAATTTCTATGTATCGCTTATGGAACTAATAGTGTGATGAACCTATTGTACTATAAACCTTAGCAAAACATAAGATGTGAAAAGGCTTTTGTGTAGCTAAGAACAGTGTAAGGCCATCCACTGACTGACCTGTCCAAGTGATAAGATAACCATGACACAAACCAGAGCACTGGAGGACAATTAGATAATACCATGGTAAATTTAAGGAGGACATACTAAATCCTTATCAGAGGATGTGAAACAGCAGGATGGAGACACAACAAGAAATAAAATATATTGACCTGACACACAGGATGTCATGCAGATAAGCCCAAGTGTGAAGAAGCCAAACAGAGGAGTTCCTAAAACATCAGAAAGTTCACAAGAATGTTTGAATAATGTATGAAACACATGAATATGCATGTACCTCAGCAACCCGTATAAAGATAACACTGTCTGTATGTCCCAGTGTGTTCTTTGGCTGTTGGCCAGGAGCACCCCAGCACTGGATTTTTGTCTCTTATTTTATCCCATATGAAACTTTACAAAAATTCTTTATCTTTAACTCTGTTTTTTACAGAGGGGAATTGATACCAAAAGGTTAATTCAATTTTTACTCTACCTGTGAACTTTTAGCAGAGAAACAAGGCATGCAAATACTGCTTTCCTAGCAAGGAGGTTTGGAAGATAAGAAGATGACATCTGGCTCAAGAATGTAGTAACAGGCAAAACAAGGATTGAATCTAAAAACTTGGGACCAGTTTTATAGTAATGGGTAAATTGCAATATGCATGTAGTGACTGTATATAAGCAACACACTTGTAAAAGCACATGTGCACGTATGGTTAGGAGTATCGCCTGTGCAACCTCAGGCCTGAATAAATTATGCCCTCTTTAACATCACATTATTGTTAAGGAGTCTTACTCCAATATTTTGGTGATTTGGTGACATGCTGGTGATATCCCATACCCAGGCACTATGGAGGCAGCAGACTTCCCTGTGGGATGGGTTTGGTCAACATAAAGGGCCTCCTGCTCCATAGAGCCTGTGAAAAATGCCATTCACGTGTGTTAAAATTTTAGAAGTTTAATAGCAATAAAGGTAATAATAAAAATAGTAATAAAAATAGGACAATAAGAATTTGGACAATCAAAGTTAAGACAATAAAAGACAATAAAAAGCAAAGAATTATGGACTTCTGGGTGCTTTGCTCTGCCACAGAGCACACTTTACTAACCAAAGATTAACCCTTAAAAGCAATAGCCTATTGCATATTCATATATCTCATACATGATTCAAACATTCCTTTCAAACTGGGGATTTTTCTATTTATTTTCAACTTCCTCCCCTCATCTTGTAAATCAATCTTTTGGCCCCTCAAAGTCTGGGCCTTCCCAATAAGCAGGTAATAATTCTTCTCTTGCGATTTTGGTGTCTTGTTGCTGTTCTCTCTATGCAAAGAATTTCTTGATTATCGTATCCATTCCTTGAGCTAGTTACAAAAAAATCTTACATCACATAGTTTCTATTTTAATATTATGCTATAGCCTAAAAACTATATTTACCACACTACTTAAAAAAGATTAATACAGCATAACTTCCCAACATAACACATATAGTATTCATTTTAATGTTTGTGAAGAGCCAATCATATAATATGCATTTTTCACAAGCCTTTTTAAATGGCATGCAAATGAGCTGGAGATCGCTCCTCACTCTCCTGAAGATGCCACAGTCATCTGATCAGGAGAGAACAGAAACTTGGGAAAATCTCTGACAATATGAACACAAAGTAATGAACACAGAAACCACACACTGGGATAATAAATGAAGATGTGGAAGGGTTGCTACAGACATGAGTTTTGGAAGAGTATGTTAAAAATGACCATATAACATTGGCTTTCACATTTATGTATTAGCTTTTGCATGTTGTGATTGATCATAAGTATTTAGATATGGTACATTTTATAGCTCCTTTTAGCTGCTTGTTAATATAACATAATCTATCAGTTTAAGGATGCACTGCATAGCTCATAGAAATAGTAGTGTAATGAATATAATATCTATGTATAGCAATGTCCTGGACTGGCTATATAATGCATGTATCCCCAGTCGTCTGTTCTCTTTATGCTGAATAATAAGTTTTGCACCTTTAAGACTGGTTCTGAGAGTGAAGGTGGGAGAGAGGAAGCATGGAGTTTGTTTTCAGAAACTGCACTCACTCCTCCACATTCCTGCTCCTGGACAGTGTTGTCTGCAGAGAGACAGACAGAGGGACAGAGCTCTTCTTTGCATTTAGTTAGTTTTAGCTAGCTGAGGCAAAGAAGTTCCCTGGACTGTGGTTTTTTTTCTTTTCTTTGGACCTGTTTAAACCTGCTCTGGACTCAACACCCAGAAGAGTGCCGTCAGCTCGCACCTGTGGCTGCAGCATTTCTAGCACCAGAGGTACTGATAAGAGACTGAGTGATCCAAGCTACAGCCCACAGAGGGGACTTTTCTGAGTTTGTCATCTCTTTTGGAGCAGCGAGAGGTTTTATGGTTTCATATTGTTCAATTTTGTTTTGGTTTTTTTTATTTTTTTGGGGCTGGTGAATGCTTTGCCTGTGAAATAAACAGTTTTTTCTGATGTTGCGTCCTGATCGCAGGAGGGACAGTTGCCCGCGCACTTTGATCTCCTTTTGCTTTCGGCACGTGCGCCATGAGTGGCCGCGCCCCACCTTTGCCACCAGCAGGCAGAATCGCGGTTCAGCCACTGGCTGAGATCCTGGACCGCCAGGAGCAGCCGATAAATGTGGACCCATGTCGAAGGATCAGAGCAAAGGAAAAAGGAAGGACTCTTTGCTTGCTTCTCTGAGCTGCCTTTTTTTTTCCCTGCAGCGGAAGCAGCGCTGAGGCTACAACGCCCCGCAGAAGCGGGGCAGGTGACACAGCACCAGGCGGGTGTGGGCGGAGCGTGGAAGCCGCGCAGCTCAAAGAGGGAGCAGCGGCAAAGAGCAGGAAACAAAGAGAAACAGGGCTTTTATGGAGGGGGGTGGATTACCAGGAGGAGACTGTCTAACTAATCAAGGGCTAGATAGGAAGGGTCTGGGGGGACAACATAAAATGGAGCAGAAAAGGTACATACCAATGAGAGAAGGAAAATATCATAACTGGCAGCGAATCTTCTGGATAAATGGGTGTAGCAAATTATGACAGACAAGATGCAGGGGCAGGATTTTTGAGGATAGACAGGGAAAAAATCTGGAATTATCATAACTGCCATGGGGAAAAGGCGGGAAGACAGGTGGTCAGGAAGACACTAAACATATAATCTTCAAAACCCCACTATCACAATTCCCCCTTTTTTGTTTAATTTTTATGATAGTGTTGAGGGGATGATGGCAGTGGCAGTTAATTAAACTTCAGATTCTTCCCACCATCGCTGAAGGGGAGAAGGTTTTCGACTAGAGCTAGTACCAGTTTTAACAAACAGTTTTTTACAAATGCCAGTTACAACAGAAATTAAAAACAGAATTAAAACAACTAAACAAATGTCTTTGATGACAGATGACATCCATCCAAACAAACCCCATTCTTTAAAGACGTTAGAAAACCAGTCTCTGGTGTCCTCTTTTATCTTTTGCACAAGGTCTCTCATCTTATTGGATGCTTTGACTTTTATCAGTGATGTTGAAGCAACATAGTCCCTCAAACTCTTGGCACCCATGCCCATCTGCCAGCAATAAAAAATCAATGGCTGCCTGATTTTGTAAAGTCGCCTTCTTAGTCACCTCTTCTTCTTCTAGGAGGTTACTGATCGCTGTTGATGTTAAGTTGGCCTGTTTTACCACCCAGCATTCAAGATGTCCCAATTCCCCGAGTGCTTTTGCAGCTGCTACCCAAGGCAAAAATATAGACACAGCTGTCTTTGTTGGTTTGAACCAGGTTTCTACCTTAGGATTGCAGTTTTCATCTAATTGTATTGTGCTGTGTTTACCTTTTTGAGGGGCCAAATTATTTAATTTAGATTTCCAATCAACAATTTGGGTCTGGTTGGGGGAAAACAGGGACAGCTGACCAAGAGTACAAGGACCTCCTATAAGACAAGAGGACATCCCGGCCCAGGCTCTTTTCCCACAAATAAAGAAAATTCCCTTTGGGAGTTTCAGGGGTGCGTGGTGCCCACTGGAATAGGAGAGAGGTAGCTGGATAATAGATTTACACCACGAGGCTGCTTGAAATTCTTTACGATACATCTTAACAGAAATATAAATTTTGGGGTGAAAACGGGGCTTCTAAGGAAAATGAATGCAAAAAGGGGCTATCGTTGAACCTAACAATTCCAATTCTATGGGCTCTCTTTCCAGTTGGGGCAAACTAGAGGACCATTTGTTCCACAAAACTAAAGGATTGTTGATAGGGAGGTATTTCTTGAGATTTGGGGGAGGGTTTTGATTTGTATTGTTTACAAGACACTGGAGATGTGAAGGGTACTGATCTAATGAAAGTGGGACCCCTACTAGGCAGGTCAACATCGGGTCATCCACTGAGGCCATTGATAGACATAGATGGTCTTGCTGTAGCACACGAGCAAGGGTTACTGTGGTGGTTTGACAGGAAATGTGTTTCTTGGGATGCTGTGTTTTTGGCCAATGGATATTCAGACTTTAATATTGGCATTTAACCTGGCCATTGGGACATGGACACGCCTCTGAGAACACGGGGTTAAAAGCAGAGCTCTCCCCTGGGAGGGTTCTCTTGGGTTTCCGGCGGGAAAGAGTTCGGGTCTCTCCCCTGGCCCAGCTGCTGGCTGGGCAGGGGGAGGGGAAAGCCATGTGGCCGAGAGAGGTAGGCCTGAGCCCGGGGGTGGAAGGGTGGAAGAGAGACACAGAAGAGAGAGAGACCGGGAGCCATTGGGCAGCCCCCCCTGAGAGACACAGAGAGAGAGAGAGAGAGCCGCTGCCTGGGACTGTAACCTTGAAACTGGATAAACATGAGCCTGCGCCGGCAGCACGGCTGGGACGGAGAAGAGGGGAGGGTTCAGCCGGCCGCTTGTAAGAGCTTTTAACCCCTTTTTTAGAGAATGAGAACTTTATAGATCATTGACCTCTCCTAGAAGATAGAGTAGAAGATGAAGAAAGAAATGGGCCAGTGTGAGAGAGATCTGGGCGAGTGGGAGATAGTAGAAGAATAGAGAAGAATCCTAGTGAGAAGAGATGATGGAGTAGCTTTTGCTGGACTCTTTTTGTATAGCCATAGACAGAACCATGTTCCTTGTGACACAGAGACTGCATTCTAGGAAGAAGCAATGGCCTCAGAACCAAGAAAGTTCAGTGTTGATGCCCCTCGGCCCCAGGGAGTGAAAAAATATGGGGGGGACAGGTGTCCCAAAGGAGAGATTGTGGAGACAGGTGTCCCAAAAGAGAGACTGTGCCTTTTTTAGATCGAGACAGAGCATCCTTAAAAGACAACCCTAGAAGCAGTTCTGGTCCGTGTTCAGTAGTGAGAGCACTAGACATGAAAAAGAAGAAGTCGCGACGGCAGATGTACTCCGGGCAGTGCCACGAGTGACACAGAAACACACGAAGCTTCAGCTGTGTTTCCAAGAGAAGCCCATGGCACAAGAAGGACTCCTCTCCTCTTGATGAACTGAAGATTGATTGTCTAAAAAGTGGTGCTAGACCGAAAGTTAGTGATTTGAAGAACCAAATGTATTGTGTTGGAAATTTGGTGAGAAGAAGAAGAAATGCACTTGTGAAGTTTTCATTTTCCCTGTGTGTGTGTTCCTTTTTATCTGTAGTTGTAGAGTAGTTAATAAAGTTCTGGTTCTTTTTCCCTAAGTAAGAGCCTGCTTTGCTTATTCCTGGTCACATCTCACAGCAGAAACCAGGGAGAAGGTATCTTCATGAGGGCACTGGCATTGTGCCAGTGTCAAACCATGACAGTTACCCACACATTTTGCCTCTGTTGAGGGACAATCCACGCCTCGAAAATCTGTGACTGGAGGAACACCAGGAGTAACGTGATCAGCTGTCTCCACATGTTGTCTGGTATGGATGCCACTTGAACATGAAAGAAGAAAAACACATTAGGGAAACTTAACAATAACTTTCATCAGGGAATAAAGAAAAGAAATATGGGAGGTCTGAGTTTTCTTGTTCCTTTCTCTTCTTTTGGTTGGAGGCTACAGCAACATCAGCTGGGTCCTCCAATGGCAACGGTGTGATAGTTTGGTGGTCTCTTTCTTTCTCAGCTAACAGGTATGGCCTGACCCATTTGTGCAGTATCCACTTGGGACCAGAGGGCCCAGACACACAAGCGTACACATGCCCCCAAGTGATCAAGTCGAAGGGCCCTTGGACTTGCTGCAACTCAGGATCTTTTATTAACACTGGCAGTTTTTCTTTGAACTTTAACATGTGGTTTTGGTTAAAGTGTCTCACTACTGGCGGGTTTAGACTTTCAAAGGAACAGTTCAAGAAGTTAAGGGTGAACAGTGCCTTTGAAAGCCTGAGCTGGGGGGATAACACTTTGGCATCAGCCCTCTGATGTTCTAGGGTTCGTTTCAGGTTCTGATGAGTTGTCTCTATTATTGCTTGGCAGATGGGGGAGTATGGAATTCCAGTTTGATGTTCGATTCCCCATTCAAGCAGGAAATTACCGAAGGCCCTGGAGACATAGGCTGGCCCGTTGTCAGTCTTCATGACTTTTGGAATCCCCAACACAGAGAAGACCTGTATTAGGTGTTTCGGTGCATTCATTGCCTTCTCCCCTGTGTGGGCTGAGGCATAGACTGCACCAGGAAAGGTATCCATGCTAACATGAATGTATTTAAATCTGCCAAATTGGGACACATGGATTACATCAGTCTGCCAGATTTCACAGCTTTGGAGACCTCTGGGGTTTACCCCTGCCCCCAGTGATGGTAATGCGGACCCCTGGCATTGTGGGCATGTGGCCACGATTGCTCTGGCCTGTTCACATGGTAGATGGAATTGGCAGACCAGACCAAGCACATTCTGATGGAACTGCTGATGGCTAAGTTTGGCTCAATGGAAGACATTGCCTTGGGCAGCCAGCTGTAGCGCTGCAGCCAAGGCATCAGCTGTGAGGTTTCCTTCTGCGATGAAACCTGGGAGATCTGAGTGTGATCTCACATGCATGATATAAAAAGGTTGCTCTCGGTGGGAAAACAGCAGTACTAATCTTGAGAGCAACTTGTCAATCACCGGGTTCAAGACTTCTTTGAGCACCGCGTGCTCGGCCCTAGACACCACCCCTGCCACGTAAGCCAAATCAGTTACGATGTTAATGGGCTTGGAAAAGTTTTCAAAGACTCTAACAACAGCGTCCAACTCAGCTACTTGAGGGGAGCCTTCAACAATCTTAACATCGGTTTCCCACCACTGAGTCTGGGGGTCTTTCCAAGTCATTACAGACTTGTGGGTACCCCCGGACACGTTGGTGAAACTGTTTAGAGCCTTAAGGGGCTTATGACTTTGAATTTCTTTTGGCACTAGATGCAATTCACTGTTAAACAATTTATGACCAGGTTGGTGAATAGTCCATTTCCCAGGGTAACTGGAGGTTCTCATTCCCTTTCAGTAGATGTTCTAAAGTCTCATTATTTAATCTTCTGGTGGACAGCCGAATTGGTATGTGAATGCGTGCAAAATCACACCCCGCAAGCAACCACAGGTGTGCCCTAGCCCTACAAATCAGCTAGGCCATCAGTTCTTGTGTCCTAATGATGCTTTTGGACAGATTGTGGCCAAGGAACACCCACTCTGTAATCAAGACGGGGTCCCTCTGACCTCTGTCCCACTGAAAAATCAACCCATGCAAGTGTGTCAGTTTCCCTAAAATGATGAAATTGAAAGGGAGTGTGGGCCTGCAGTGGTGGGCCTGCCGACTTTCCAACGCTAATTGGATCCTTTCTAATGCAGCCCGGGCCTCCTGGGTTAATGTCCTCAGGGCATCCATCTCTTCCCCCCTTTAACATATCGAAAAGAGGAGATAGATCACTCGTGGGTAGGCCAAACCAAGGCCTCACCCAGTTTAAGGTTCCACACAGCTGTTGGAGATCTCGCAGGGTTTTGGGCTCATCTTTGATTACCAACCCCTGTGGTGTTATCATGTGGTTGGTGATTTAGAGGCCTAAATATCTCCAGGGTGGCAGCCTCTGCACCTTTTCATGATTTAACTCCAATCCTGCCGTCAACAAAGCAATAATAGTATCATCAAGAACCTGTGTGAGTGTGTTGTCTTCAGGGGCACATATGAGTACATCAGTCATGCGATGATAGATTATGCTCTCCCCTGCTTTGGCACACACTGGGCACAAGACTCTGGCAACATAACATTGGCAGATGGTTGGAGAGTTCTTCATTCTTTAGGGAAGAACACACCAATGGTAACGTTGCATTGAGGCTTCTCAGTTGATGGAAAGAACCGAGAAGGCAAAACGTGGCGCATCGGCTGGGTGTAGGGGAATTTGGAAAAAGCAGTCTTTGATGTCAATGACTGCCAATTGCCAGTTTTGAGGGAGCATCGATGGGGATGGCATACCCAGCTGGAGAGACCCCATGTATTCAATTACATCATTAATTTTTCTCAAGTCGTGAAGGAGCTGCCACTTGTCTTTCCCCGGCTTTTTGATAATGAATACTGGGGAGTTCCAAGGGCTGTTGGTCTCTATGATGTGTCCTTTGACCAACTGTACCTCCATGAGTTGATTGAGCACTTTTAATTTCTGTTTACTGAGCGGCCACTCATTTACCCAGACTGGTGTTTCAGTTAGCCAATTTAACTTCTGAGTAGGGTGCTCTTTCTCAGTGGCCACTGTTAAAAACCCAGAGGGGTCAGCAGTTCTAATATGGCCCCCCATTGGGACATGCAGTCTCTCCCCCATAGGGTAAACTTGGTGTTCAATACAAATGGGCATATATTAGCTAATTGCCCATCAGGCCCTGTAATTTGCACGATGCTCCTCGATTGTTTTGCTAATTGTGTGCCACCTACACCTAAGACCTTGCAGTCTATGTCTTGCAGTTCCCATTGTGATGGCCATTTGTGCAGTGTAATGACCGTTACGTCTGCCCCCGTGTCCATCAACCATTGAAGTTGGACGTTGTGCCCCTCGCTCTTAAGGCTGCACCATATAAGGGCCTTCTCCTCTCCCACCACTTCAGTATAGTAAACTGAAGGTCCTGGTCATCCCATAAATACTGTGGCAATGGAATGGCCTGGGTGACGACCTGGTCCTTTGGTAGGAAGAGGGGGGGATGGACACAGCGTACCATGAGAATGAGACACTCCGGGATAGGTGGTAGAAGTGCCGGTGCAATCTTGATCTCACAGGGTGTATGCTTTGTGTCCCCTATGACAAGGTACTCACATCCCTGACGGTAGAGAGACTGGACCCATTCGCAGAATGTGATTTCCAGCTCTGGATCCACGTAAAGTTCTTTCCAGTCCAAGTCGGTAAATGTCACAGATTGGGTAAGGTGTAGCCTAAAAGGCTCAGTCACATCCTGGGTAGAAAACAAGCCAAAGGGGCTATTATTACGATATTGTTCACAATCATCCTCCCAGCGCCCTGCCCCATTTATTTCCTCGCGTGAAGCAATATCGTGCTCACGCACTAGTTTTTTTGTTGGCTACTATCTCCACGCTCCCTTCCCTCCCCCCTTCTTGGTGGAACTGGGGGGGCTTTCCCCAGATAGGGACAGTTCCTTATAAAATGTCCCTTCTTCTTGCAGTGAAAGCAGGGATATAGTCTTGACACTCATGGTGAGATAGTTGAGCATCTGCCACTGCTGTCGCCCATTCTCTGATGGTGACCTTCTTTGGCGCTTCTACTTGAGGAAGTCTTGCTTTCCTGGTGCATTCCTCCATAATTAAGTCTAGTGATGGTGGTGGCGATGAAGGAAGGCTGAGAATGACTCTTTTGCAGTCTTCATTCGCACCTTCGGTTACAAGGTCTATGATGATGTCATCTTGGGCGTCTGATCTAGGGATTCTCCTTCCCACAACTTCTCTGACCCTGTCCACAAAATCTAGAAATGCTTCATTGGATCTCTGCTTTAAAGAGACAAGACTGGGAAAAGGATCTTTAGTGGGTCGGAGGTTAAAAGCTTTTTCTGCCTCTACTTTAATAATTTCTAAGATTGTCTTAGGAATTTTTTCAGCTTGAGTTGTGGGTTGCTCCCATTCACCCCCCCCCCCCCACGAGATGTCTTTTAAAAAGGGGTTTGTCACTTTCATCATTTGCTGTTTGTTCATTGTCCCATAAAGTTGGAAGCAGGTTGATGAGCCATTCCTGCCAGGCTTTCATCCACAGCCTATATTCTGATGGACCACATAGGCTGGAAAATATTTCTTTCAGGTCCCTGGGAACTAAGACATTTGCTGAAAGGGTGATCCTTAGAAAGCCTTTAAAATATTCACTTAACCAACCAACCTCCTTCTGGGTTTTGAATAATTCTTTGATGTTGTTGTAGGGAAAAGGTGCCCACTTGGGACGCTTCCCCCTAGCACTGTAAGAAACAGGTGCTGTGAAGATGACTGGGTTGTCATCCAACATCCGGTCTTCCACTTCGTCCTTTTCCACAGTACTATGGGAACTGGAAGGAGGAGCGTGGGAAACTGGAGGTGGGAGGGACGGACCCAAAGGTTGAGGGGCAGAGCCAAGGCAGGGATCAGAAGCACCGAGAGGGGCAGTGGTTTGGATAGAGGGTGGAGCAGAGGGAGATACAGGGGGCAAAGCCAGGGTATTTTGAGGATGGGGAGAAGAGAAGCCAGAGTGCAATAAAGGGTCTTGGGACAGGGGAAGGGAACAAGGGAGAAAGGAATTATGGGAAGTAGAAGAAGAACCACAAGATGGGGACCAAGCCATGTGGTGTCCACCATTTTGTGACTCTGGGTAAGGGGGAAGGGAGCAAGGGAGAAAGGGATTATGGGAAGAAGAACCACAAAATGGAGGCAAAGCCATGTGGCATCCTCTACTCTGTGACTCTGGGTGAGGTGAGGAATCTGGGAGACGACCTACAGGTTTTTCTACAGGTAAAGGAGGTGAGGTATTACGGTCTAGGGAAGGAGCTGTGACAGGGTGATCAGTCTTGCCAGAGCCAGAGGGGTACTGAGGAAGATGTGGGGAGCTAGGGACACCCACAATGTGGGGGCAGCTGTGCACCTGCTGCAGGTGGTGTCTTGGTTTGGAAAGACAGGAGTCTGCTAAGGCAGGAGCCTCCCCTGAAATGGAGAATGTAAACACTCCCCACCCCTCCAAATTGCTATAAATTTTAAATTAAGGGGCTCTTAGGCAAAAATATGGGAGCAGGAAATAACAGTTCTTTAATAGGGAAGGGGGAAAAAAAGGATAAAATAAACAATGCAGTACACTAGAACAACACTGACAGAGTCAGAACCCAACCTGACACCCTGTGGGTCAGGGTGTTGGTGGCAGTCCAATTGGAAATGTGGCTGCAGTCCTCCTGAAGTATCAGGTGTGGTTCTGTTGGAGCTAAGGGGGTCCTGTAGAGAAGGATGTATTCTTCCTCCAAAGATCCAGTGGAAGAAGAGACAGCTGCTGTTCCTCTGGGGAATCCAGTGGAGAAATCCATGCTGGTGTTTCAAAACTTCTGGATTATATCTGGGTAGCAATGCTTGGGTCCTCCCTCTGGGCAGAGCATCTCACAATGGGATGTTATAGTTCTTATCAGTCATGCAGTGACATTCAATAGTCTGTTATCAGCAGATGTCCCCTCCCAAGGGAGGAGTGATTGTGGTCATTCAAAGAGAGAGATAAGGCAAACTGCCCACTTGACAAAAGATAATCTGCCATACAGATGGTAATAGAAAACATCATGCATTGCAATCTGGAACTGGTGGTTTGCTCCTCTCAGTTCACCTGGTTCAGAAAACTGGGGGTTAGGAACATGGGGGACTGGAGCAGGGGTTTCAGGAGGAACTGGGGAAGATGTATTTGGTTTTTCTTCACTTTTTTTTCTATTTCTAATGTGATAGTTTTTAATTTTATAAAGAGAGGCTAAAAATCACCTTCTAATTCACTATCATTGCATCTTCTCCAAGTTTAATTCTGTTTTTATCTCAAAATCTTAGTGTTTTTACCTCATCAGGGGTAGTTGTTGGAAAATGAAAAAAAATCCACTTAACAAATCTCTTAACTTTTCCCTTTGATAAATGAAACCCCCCTCCCACCAGGGAACCCACAACTTGGTCATAAACTTCTTTTTCCCTAGCAGACAGTCTTGCACCCATTGTGACTGAGACTATCTGCTAGGTTCTTTGCCATCCACTCTCTGAGGTAAAATGAAAACTAAAGGAAAAACACCCGAGAATCGCCGGCGGGGGGGGGGGGGGGGGTTTAACATTGCACACTACGTCTCCCCTAATCTGTGGGAGTGCCCTGCACCCAAAACCCAGAGTACCCCAGTCGGGTCCTTCCTGACCACTGGAATACTCACAAAACTGAAAATTCTTGGAAATGAAAGTCTTGGAGGTGGTCTCTGATCCAGAGGAAAGTTCCTCTCACGTCTGGAACTGGAATGGAGGGGGTTAACTTTCCCGCCTGTCACGAGCCACGTCAACCAAAAGGTGCGCGGTCTCGCTAGCGGCGCTTGATGGTCCATGAACTTCATGGGACATCCACGCACCCTGGAGACAGTTCTTTCCATGGGGTCTTGCTCACGCTGCTTCCACGGTGGGAGCCAATCTGACATTGCGTCCCACACGCTTCAATCTCTTTTTGCTTTCAGCATGCGGGCCAGGAGTGGCCGCACCCCACCTTTGCCACCGGCAGGCAGGATTGCAGTTCAGCCACTGGCTGAGATCCTGGACCGCCAGAAGCGGTCGAAGGGTCGGAGCAAAGGAAAAAGGAAGGACTCTTTGCTTGCTTCTCTGAGCTGCCTTTTTTTTCCCGCGGCAGAAGCAGCGCCAAGGCTACAACACTGTGCAGAAGCAGGGCAGGTGATGCAGCACCAGGCGGGTGCAGGTGGGGCACAGAAGCTGTGTGGCCCGAAGAGGGAGCAGCGGCAAAGAGTGGGAAACAAAGAAAAACAGCAGCTTTTATGGAGGGGGGTGGATTCCCAGGAGGAGACTGTCAAACGAATCAAGGGCTAGATAGGAGGGGTCTGCGGGGACAAATGTAAACATAAAATGGAGTGGGAAAGGTACATACCAATGAGAGAAGGGAAATATCATAACTGACATTTTTCCACTTTTTTTCCAAGGAAGTATTTTTCCCAAACCAGTTGGGGGAGAGGCCGATTGAATCTCGTTTCTAGAGGAACCCCTTCAGAGGTTCTGAAGCATGGACAGACGAGTCTTCAAGTAATTAACTTGAAAAGAGGGTATTTATTACAGTGCTGGACACATGCAGAATCATTTCCAAAGGCATGTGTCAAAAAATCACAAACTCCTGCTCTCTATTTATTCAAAAAGGTTTTACATATTCAAATGGTTTCCAGGACAGTTTCTATGATGATTATTACATAAACATTAGCTCTCACCTAGTATTATAATTAGCTGAAGATCCTTTGCGGCTACGCAATTTTCCCCTTTAATTGGGTCAGTGGGCTTCTGGGGAGGAAGTAAGATGTCTTCCTCATGTTAAACTCTTCACCTGTGTCAAGTTGGCAGGGCTCCTCGACTTGCTGGTCACAGTCCAAACCTCCTCTCATTCTTAGAAGTCAGTGGTATTTATGGCTCCTGCACTCTTACAATACTTCATAGATCACCTGTCATTCCCAACCTTGTTTCAGTTATCCCCACCTGGTATCAATTAGTTTCCTTGTTAAGCTCTAATCACAGTATATGATCTTTGCTAACTACATTTCTAACTATAACCCCTTGACTCAGTTCTCTCCCAAATTTGCCCTGAACCAGGACAAGCTTATAGAAATAGTGGTATGATGAACATTTTATACTATAGACCTTAGCAAAACATAAGATGTTAAAAGGCTTTTGTGTAATTAAGAGAACAGTATAAAGCAATTAGCTGACTGACCTATCCAAGTGATTGGATAACCATGACACAAACCAGAAGACCGGAGAAGGACTTGGAGCAGAGAAGGAGAAGGACTTGGAGCAGAGAAGGACTTGGAGAAGAGCTCGTTAACTCCTCTTATCAGAGAAGTGTGAAACAATGGGGATGAAACCACGGGAAGGAATAAAATATATCAACTTGATTACCAGGATGTCATGCAAATAGGATGTAAAAACCAAAACAAAAGGAGCCCCTGCAACATCAAAAGCTCTCAAGAATGTTTGAATACTGTATAAGCTAATTGTTATAGATAAGTAACGTAATATTTGGCTTTCACAATTAAGAGATAGATATTATATAGATTTATAGTAATGTTATTGTAAGATGCTATTCCATAGTCCTCTTTCCCCTCCCTTAGCCTTGGTAGGGCATTTAGGGGGTGGGCAAGCTTGTTACTAAGAGGTACAGCATGGCAACACCTGACCTACAATCAAGTTACAAGAAAGCAGTCTTCACCAATGGACAATGATGAAGAGTTAACTGACAGACTTTGGGAGGGCCTAGGGTTACATGATGCAGCACCAAGGGTAGAAAAGGTGGAGCGGCCATTTTGTGAATGAGCCACGTGGCTGTAAAGCCATGGGAGGGGGCAGGCTCCCAGCGCTGTAATTTTTTCCTTATTCAGTCCTCTGTTGTAATTTTTGTCAAGGTTTAATAAACCTTTTTCTAAAATTTTAGAAGTGAGGCTTGTTTCTCACACTAATGAATATGCATGTAACCCCAGCAATGTAACCATATATAGAGAACATGATTTTAAGCTACCAGCGTGCTCTTTGGCCATTTGCCAAAAGCACCCCAGCACTGGTTTACTTATTTGTCCTTTTTTTATCCTTTATTGAACTTTAAAAAAAAATTGAAAGAGTGAACTTTGTTTTTCACAAGTAGATGTTCCAGGTGTTACACCCCAGACACTTAAATCCAGGGGTTAAACCACAAGTTCATTTACTCTAGTTTGGCACAAGGAGAAATCCTAACCAGACATTCTCAAGAGGTCACAAATACATAAAGTTCACTGGCAAAAATATAGAAAATAAAGGAACTTTGGCAAAGGAGTAAATACAACACCAAATTCAACATAAAACATGTATTATAGTGTGACGGTGTTCACAGGGGTTTTCAGGTGAGGGAAGAGATGAGAATGTTGACTCCATGTTCAGAAAGCTTGATTTATTATTTTATGATATACATTACATTAAAACTATACTAAAAAGAATAGAAGGAAAAGTATCATCTCAGAAGGCTAGCTAAGCTAAGAATAGAAAGGAATGAATAATAAAGGTTTGTGTCTCGGACAGAGAGTCCAGGCTAACTGGGCTGTGATTGGCCATTAATTATAAACATCCAAGATGGGCCAATCACAGATGCACCTGTTGCATTCCACAGCAGCAGATAACCATTGTTTACATTTTGTTCCTGAAGCCTCTCAGCTTCTCAGGAAGAAAAATCCTAAGAAAGGATTTTTAACGAAATGATGTCTGCGACATTATAGCATTACTTAGCATTAATTTAGTATTAACTAAGCATTCAACCTAGAAGGCTTTAAAATCTTGAGACCTCATGTTACCCTGATACAAAAAAGGTTAATTCAGTTTCTAATGTAACTGTGAGCTTTTAGTCAAAAGACACTGTAGCTGTGAACTTTTAGCAAATAAGACAGTGTCTGCAGACCTCTTTAGCAGAGAAACAAGGTGTGGTGGTTTTGCATGAGAAGCATCCACAGAAGTGATACAAAAGCTTCTGTGTAACTGACAGTCTATAGAACCACTAGGAAACTCTACATGCATCTGTGAAAAACACGTTAAAGACGAAAAATCCAAAAAAAGCTTTCTTTTCCTTCTGGCCTGGGAACAGGTAACAAGGCCCGGCCTGGCCTCTGTCTCAGCTGGGCCAGGCTGGGCAGGCCCTGCCGCGGGGCCCCAGCAGCTGCCAGGCGGGAAGGCGGGGTGGCTGCAGGGGCCATGGCCAAGAGAAGGCTGGGCCACGGCTGTTAACATCTTACCCCCAGGTCCCCTCCCCCCAGTGCGGCTGCCGCACGAGATCATAAGCCTGAGACCAGATGTGGCCCTGAAGCCCGAACCGATTAGCCCTGCAGCTAGAATTAAACACAGCAAAAATCAAAGACCACCTATACAGACAATCCTAACACAGCCCCAGCCGATGTTAACTCCTTCAGTACTTCAATCCTCCCTAGAATAAGAGAAAAAAACAAAAATGCAAGCAATGTAGAAGAGCAACATAAAAACACCAAAGTCAGTAAAGAAGTCAAGTCCCAGATAAGAGAAATAAAGAGATACCTTTAGTTTTAAACTAAAATTCTCTTATAAAGATATGGAAAATAACTCTTTTTTTTCCTCTATAACACATAAAAATATAAAGAGATGAAAGTGTTCAGATTGTAGACATTAGTTGTGATCATGGAAAAGTTTAAACAGAGAAAAAGAAAAGTGATGAAGACTCTGTGCTTCCAAGGAGAGAAGAAAAAAAACCTCTGTTCCCAGAGATGAAGATGATTTTAGAAATAAATAATAAAAACCTTTGTCTTTAAACAGGTCATCTTTAAAACAGTACCCCATAAGTTGACATAACCCATAAACACAACTATGAGAAAAGCTTGTAAAAATAAGAAAGATTTCACAATTACAGATTTCCCCAAGCAGCTACTATTCATGAGAGCCACGAGAAAACCTTTTTCTTGTAGAGAAGCCTCCATAACATTAACAAGAGAGACTTCTCTCCCTAAGTAAACTAAAGAAAGACTATTTCAGAAGTAGTAAACTGACTAAAATTTTAAGTTTTGTTTCTTTACATAGTCAGTAAAAAAGAAAAAATTTTAGGGAGTAGAGGTGTCCTAAAAGTTTTGTTCTGATTCTTATTACTCTTTTTTTTAGTTACCGTTAATAAACTTTTCTTTATACCCTTTTAAAGTTTTTAACCTGTTTTGCCCTTCTCCTAATCCTACCTCACAACAAGGAGTACACTAGTAATTAGCAAACACTAAACCCACTACACTCATTAATATGTTAGCCAAGAAATCTCACATTAAGAAACCAAAACCACTAAATAAGGCATGCAGAAACTGCTCTCCGTGCAGGACGTTAGAAGATAAAGAGGAGACATCTGGCTTAGGAATGCAGCTACAGCCAAAACAAGGACTGAGTTGGGGAACATGGGGAGGGTTTTTATGGTAACGGGAAAATTACCATATGCATGTAGTGACTGTATATTAGCAACACACATGTAGAAATTGCAGGGTGTGAGAGTCTGTCCAAAATATCCTTCATTTTTTCCTCACAATTGCCATGAAGAGACACCACCGAAAAATTAAAAACTGCTGAACCAGTGGGGGGGAAAATCATGTGCTTGACTCCTAGCTCACTGTTTCCACAGGTGTTATTTGCTATACGCGACACTGAACTCGAAGGGGCACCCTGCCCTTTTCTGAACAATGGTCCTGGAATTTCTCCCCACCTCCTGGCCTGGCTGGTTTGAGCTTTGGGGTGGTCCCTCTTCCAAGAGAAGACCCCTCTCGCCCGTCCTCAACCATTGTGACAGACAAGTAGAGATGTAGGCCTCTTCATCAAGGAACCAAGACATGAAACCCCTGTGTGAGAAGGCCTCCTCTCACCTTCTTCCAGAGACTGGGAATGAAACCCCCCCAACTCGGGGGAGGTCTGCAGGGGGGGAAGGAAAGCTGCCCAGAGCAAGCACAGGTGCGAGCACTGGGCCATGAAAACAATGGTTCTTGCTTGTTGCCTGGCTCGACTTTGTGTACCCCTATTCTTTCCCCCTGAAGACCTTTGTTTAGGTTGTGAAATTCATTCCCCTTTCCCCAATGAAAAATAGTATAACTTGGGGTCCAGATGAACTGTGCCTCTGAGATCTCCCTGGACGTGGCCTGGTGAACTTCATCGGCTGGACCCCCGAAGGATAAAGCAGCACCACGTTTGGTAGCTATAACCCATCTCCCCCCTTTTTTCCTCTCTCTTTTCCTTATCTTCTCCTTTTTCCCCAGTTCCCCTCACCAATGCATTTCTGTTGTGGTTATTTCAATAAAACTGCATTTGTTGATTGTTACTGCAAATCCCCTGTGCCTTCGTTGGTTCTTTGCACCTTGAGATCACTCCTACGAACCATCACGTTATCCGTTCACTAGGACGGATTGTGACACAGGACATGTTAGGAGGAGCTATCCCCCATGCCACTCCAGGCACCTGAATAAATTATGCCCTCTTTAATACAAAATTTTCATTGTTAAGGAGTCTTATTCAGGTTTTCAGAAATTTGGTGACAACCCAAAGTGTTCCAAAAAAGAGAATTAAGAGAAAGAGAAAAGACAAAAGACATGTAGAAAAACACACATATCGCTACCAACTCCTGGGGTTCCAATATGGATAAGATCAAAACTCCAAAAATACTGGCAAGGTCCAACACATGAAGCGAGCATATGGCGTCTTTTAAGCCCCAGGGCCTCTGTGGGCCTTCCCCTTAGGTGGGACTTTTGGTCGTTCGGCCAATCAGGGGCTGGGTTGGCATTGCCCCCTGCTGTGTGATTGATTGATTGATTGATTGATTGATTGATTGATTGACATCTCAGCTGGGGCTTGGGTCATCTGGGGGCAAGGCAGGACTCTGCCTCACCTGCTCAAAGCCCGGCCTGTCCCTCCCACCAGGCATAAACATAGGCATTTCAAGCACCCCAAAAATGTCTCAAGACACTAAACTTATCCAGTCTTTGACAACAGGACTGTAGCTTTTTGATGGGCCAGGAACAGAACAGTGTCTGCTGGCTGAAACTTTTGCACGGGTTGTGTTAACAAGCATCATCCAGATCTCTGCCTTGGTTCAGGACAGGGAGCTCCAGGGGTGACAAAGACAGGTCCTGCCTGTAATGACCATTCCTGCCCTGGGTCCTACTGTGCTCTTGTCCTAGTTACAGGGATAGGAGGTGGAGTTTAGTATTAAGGGTGATGAAAAATCACATATTCCATATTCCTGTACATCAGCCCCAGTGGACTGTCTCTTTAAGATCCACAGGCAAAAACGGAAGGGGGGCACTTCTTTTGTGGCTGTGGGGGAAGGAAGGTGTGTGGGGGACTGGGGGTTCAGGACCACGTGGCAAGCCCATGGTACTGAAACCAGGAGTCAGTAATTAACACATGTGAATTAAAGTATTGACATGACTATAGCCTAACAAAATAAAGACTTTAAATTCAGTATACCAGAATAGGTAACAATGAGCAGGAAATTTAGTAAGGAAAACTGGTAAAACAGGAAGACAAGCAGCTAGATGTAATGCATACCTATACCACTCTGCAGGGAAGAGATAAGGAAGACTGGCTGGTTTTGCATGAACAATAGGTTAAAAATATAGTAGCTTGATGCAATGTATACCTAACCGCTTGCTCATTGAATACTAACCAAGAAAGGAGAAAAGGAAATGTATTAAAAATGCTCTATAAACCCACTGAAATCTATATGGAACAGAGAAGCATTTTGTAGAGCATGGGCTCTAATGGTTTCTCTCAGCCAACTTAATAAATGTGTTTTTAACAAAGTTTTTTTTTTCTGTTGACCTCTGTTTCAGTACCACTGCTGCTGGAGACACTACAGACAGTCATCAGTACTGCCGACTGAGATTGTTGCTGCCCAGGAAGCATTATTTCACAAACTCAAACTGCCAGCTGAGATCGCTGCAGCCTGGGAAAGCCCCTGCTGGGTGGCTTGGAGCAGGAAACTTGGCAGCATAATTCCTAATTACAGCTAGCTCTACAGGTTTTGTTTTGTCCCTGTTTTTTTCCATTGTTTTTGAGCTGAGGAGACAGGGTTGAGCTGGGAGAACATCTCTTCCATCTTGTCTTTGTTCTGGGCCACGTGGACTATGTGGGCTGCTTGGCAAAGCAGCATCCATTTTGTCTTTGTATATTGGTTTTGCACGGCCTGTTTTTTGGTAGCAGGGGAGGGACGGGCCAAGGACGTGACTTCTGTGAGAAGGTACTGGAAGCCTCCACCATGTCCGGCAGAGCCTATCCCTGATGACTCTAAAGATGGACATGCCACTGGCCAAGCCTCAGCCAATTAGAGATGTTGGTAACGCCTCTGTGATAACATATTTAAGACAAAAAACAGAACAAAGTGAGGTCGTAGTTTTAATTCCAGCTAGAGAAGAAGAGGTGAGAACATATGAGGGAAAACAACATGGCGACACCAAGGTCAGTGGAGAAGAAGGGGGACGAGGTGCTCCAGGCACCTGTAAGAGCCAAATAAGGCTTCAAAAATTACTTTGTCACCATGTCTACTTATCAGGATCACTCTTGAACGCCTGAAAACTATGTGCAGTATGGACTGAGTAGCCCGCCTTGAGGCCCATAAAAAGTGTTATAGATACATATTATAATATTGGCTTTTAGAAAATATTAAAGTAACTTTGTTATAAAGATGTAGTTTTTATTTCTGTTGTTAATTGTGAAAAATGCCATTCACTTTTGTTAAAATTTTAGAAGTTTAATAGTGTCCTAGGGTGACGTTATGATGCTTGTATCCCCATTCATGTGTTCTGTTAATGTTGGATATTATGTTCTGTACCTTTAAGACCGGCTCTGAAGAGGGAAAGTTTTGTTTTGGTTTTCTTATCAGCCTGGCGGGACACAGAGACTGCAGCTTTTGCTTTTGCTGCTTTTGCTTTTTGCTGCTTTTGCTTTTTGCTTTTGCTCTCTCGCTCTTGCTTGCTTCGCTTCTGCTTGCTTTTGCTCTTTAGCTAGTTCAGCTAAACTGTCCAATTTCTTCCTGGACGGTTTCTCCTTTCCTTTTTCTGATCATTTCGAACCTGCTCCAGACTGGGACCTGAGAAACACCAAGATCCTGCACCTTCTGGCCTGCAGCAGCAGCCCCAGCGCCGGAGGGACTGAGAACAGAGTGACCACCCCCAGAGAGACTTTCCGAATTTGTCATCTTTTTTCAGAGTGGTGTCATCCGGTATTGTTCATTTTGTGTGCTGGGGGGTGCTGTGCTTGTTAAATAAACAGGTTCTTTCCACTCCTCTCCGAGAAATCCTTCCCGAACCGGTTGGGGGGAGGGGCTGTGTGGGTTTGCTTACTGGAGGAGCCCTAATTTGGAAATTCTCCTCCAAATTTGCCCTAAACCTCCACAAAATTTTGGCGCCCAACGCTGGGCTCGAGAGAGTGAGTGGAAAAACCCTGTTTTGAGGGTATTTTGGTTGCCATTACTCTCTGTTTGTTTGAAGCAGTTAATAGCCATGCTTTTTGAATTCATGATGAGTGTTGGGGTGAAGGCTTGCATGTGCTTCTGGTCCCTAGGGTTTTTCGAGATTTTAATACCTCTGTGGTCCCTAGGTTTATTTTCCTATCCTGAAATAGTTCTAGTATTGTCCCTCATACGTAGTTTTTACAGCAGAGGGGCAGTGACCAGAATAGCTATCCTTCTGGGCTTGATGGCAATGATGTGCAAGAAGTTTATAAACATGTTGGGGTCTGCTCCAGGTATGAATGGTTCTTGGCTATGGTTATTCATCCAGTTTGTTAGAGGAGGAGCAGCAGGGAATGAGGCTTTTCAGCCTTTGCTTTCCTTCTTCTCCTATGAATCGGTTGCATCAGTAGTAAAGGATGTTCAGTTTCCCCTGAATGTTAGAGAAACCATCTTTCTTGTATTCAATCTGGTAACCTTCTTCTATACAGTCTGCTGTCTCTCCAGAATGAGGGCTGAGATTTCTGGACGGGCTGATGAGACCCCTGACTCAGGAGTAGACCCAGATGTGAAACATCCTGAGTGGTGTGGGAAATGGGAGGAAATGGGCCACATCCTGAAGGAATTCTCCGACCCTATAGTCTGGGATTTTCCCCATAAACAAATTCAGAACCCAGCTGAGGTGGGGAAATATCTGAAAGAGAAATACCAGGATGAGCCTAAGGAGAGAAAGGTCATTGCAGTGAGCTGGGCCCTGGCATATGCTTATCGCACTCTGTTGGAGACTGTAGGACAGCAGATGGAGGCAGGGGGGCAGGGAGATAAATCAGCTATCCCAGTCACTCAGGCTGCAGCCAACACCACAGGCTCAAAGCCAGCAGCCAAACCAGATAGTGAGCCTAAGCCAGCAGCTAAACCAATGGCCGTTGCTACCAGTACCAGAAGTGGGAAATGCACGGACAAGACCAATCGACCAGTGGATGATGATGATGATGATGATGCAGCAGAAGGAACCTCAATGCCTCCTGACATAAAATCAGGAGTCAAAGCAGCAGGTGCAAGACCAGATGCAAATATTGAGTCCTTTTCCCTGAAGGACCTTCGTGGCTTACGGAAGGATTACACCCGACGACCTGATGAATCTATAATTAGTTGGTTAGTCCGTCTCTGGGATGCTGCAGGCGAGGCTACAATTCTGGATGGCACAGAAGCGAGGCATTTGGGATCCCTATCACATGATCCTGTCATTGACCAAGGAATGATGAGGGGGGCAAACCCTCAGAGCCTCTGGGCACGGGTCTTGGAAAGTGTTGCACAAAGATACCTGTGTGCAGATGATCTTTATATGCAACAGACACAGTGGAAGACCATAGAGCAAGGGATCCAACGCCTGAGAGAGATGGCAGTGGCAGAGATTATCTTCTCAGATGATGTGACAACTAGGAACCCAGACTTGGTGCCATGCACGTCTGTGATGTGGCGGAAACTTGTGCGACTTGGGTCACACGAATATGCTTCTGCCCTAGCCATAATGAAGCGGGATGAGAGGGACAAGACTGTGCTGGATATGGCAAGGAAGCTCCGAGCATATGCAGATGCTGTGCATGGCCCAACACATGCCAGAATTGCAGCGGTAGAAACACGTCTGCAGAACTTAGAGGATAAGATAGAGGAGAATCATAAGAAGCTCAGAGAGGAGATTAAAGAAGACCTTCTCCAAATCTCGGCAGTACAGATCAGAGGTTCTGGTATCCAAGGCAGACGTTCCCCAGATGGCCAGAGAAGGTACACCCCACGAACAGAGCTGTGGTTCTACCTGCGTGACTGTGGAGAAAATATGAGGAGGTGGGATGGAAAACCTACTGCTGTTATGGCACGATGGGTGCGTGAATTGAAGGAAGCCACCAGGAAGAAAGCAGCTCCAGTTGCCCGTAGCCAAACCACCAGGTATGATGCTGATGATGCCACGTCTGATCCCCTTGAAGGAACGTCCAAGACATATGCCCAGGGAAAGAAGGATAACCAGGCTTAGAGGGGCCCTGCCTCTAGCCAGGTAGAGGCCAGGGAAAATCGTGTTTTCTGGTCTGTGTGGATTCGTTGGCCTGGCACATCGGAACCACAAGAGTATAAAGCTTTGGTTGATACTGGCGCGCAATGTACATTAATTCCGTCGAGACATGTGGGGACAGAGTCTGTTTCTATTGCTGGTGTGACAGGGGGATCCCAGGATTTCACTTTGGTGGAAGCTGATGTGAGCCTCACTGGGAATGAGTGGAAGAAACATCCTATTGTGACTGGCCCAGAGGCCCCATGTATTTTGGGCATAGACTACCTTCGAAGTGGGTATTTCAAAGACCCAAAAGGACTCAAGTGGGCATTTGGGATAGCTGCTGTAGAGACAGAGGGCATCCAGCAATTGAACACCTTGCCTGGGCTGTCTGAGAATCCATCTGCAGTAGGATGTCTGATGGGAGAAGAGCAACGAGTGCCAATTGCCACCTCCATAGTGCATCGACGACAGTATAGAACCACTCGAGATGCTGTGATCCCCATCCATAAGATGATCCGTGAGCTGGAGAGCCAAGGGGTGGTCAGCAAGACCCACTCACCCTTCAACAGCCCCATTTGGCCTGTGCGAAAAACTGAAGGAGAATGGAGATTGACTGTGGACTACTGTGCATTGAATGAGGTGACTCCACCACTGAGTGCTGCCGTGCCAGACATATTAGAGCTCCAGTACGAGCTTGAGTCCAAGGCAGCGAGGTGGTATGCCACTATAGACATTGCCAATGCATTTTTTCTCCATTCCTCTGGCAGCAGAATGCAGGCCTCAGTTTGCTTTCACGTGGAGGGGAGTGCAGTATACCTGGAACCGACTGCCCCAGGGGTGGAAGCACAGTCCTACCATCTGCCATGGACTGATCCAGACTGCACTAGAAAGGGGTGAGGCTCCAGAACATCTGCAATATATTGATGACATCATTGTGTGGGGGAACACAGCTGTGGAAGTGTTTGAGAAAGGAAAGGAAATCATCCAAATCCTCCTGGGAGCTGGTTTCGCCATTAAAAAGAGCAAAGTAAAGGGACCAGCTCGTGAGATTCAGTTCCTGGGAGTGAAGTGGCAAGATGGACGGCTTCAGATTCCTACAGACGTCATCAACAAGATCACAGCAATGTCTCCACCCACCAATAAGAAAGAGACACAAGCTTTCCTAGGTGCCATAGGCTTTTGGAGGATGCACATTCCTGAGTATAGTCAGATCGTGAGCCCTCTTTACCTGGTCACCCACAAGAAGAACACTTTCCACTGGGGCCCTGAGCAGCAACAGGCCTTTCTCCAGATCAAGCAGGAGATCGCTCATGCAGTAGCTCTTGGCCCAGTTAGGACGGGACCAGATGTGAAGAACATGCTCTATTCTGCAGCCGGGAACCATGGCTTGTCCTGGAGCCTTTGGCAGAAGGTGCCTGGGGAGACTCGGGGTCGACCACTGGGATTTTGGAGTCGAGGCTACAGAGGCTCTGAGGCCAACTACACTCCCACAGAGAAGGAAATCTTGGCTGCCTATGAAGGAGTCCAAGCCGCCTCAGAGGTGATTGGTACAGAAGCGCAACTCCTCCTGGCACCCCGACTACCGGTGCTGGGGTGGATGTTCAAAGGCAAGGTTCCTTCCACTCACCATGCCACCAGTGCCACATGGAGCAAGTGGATTGCTCTTATCACTCAGCGCGCCCATATAGGTAAACTGAATCGCCCTGGGATTTTGGAGGTAATTACAAATTGGCCCGAAGGTGAGAATTTTGGTGTCACAGATGAAGAACAAGAACCAGTGACATGGGCTGAAGAGGCTCCTCCATATAACCAACTGCCCCCAGAGGAAACATGCTATGCTCTTTTCACTGACGGTTCCTGTCGCATCTTAGGGATGAACCGGAAGTGGAAAGCAGCTGTATGGAGCCCCACACGACAGGTTGCACAAGCTACTGAAGGAGAAGGTGGATCAAGTCAACTTGCAGAACTCAAAGCCATTCAACTGGCCCTGGACATTGCAGAAAGAGAGAAATGGCCAAAGCTCTACCTCTACACTGATTCATGGATGGTAGCCAATGCTCTGTGGGGATGGCTGGAGAGGTGGAAAAAGGCTAACTGGCAGCGTAGAGGAAAACCAATTTGGGCTGCTGATGAGTGGAAAGATATTGCTACCAGGGTAGGGAGGCTACCTGTGAAAGTCCGCCATGTAGATGCCCATGTCCCCAAGAGTAGAGCCAATGAGGAGCACCAAAACAATGAGCAGGTAGACCAGGCAGCAAAGATAGGGGTGTCCAAGATAGACCTAGATTGGGAAAACAAGGGAGAGTTATTCCTAGCTCGATGGGCCCATGATGCCTCAGGCCATCAGGGCAGAGATGCTACCTATAAGTGGGCAAGAGACCGAGGGGTGGATTTAACCATGGACAGTATTTCACAGGTTATCCATGACTGTGAGACGTGTGCTGCCATCAAGCAGGCCAAGCGAGTGAAGCCCCTATGGTACGGTGGGCGATGGTCCAAGTACAAGTATGGGGAGGCCTGGCAGATTGACTACATCACACTGCCCCAGACACGCCAGGGCAAGCGCTACGTGCTGACCATGGTGGAAGCCACCACTGGATGGTTGGAAACCTACCCTGTGTCTCATGCTACTGCCCGGAACACCATCCTGGGCCTGGAAAACCAAATCCTGTGGAGACATGGCACCCCTGAGAGGATTGAGTCAGACAATGGGACTCATTTCAAGAACAGCCTTATCAGCAGCTGGGCTAGCGAACATGGCATTGAGTGGGTGTACCATATCCCCTACCATGCACCAGCTGCAGGCAAAGTGGAGAGGTACAATGGACTACTAAAAACCCAGCTAAAAGCTTTGGGTGGGGGATCTTTCAAAAATTGGGAGCAGCATTTAGCAAAGGCCACCTGGTTAGTTAACACCCGAGGTTCCACTAACCGAGCAGGTCCTGCCCAGTCTGAGTCCCTGAATGTAATAGATGGAGGTAAAGTCCCAGTGGTACGTGTTAGAGGTTTGTTAGGGAAGAATGTGTGGGTCAATTCTGCCTTGAGTACAGACAAACCCATTTGTGGGGTTGTCTTTGCTCAGGGACCAGGTTGCACATGGTGGATAATGCAAAGAGATGGAACAACACGATGTGTACCACAGGGAGATCTGATTGTGGGGTGAGAATGATATGCAATATCACTGTTTGTTGGATGTTACTGCCATTGCCTGTACATTAAACCATACAGACATGAGATAGAAGGAAATGTGTAAGTGTTGAAGGTCTGGGCAAGTGGGAGATGGAGAAGGAGATGTGCAAGTGTCGAAGGTCTGAGCAAGTGATAGATGGAGCTTTGAGTGAGCAAAGTGAAAGGGATGAAATCCTGCCGCTCTGTAGTATAGGGCCTGGATTCAGTGGTCCAGTGTGGGGATGTGATGAGGGCATGATGGGTATTGCTTGTAAATTTTGGGGGAGCAGATGGAAATTTTGTGTGAATAAATGCATGATGTGTGGTAGTATGTTGATGATATGGGGATAAGGGGTGGAATGTCCTAGGGTGACGTTATGATGCTTGTATCCCCATTCATGTGTTCTGTTAATGTTGGATATTATGTTCTGTACCTTTAAGACCGGCTCTGAAGAGGGAAAGTTTTGTTTTGGTTTTCTTATCAGCCTGGCGGGACACAGAGACTGCAGCTTTTGCTTTTGCTGCTTTTGCTTTTTGCTGCTTTTGCTTTTTGCTTTTGCTCTCTCGCTCTTGCTTGCTTCGCTTCTGCTTGCTTTTGCTCTTTAGCTAGTTCAGCTAAACTGTCCAATTTCTTCCTGGACGGTTTCTCCTTTCCTTTTTCTGATCATTTCGAACCTGCTCCAGACTGGGACCTGAGAAACACCAAGATCCTGCACCTTCTGGCCTGCAGCAGCAGCCCCAGCGCCGGAGGGACTGAGAACAGAGTGACCACCCCCAGAGAGACTTTCCGAATTTGTCATCTTTTTTCAGAGTGGTGTCATCCGGTATTGTTCATTTTGTGTGCTGGGGGGTGCTGTGCTTGTTAAATAAACAGGTTCTTTCCACTCCTCTCCGAGAAATCCTTCCCGAACCGGTTGGGGGGAGGGGCTGTGTGGGTTTGCTTACTGGAGGAGCCCTAATTTGGAAATTCTCCTCCAAATTTGCCCTAAACCTCCACGAATAGTAATGAAAATAGTAATAAAAATTAGGACAATAAGAGACAATAAAAAGCAAAGAATTACAGATATCCAGGTGCCTGACACTCTGCCAAAAAGCACACCTTGCTATCAAAGGATTACCCCTTAAAAGCAATAGCCTATTGCATATTCATATACCTCATACATGATTCAAACATTCCTTTCAAACTAGGGTGTTTATGCATAATTTTAGCTTCCCCCTCCCCATCTTGTAAATCAATCTTCTAGGTTCCTCGAAGTCTGAGCTTTCCCGATAAGGAGACAATAATTCTTCTTGTGGGATCTTGGTGTCTTGTTGCTGTTATCTCTATCCAGCTAGGATAATGTGAAGAATTTCCTGATTATCTTTTCCATTCCTTGAGCTAGTTACAAAAAGTATCTTGCATCACATAGTTTCTATTTTAATATTATGCTATAGCCTAAAAACTATATTTACCACACTACTTAAGAGATTATAAAGCACTACTTAAAAGAGATTAATACAGCATAACTTTCCAACATAACACATATAGTATTCATTTTAATATTTGCGAAGACCCAATCATATAATATGCATTTTTCACAATCCCCCCTCTTATTCTTTATAAATCATTTGGCTTGAGCAATATTTCTTGTCTACTTGCATTCTTTTGACTATGCTGGTAATCAAATGTCGCAGACATCTTTTCATTAAAATCCTTTCATTTTCTTGCTGAGAAGCTGAGAAGTTTCAGCAACAAAATGTAAACAATGGTTATCTGCTGCTGTGGAATGCAACAGGTCCATGTGTGATTGGCCCATCTTGGATGTTTATAATTAATGGTCAATCAAGGCTGAGCTATCTCGGACGGAGTCTGAGACAGCTGGCTTTTGTTATCATTCTTTTCCTTTCTATTCTATTCTTAGCTAGCCTTCTGAGATGAACCTTTTCCTTCTATTCTTTTTAGTATAGTTATAATGTAATATATATATATATCATAATAAATCAAGCCTTCTGAACATGGAGTCAACGTTTTCGTCTCTTCCCTCATCCAAGAACCCCTGTGACCACTGTCACAATCAAATAAAACAGGGGATTAAACAAGGAAGAAATATCAAAAGAGTTGTAACACATAAAAGGAAAAATCCTAATTTCTTCTACCATCCTATTGATTGGCAGAAAAACCTAACTCCACAACTTGTGAAAGTTGTAAAGCCGGTATGTTTATTACAGCGCTGGACGCATCTGGGGATCCTTCCCCCTAAAGGACATGTGCACCCCTGAGAACTCCTGATCTTTTTTTATTCCCCCTTACTGGTACATATACATAGAGTTTCACAATAGGTTCATGCATATTCATTTTACTGGTTTCACGTTACAAATTGCAATTAGTCCTTGTACAGAGAACTCTCTGGTCACTTTGTCTGTCTCTTGCAGGCTCAGCTTTGGCTCCTTGCCTTTGTTTCAAACTTCAAGGGGCCCCTCATCTCTTCAGCTTGGAAATTCATATTCTTTTTCCTCAGCTGAGGCAGTTTTGACAAGCGCAGCAGAACTAACAGACTAAACAAGTTAAAACAGCATATTTCACCTATGCTAGCAAGCTACAGACTTAATAATTCAAAGCGGCACATTTCACCTAAATTCAAAATGGATTTCTACCCTGTTAAATTTCTACTCTGTTTCATTCCCCCCTTTCCTAGAAAATAAGTAAATTCTTTTACTTAATGTGAATCCCTACAATAATAGGTGTCCCTTAATGCTTTACCATGTACATTTGATAAGGAGGTTAACACAGCTACTTGCTGTAGTATTCTCCAGTTCCAAATTAGCAAGATAAAAATAACCCTAAACTTACTCCAGCTAATATCAATAAAACTACAATGGAGTAGCACAACATATTAAAGATCCCATTTGCAGTTGGTGACCATCCAAAGATTACATCCCACCAGTGATGATCTGCATTTTGTTTTACTCTTTGCAGAATTCTGGTTATTTCTTTTGTATCATGATGGAGAGTAATTAGGGTTTTCTCTCAGCTTTCTTGGATTTTTCTTCAAGATCTCTAGTAGGTCTTGGTGTTTAATTGATTGTTTTACCAATGTGAGGTCTATTCCAATAGGAGTAGGTGATAGTCTGTGATACATTGGGAAATTGGTTTTAATCAGCTTGTGGGATGTTACTGGGGCCAAATACGAAAAATCACACCCAATAATCTTAACAAAATTACAAATACAAGAATTAAAATGATTTCTACTAGGCAAAATAACATCATTGTTATAGATTTCTACAATAGCACAAGCAGTTCTCAAGCATACACAACCTTTACCAGTATATACGAGCACAGTTTTCTGATCAGTGACTGGATGAATCTCAAAGTAGCAAATACTTTGTTCAGTGTCAAGACACACATCTTGAGCATCAATAGTATCGCTTTCACAAATGAATCCTAGTTGTTCCTTAGTAGCACAAGATTCTAAGTTTACTGTTTGCACTTTTCATTCACGTTTTGTGCCCAGACCCTATGTTCTGAGGGGTACAGCACTGGTTTTTTGTGATTTAATCCTAGTGCGATGATGGGGTGGATAACGTAAACAGTGGCATTACGTATAGTAAGCACAAAGGCAGTGGCCACATTAGAAGCAGGATCATAGGCAAAATTTACCACAGTCCACCAGGATTGAAACTTTATTTCAAAATAAATCGCATTATCCCAGACAATCTTTTGAATTTCAGCTGGAAAATCACCTTCACCCCCTTCCTGTATTGTTGCATTGTGTTCTTATATGTTTTAGTTGCATTAAGTTGTACTTTGGTTTATCCCAGTTTCCCCCCTGTTGTAATGGTTCTGCCCCTGCTGCCTCCTCCCTTCTTGTTAATGTCAATCTCCCTACCTCCTCCCCCTGTTCCCCAAAAGTGGCTGAATCCTTCCCTTAACCCCTCCCCAGTGTCCTGTCCTTCACTCGATGGCCCATCCCCTCCCTCTAGAAACTTCTACCAAGGGCGTTAAGTGATAGGTTCAGGCACTGGGGCCCCTCCCTCGGGTGGCCCTTATTGGTCTCCCTACCTGCCCGTTTCCCTGGTCCCCATGGCCTCTTGTATCCCCATTGGCAGGTGGGCAAATCCCTCCCTGGTTTACTCCCCCTTTTTAGCACCCTGCAGACCCCTAAATCGGTGTCTTCAGCTGGCTGGTTTCCCTGGGTTTGGGACTTTGTTTGAGCTCTGGAACAAACCTGGACTTTGCCCCCAACTGGAGTCCACTCTCCTTCTTCTACCTACGTCGTGCTGCTGTCTCGTCTGAAAGGTGAAAGCCTTAGCTGCTCTCCTGACCTCCCGAGGAACGGAAGAGTGTCCCTCGCTGCTCACTGTGCCAGAGCAAGCCGGGATGGCTCCGAGCACACACTTGGAGTGGCACTGCGACACTGTACTTTAAATTGGCTGGTTTCTCCTGGGGCCTTTTGGGTCCAATCGAACTAGCTCTGGACCCTTGGCCCCTTGAAGCCTTTACAAGGACAAAAGTAAAAGACATGAAGTGCTCTCCTTCTTGGGACCAAAGTCCTATTTTTATTCCTTGATAGGTGTCACCTCAGGATTCAGGCGACATCCCAGGGAGAAGAGAGAGGTCAGGGTCTCCTCCCAGGAGACTTAAGCTCAGGGGAAGGGGGGCGGAGGAAGGGGCCCACAGCCAATGGGATACAAATGAGGAAGGGGCAAGGGGAGGAGTAAACCTGGGACAAACCATTACCACTGGGGGTTTTGGGGGAGGGAAAGATCATGTGATAAAAGAGGGGAATCCCATGAGGATACAAACATACTATTCAGTGCAATAATACGGAACCCAGTGCAAAACAACTGAATAAACTATTTAGTGCAATACAACACTGTATGATCAAAGCTGCTGTTGCACATAACTGTTCTTGTATACAACTGAAAGCTAAAGACGCATTCTCTTGAACTGTACTAAGCACTTCTACTATTAACTTGTGGTCTTGGTGCCCGGCCTTTTCCCACTTTGGCAGTACTTTTGAAATCTGCCACTGGCTAGTTCCTAATGCCTATAGAGATGACTGTAAGGGCTGCTTCAATTTTGCTAGACCACCTGCTGCAGTGATCAGCTTGTTCATCAGTATTTCTGAATCAATTCTATTCAAAACTCTCAATTTTGTCTCTAATATCTCAGTTAGATCTTTTCTTATTCTGCGCCTGAGGTATACTTATCTTTGTAACTACATTGTCTAGCTCTCAAAGGATGTTCTTAGGAAAGAGGAGCAGGCTGGTTGGATTTCTGAGATGTTCATTTACATTAGCAATTCAACACGTTTGAGAGACCACTCTGGGTTGAAAACCAGTTGTTGTTGACCCATATTCCTCCCTACGTATGGGCCTATTTCATATACTTTAGATTCAAGTTTGGTTTGGGCCTGAACTGCTTGAATACTGGTTTGAGTTGTATAAGGTCTTGCTGTTCTAAAAGATATAGCATCTATTTTAAATTTAAATGAGAGCCCGATAGTATCATGAGCCCAAAGACAAGTCACTTCTACAGGCTGTATAAATGTGAATTTAGACCAACAATTTGATTTACTTGGGCTATCCCAAACCTCCCGGTGCCTGTATACAGGAGAGGCTGAGATACTGATTTGATTTGACCTCTCATGAGTGGTCTCATTGACCATCTGGCATCCTGTGGTATTTACATATTCTTTGAACAGAGAGACTTAATTCTCTCCCAGGATTTTCCTGAGAGGTTGTGAGAAAGCTCTGAGAAAGAAGAAGAAACAATTCTTATCTCTACTTGCTGCATATGTTGTTTGGAACATGTGGAATGTGTTATGGAGATTGTTTACCAAAAGGGATTTCTTAACTGGACACTGGTGATGGGGTTTTGGATTGATTGACCAATTAGGTCAAAGCTGTGTCATGACTGTCTGTAAAGGGTCATGGGTTTTTTCTTTAGTATAGTTTTAGTATAGTGGTATAGTTTTTAGGATAATATAGTAGAGCTTAATAAAGCTTTTCTTCAGCCTTCTGAAATCATGGAGTCAAGGCTCATTATTCCCCAGCTGGAATAGCATCCTACTATAGCATCCTACCCTGATTTCCTCTCCTCTGATCCCTTGAAGTGTCCACAGTTCCCATTCCTGCCACTCCTGCTCCTCATATACCTGATTCCCGTGGATTACTAAAGTGGATAGGTTTAAATCTTTTATCTCAGAAGGTTCTCCCATGGATCCAGTATACTGATTAAAAGCCTGGGACCATGGCCAAACAGCATCATTTTGGATAGAGGTACTCTCTAATTCCAAGACTCCAATTATAATTACACACAAAACAATTCTGTAAATGAAATTACAAACTACCCCCAGCCTCAATATGCTCATTTTGCCTGAGTAAGTTTTAGTCTCAGTTCATTGTCTCCTGGTGTCACTATCCAAGGGGCTTCTGGGGCCTTCTTCACTTGAGACTGGTGGATCCAGGCATTCTGCTCCTTGATCATGATCGCGGAGATGGTGGTGAGAAGCACCTGGAATGGCCCTTCCCCCTGTGATTCCAGTCTTTTCTGGAATGTTTTGTGGAGATAATCAAAACTACAACTTTTGTGAAAGTTGTAAAGCCAGTATGTTTATTACAGCGCCAGACGCATGTGGGAATCGTTCTCTTAAAATGACATACGTACTTCTGGGAACTTCAGGTCTCTTTTTATCTCCTTCTCAGATACATATGCATACAATTTCACAATAGGTTCATACATATTCATTTTTACAAATTTCGTGTGACATTTGCCACTAGTTCTTCTTTATCAGTAAGAATTCCTAGGTCAGGTTGACCTGCTCTCACAGCAGTCTCTCTGTCTCTCTCTATCACCCTCTGTCTCCCCTCCCTTATCTCTGTCCTTCATTGAAGCAGTTTCCCTTGAGCCTAGGCCTTGCAGTCAGGCTACACAGACTCAAAGATGTACATTTCACCTAAATCAAAATGGATTTCTATTCTGGAGAATTTCCACTCTGTCTCATTTCCCCCCTTTTCTAGAAAATAAGTAAATTCTTTTACTTAATGCAAACTTTTACGACAATAAGTGTCTCTTAATGCTTTACCATTTGCGTTTGATAAGGAGGTTAACACAGCTACTCGCTGTAGTATTCGCTAATTCTAAATTAGCAATATAATGGATAATCTTAAACTTATTCTAACTAATATTAACAAAACTACAATGGGATCACACAACTTATTAAAGATTTCATTTGCAGTTGGTGACTACCTAAAGACCTCATCCCACCAGTGGTGATCTGCATTTTGTTTTATTCTTTGCAGAATTCTAGTTATTTCTTTTTGTATCATGTTGGACAGTTCTCTCTGCTTTCTTGGGTTTTTCTTCAAGATCTCTAGTAGGTCTTGGTGCTTAATTAATTGTTTTACTAATGTAAGGTCTATTCTAATAGGAGTAGGTGATAGTCTGTGATACATTGTGTAATTGGTTTTAATCAACTGGTGGGATGTCACGGGGGGCCAAGTACGAAAAACTACACCTGATAATCTTAACAAAATTACAAATACAAAAATTAAAACGATTTCTGCTAGACAAAATAACATCCTTGTTATCAATTTTTACAGCAGCACAAGCAGTTCTCAGGCACACACAACTTTTACTAGTATATACGAGCACAGTTTTCTGGTCAGTGACTGGATGAACTTCAAAGTGGCAAATACTCTGTTCAGAGTCTAGACACACATCTTGGGCATTAATAGTATTGCTTTCACAAATGAATCTCAGCTGTTCTCTAGAATTGCAGGATTCTAAGTTTACTGTTTGCCACTTTTCATTCACTTTTCGTGCCCACACTCTGTTCTGAAAGGTAGAGCACTGGTTTTTTATGATTTAATCCTAGTGCAATGATGGGATGGATAACGTAAACAATGGCATTACATATGGTAAGCACAAAGGCAGTGGCCACATTAGAAGCAGGATAATAGGCGAAATTTACCACAGTCTACCAGGATTGAAACTTCTTTTCAAAATCAATCGCATTATCTCAGACAACTTTCCGAATTTCAGCTGGAAAATTACCTTCACCCCTTTCCCATATGATCAGAGCTGCTGTTGCTTGCATCTATAACTGTGCTTGTATACAACTGAAAGCTAAAGACATATTATCTTGAACTGTACTAAGTGCTTCTACTATTAACTTGTGGTCTTGGTTCCTGGCCTTTTCCCACTTTGGCAGTACTTTTGAAATCTGCCACTGACTAGTTCTTAATGCTAATAGAGATGACTGTAAAGGCTGCTTCAATTTTGCTAGACCACCTGCTGCAGTGATCAGCTTGTTCATCAGTATTTCTGAATCAATTCTATTCAAAACTCTCAATTTTGTCTCTAATATCTCAGTTAGATCTTTTCTTATTCTGCGCCTGAGGTATACTTATCTTTGTAACTACATTGTCTAGCTCTCAAAGGATGTTCTTAGGAAAGAGGAGCAGGCTGGTTGGATTTTTGAAATGTTAATTTGCATTAGCAACTCAAAACGTTTGAGAGACCATTTTGGATTGAACAACAGTTGTTGTTGACCCACATTTTTCACTATGTAGGGGTCTATTTCATACACTTCAGGTTCAAGTTTGGGTTGGGTCTGAACTATTTGAGTCTCAGTGTGGGTTGTATAAGGTCTTGCTGTTGTAAAAATTGCAGTGTCTATTTTAAATTTAAATGAGAGCCTGATAGCAACTCGAGCCTAAAGGCAGGTAACTTCTACAGGCTATATCAAGGTGAAATTACACTAACAGTCTGATTCACTTAAGCTATCACAAACTTCTTGGTGCCTGTATACGGGAGAGATTGAGACACTAATTGCATCTGGTCTCTCATAAGCCATCTTCTTGACCACTTAGCACTTTATTTTGATTTCTTCTCTCTTGATCTTTTGAAGTGTCTACAGTTCTTGTTCCTGCCACTCCTGCTCTTCATATACTTGATCTTCGTGAATTACTACAGTGGATAGGTTTAGATCTTTTATCTCAGAAATTACAAACTACTCTTGACTGCAATATACTCATTTTGTCTGAGTAAGCTTAATATCAGTTCATTGTCTCTTGATGTCACTCTCTAAGGGGCTCCTGGGGCCTTCTTCACTCGGGAGTGATGGATCTAGGCATTCTGCTCTTTGATCTTGATTGCAGTGAAGGTGGTGAGAAGTACTTGCAGTGGTCTTTCTCACTGTGGTTCTAAAGTCTTTTCTGCAAGAGGCTTAACATATACATAATCTCTAGACTGTTTTTTATGTACTGGTCTATTTAGCACCTTGTTCTGAGTTTTAGTTACGTGTTTCTCAATTTCTCTGAGCTGTTTGCTTAAAGCCACCATGTAGGTGGCCAATGTTACCTCCCCAATGTAAGTGGACATTCCCTTTTGTATTCCATATGGTCTTCCATAAAGCATTTCAAAGGGACTTAGCCTTTCTTTAGCTCTAGGTTTAGTTTGAATTTGCAATAGTGTCAGTGGAAGAGCTTGGGGCCAGGATAGATTAACTTCTTGCTCCAGTCTTACAATCTGCTGCTTAATCAAATGATTCATTTTCTCTACCTGGCTGCTTGATTGGGGGTGGTATGGAGTGTGAAGTTCCCAATCTATGCCTAGGTGGCTACTAATCTGTTGCACTACTTTGGAAATGAAATGTGATCTTCTATCTGAGGATATTGTGGCTGGAACTCTGAAGCGTGGTATTATTTCTTGTAATAATACCCTGGTCACCTCTCGAGCTTTGACAGTTCTGGTGGGGAATGCTTCTGGCCACCCTGAAAATGTATCTGTCAATACCAGTAAATACTGATACCTCCCTTTCCTTGGGAGTTGTGAAAAGTCAATTTGCCACTGCTGTCCAGGCCCATGGCCTCTCCCAGTCTGACCGAATTTTGGCTTGGGGGTATTTTTGGGGTTAGTCTGGAGGCAAGGATCTCACTGTCGGTTTACTTGAGTGATAGTGGTATATAAATTCTTGGCAACGATTCTTTCAATCAGATGTATGTTCTAGAAAGCCTGTGGAAACTACTACTTCAAAGTCAACACTTCATTTCGATGCACTCTGTATCACTGGCAGCTTTGGTCATTCTGGGAAAGGAGCTACACTTTATAAAAGCTTTTAAGTAGTTAGGTCCTAGTGTGTTTTCTAGTGCTCTTCTTTCACTAGTGACTACGAAAATGGGAAGGGATTACTAGCTTTCTTTCAATGGTAGCCCACCCCTTGTTGTTGCATGTCTCTTTTGATTAGTATTATTATATTCTGGCTTACCTTTGAGGAAAATCTGTCCATAATTACTTCACCTTTTGCTGCTTTCTTAGCCTCTCCATCTGCCAGTTCATTTCCTTCCTCTAATTCTGAGCTCACTCTCTGGTATGCCTTAATATGCCTTTTCAGGAAGCTGAACTGCTTCCAGCAGCCGGATTGTCTCTTCTTTCTTTGTGAGGTTAGCAGTCCCCTCTCCTTCCAGATGGCTCCATGTGCATGCACAACTCTGAATGCATACCTCGAGTCTTTATAGATGTTTATTTTCTTTTCTTTTTGCTGTTTCTAAGGCATGGGTCAGTGCATTTATCTCGGCCTTCTGTGCAGAGGTACCTGTTGGTAAGCGTCTAGACTCTATTACTTCTCTGCAGGTAGTTACTGTGTATCCAGCATGTCGCTTTCTACTGGCAATGTAGCTGCTCTTGTCAGTGAACTAGGTCTCTGCATCATCTAAAGGAGTGTCTTTCAAGTCTGAGCATCTGGAGTAAGTAGCTTCAATGGTCTCTAGGCAATCGTGGTGTACTGCTTCTCCTTGATTCTACTGAGAAAAGAAGCTGGGTTGAAAGTATTAGTCACTACTATCTCTACATCGTCTTGCTCTACCATGATGGCCTGGTATTTCAGGAACTTCTGTGGTGAGAACTAGTGGCTGCCTTTTACTGCCAGTACTGCGGACACTGTATGGGACACTAGCACAGTCATTTTTGTCTCAGGGTAAACTTGGGTGCCTCTTGAATATTCAGCATGACTGCTGCTACAGCTTTGAGGCAACTTGGCCATCTTTTGGCTGTTGCATCTAGTTGCTTGGAGAAGTAAGCAACTGCTTTCTGGTATGGACCCAAGTCCTGAGCCAGTATTCCCAGGGCAATTCTTTGTCTTTCATGGGAAAATAGAAAGAATGGTTTACTTACATCTGGAAGTCTCAAAGCTGGAGCTGACATGAGGGCACTCTTTAGCTGGTGAAAGGCCCGTGTGGCTTCTTTTGTCTACTGGAGATCTCTGTTTCTATTGGCAATAAGAGCATAGAGGGGTTTGACGAGCAGTCTATAATTAAAAACTCACAGCTGGCACTACTTTGCTATGCCTAAGAAGGTTCGGAGTTCCTTTGTTGTCTGGGGTTTTGGGGTTTGGCATATGGCTTCCCTGCCCTAAAGTCTGTTGCCTAGCACTCACTTTGTACTCTAGGTAGATTACTTTCTGTTTCACTACCTGTGCCTTTTTCTTTGATACTCTGTATCCTTGGAGTCTTAGGAAATTTGAAAGCTTCCTGTCTAGGCCACACATGCTTCCTTCGTCTGAGTGGCTACTAGAAGATCATCTACGTACTGCAACAGCCTCCATTCTTCTTGTGGAGCTTCCCAGGACTCTGGATCTTTGCAAGTTGTTCTCCAATCAGAGTGGGGGAATTTTTGAAGCTTTCAGGCACATGGACGAAGTGAGCTGTGTTTTGCACTGCTTCTAGGGCTTTCTCATTCGAATGCATAAATTTTCTGGTTGGCTTCATGGATAGGGAGGCAAAAAAAGGCATCTCTCATGTCTAAAACAGTAAACCAGGTTAGCTCAGGTGTTAAACAAGTTAATAAAGTATATGGATTTGCTACCACAGGGTATAAATTCTTTGTTATCTTATTGACAGCTCTCAATCCATTACTATCAATTATTGGGCTGATTTCTTCCCTATCTTCTTTTTGAGGGGGTACTGCTCAATTCTCACTGGTTGTGTTCTTTCTTTAAGCTTGATTACTATGGGGGGGCATTTTTCACCCTGTACAGCAGAGGCCCATACCCTCAAAAATACTTATTTACTTATTCTAATATCTCTTTACTAATGTCTTTCCTAATTTCAATGGCTGTTAATGTTAAGCCTAACATCTTTATATGATTTGCTTCTAGAGTAACTTCTTCATTTGAGAATGTTTAGCAAATTGAGTATATACAAAAGCTTCTAAATACACATGTTACTTTAAAGGTTTGCAAAAGTATGCCTTCTCAGACTGGCCAGTTGTTCTCCACACTACAACATAAACATTCTCCACAGGTACTAAAGCTTTATTTAAAACTGAATATATGGCCCCTGTATCAACTAAAATTCTACCCTTTTCTTTCTTCTGATCTCACTGCCTCTCACAGAGTTGTCTGTTACCTTCTAGTTCTGGATGAAATTGGACTGCCAGGAGGGGGATGGGTGTGAATGGGTATAACTTTGGAGTCTGGGTCCTCTTCTTTTTTGGGGAGGTCATCTTTATCTTTCCTCCCTTACCTTAGGAGGAGCCTTTAACAAATCATATGTACTCATTTTGCGAATTGTAATCGCTTTGCGTTTCAGCATGATAATCTTTGTCTGACTTCATACATTGCTATCTTATGCTGCATGCTGAACAACACGTTTGATTTGCCTTCTTTGCTTTGTTTTTTTTCTTTTTTTTTTTTCAAGGGCTACACTAGTAGGTCAGAGGGAGCTCTGAACCCACAGTTACTCTGCCATTCTGGGCGATTTCTTAAGGCAAAAAATCACATCAGCATACGGGACCTGATCTCATTTACTTTCCCATTTTAAAACAGCATTAACTGTAATGAGGTATTATAAATCTTTTTATTTTCTGAGCTGCCCCTACTGGCAGCCTTGTCCCAGTGAGCCCCTCCCAAAAGGGGCTAGTTCAGGAACTTCTTTGCTCTGGTTAGTTCTCATTATCTCTTTCTCCTTATGCTATCTTGTTTCCCCCCAAGCCTCACAGTGTCTCTTCTCAGTTTTTCCTCATACACAGACATCCAGGTGGCAGGTATTAGATGTGATTCTCTACACACAAGCTTTAAGATCTCAGGTTCTGAATTGGCTTGATCAGGAACCTTTAATTTACACTTAAGACACAGAACAGCAATACCAGCGCCTCTCAAAAACTCTGCATTGCATATAAGGTGCCAGCCTCTCAATGCACTAAAATCTCTCAGGAATTGCCTGCAGGCTATCCCGTTTATCACTTCGGCGTTTATCACTTAACCTCTACGGCAGGTTGTTCTCAGTCTAAGCTTACTGTAATACCCACTGAAGTCCCATAAACTCATTCATCTCTTCTATCTAAACTCTGTTTTACAAAATGTCAGTCTTTTCTAGTTCTCTTCTTGCACAATTTAATTAAAGCATTGTTTCTACTGACATTCACTTTACTGCCTTGCTGTGCTTGTTACAGCAAAAACTCTGATATGCCTACAAACACAGACACACACACAATCCTTATCTCAAATTTACTAGAGCCAGGGCTTGAATTGCTGGGGGGGGGAATTCTTGGAATTCTTTTAATTCGCTTTACTACAGTTAAACATAAATCACCATACTATAGTTCTTCTGTGTAAAATGCTACACTTGTTGCAAACAAAATCTTAAAATCTCTACAAACACCACTATACAATCTGAGAATTGAATTACCACAATGCGGTGGAAGAACCACACAAAATCACTGGGAAAGGGCATATCTTTCAAAGTGCCCACTTTTCTCAACACAACACAGCATACAATAATTCAGCATTTACCCACATCAGCTTTCTCTGGACACAATCAAAATAGCAGCACACAGTAAAATTCCAGAGATCAAGTCCAAACTACCGGGGCAAAGGAACTCCTTGAACTCATACTCACAGTTAAAATGTGCCAAATCTACACAAATCACCACATTTAAATACAATAAATACCTTCACTGTTGTTTCTCCATTTGTTCCACTTCTCCGCAGGGCACTCTCTGCCCTTACAGCCTGCCGCAGCCAGTGCTTCAAGCTTCACTCGGCCACTTCAAACACGGGTAGAACTCACCCCCCCGTGCCATGGGTGAACTCACTTGTTCGCTCTCTTTTTCATACGCTACACACTCGCACGATTACACACACAATGCATTAACCATACAATGATACAGTGTCCGGACACCACACACACACACAGGTTCACTCGACCCACCCCCAGGGTCACTAGCGGTCTGCTCTATCAGACAGTGAACCCCCATCTCTAGTCCAGCTGCTCTATCAGCTGCATCCACAGGCCGAGCACCCAGACGTCTCTTAACAACTTATTCAGCCGTCCTATCTCTCTTTTCCCCTGGGGGCCCCTCAATACCGTATCCTCCGCAGGCCAGCAGGTCTTTGTCTCTGCAGGAGGCAAGCCGAGGCAAGCAGAGCTCCTCTGGGAAAATCCTGGGGCGCGCCTTGGAGGTCCATCTATCCCTTCTGCCCCTGCGGGGACAGAGACGGTCCCATCTGGGGTGCTAGAATGTTTTGTGGAGATAATCAAAACTCTTCAACTTTTGTGAAAGTTGTAAAGCCGGTATGTTTATTTCAGCGCTGGATGCATGTGGGAATCGTTCCCCTAAAATGACATGCGTACCTCTGGGAACTTCAGGTCTCTTTTTATCCCCCTCTCAGATACATATGCATACAATTTCACAATAGGTTCATACATATTCATTTTTACAAATTTCGTGTGACATTTGCCACTAGTTCTTCTTTATCAGTAAGAATTCCTAGGTCAGGTTGACCTGCTCTCACAGCAGTCTCTCTGTCTCTCTCTATCACCCTCTGTCTCCCCTCCCTTATCTCTGTCCTTCATTGAAGCAGTTTCCCTTGAGCCTAGGCCTTGCAGTCAGGCTACACAGACTCAAAGCTGTACATTTCACCTAAATCAAAATGGATTTCTATTCTGGAGAATTTCTACTTTGTCTCAGTAAGAGACTTAACATATACATAATTTCCAGGCTGTATGTTATGTACTGGTCCATCTAGCTCCCTGCTCTGAGTTCCAGCTACATGTTTCTCAATTTCTCTGAGCTGTTTGCTTAAAGCCACCATGTAGGTGGCCAATGTTACCTCCCCAATGTAAGTGGACATTCCCTTTTGTATTCCATATGGTCTTCCATAAAGCATTTCAAAGGGACTTAGCCTTTCTTTAGCTCTAGGTTTAGTTTGAATTTGCAATAGTGTCAGTGGAAGAGCTTGGGGCCAGGATAGATTAACTTCTTGCTCCAGTCTTACAATCTGCTGCTTAATCAAATGATTCATTTTCTCTACCTGGCTGCTTGATTGGGGGTGGTATGGAGTGTGAAGTTCCCAATCTATGCCTAGGTGGCTACTAATCTGTTGCACTATTCTGGAAATGAAATGTGATCCTCTATCTGAGGATATTGTGGCTGGAACTCTGAAGCGTGGTATTATTTCTTGTAATAATACCATGGTCACCTCTTGAGCCCTGACAGTTCTGGTGGGGAACGCTTCTGGCCATCCTGAAAATGTATCTGTTAATACTAATAAATACCGATATCCCTCTTTCCTTGGGAGTTGTGAAAAGTCAATTTGCCACTGCTGTCCAGGTCCATGACCAAGTTTTGGTCTGGGGGTATTTTTGGGGTTAGCCTGGAGGCAAAGATCACACTGTCAGGTCACTTGAGTAATAGTGGCGTATAATTTCCTGGCAATGATTCTTTCAACCAAATAGGTGTTCAGGGCATCTATTCCTCATTGTGTTTTCTGGTGCTCCTCCCTTACTAGTGACCACAACAAATGACAAGGGATTACCAGCTTCCCTTCAATTGTGGCCCACCCTTCTTGGTTGTATGTCCTTTTTTGATCTTTGATTAGTTTTCTGTCTTTCTTATTATATTCTGGACTATCTTCAAGGGAAATTTGTCCATCTGGAATTAGAGATCTTTCAATAGTTTCCTCACATTTCACTGCTTCCTTTGCCTCTCTACCCGCCAGCTCATTTCTTTCTTCCGATTCTGAGCTCACTCTCTGGTGTGCCTTTGCTCCAGTGCAGTAATCCGTGGCTCTCTGGGCTTTATATGAGTCCAAACCCAGCTAGCTCTGGACTCTGGCCCACACAGACTTGCATAGACAAAGTAAGAGACGAGAAGCGCTCTTCACCACGTGGGGACGAGTATCCTGTTTATTGGATGGGACACTTCTGGTGACAGTGACCACCCAGGTGGAAAAGAGGGCGTGGCACCCTTGCACTGGAGTTTTATACCCCAGGGGATGGGGGCGGGGAAAGAGGACCGCGGCCAATGGGATATGCTTGGGGAGGGGCAAGGGGAGGGGTGACCAAGGACCAGACCACCAGGGGTGTATAACGGGGGGGTGTGTGAGGGAGAGACCATGTGAAAGGGAGGGGGAATAAACCATCCACATGACCTGACATTCCAATAAAAATTCCCCATCACCCAGTGCAAAAACAACAACTAAATAAACTATTTAGTGCAATACAACACCTCCACCTTGTCTGTTAACTAAAATTAAAAGGAAATGCATCGGACTATTTCTGCTGCTGATTATGAATTTGTCCGCCAATCATGGTTTGCGGGCCTGTCAATTTGCTTTAGTTCTACAAACTCTGAGCAGTTGACTTCTGCGGTACTGGAGACCAAACCGTTGATAGCCTTTAAAAGTATGCGACGTAGAATACCAAATGCTAACATGACTAGGAAAAGAACAACAAAAACCAACAAAATTGTCCTAATTATAGAGGTCCAGCACCCTGAGAGTCCCCAGTCCTTGAACAATCCGCTGAACCAGTCCTCGGATTCCTGCTTGACTCGTCCAATCAGGCTTTTCATTTCTCGGAGAGCTGCGTGGACGTTGGGTGCTTTTGATGTTAGGTTCATGCAGCACAGTCCTTTAAATTCCTGGCACTCATGTCCATGCAGCAGCAGGAGGAAATCTATGGCTGCACGATTTTGGAGTGTGGCCTGCCTGGTAATCTCCTCATCCACTAGGAGGGAGCTGACGGCCAAGGATGTCAAGTTTGCCTGTTTGACTACCCAGCACTCTAGGTGGCCCAATTCACCTAGAGCTTTGGCTGCTGCAACCCAGGGAAGGAACAGGGATACAGCAACTCTTTTTGAATTGGCCCAATGAAAGATTTCTGCATCACAATTTGGGTCCAAATTGTCAACGCTTCTCTTTAGAATTTTGCTGACCAAATTGTTCTTTTGAGTCCACTTGCCAATCATGGTTTGGTTGGGTGCCAACAGGGACAACCACCCGATGGTACATGGCCCTCCCAAAAGCTGAGAAGGGATTCCTGCCCACGCCCAATCTCCACAAATTAAAAACAAACCTTTAGGGAGGCTTTTGGGATGTGAATGGTATGGATTGTCTGCTGCAACATGGCTTAAAACCTTACACCACCTTTTGGCAGTGAATTCCTCTCGATACTGTTTAATGTTGTTAAAAGGTTTGGTGTTGGAACGTGGGATAAAGAAGAAATGTATGCAGTATGGTGCAGGGGAGGAGCCCAACAGCTCTAACTCTTGAGGCTCCTGAGCAGCTCTGGGTAACTTTGGCAGCCACTCCTCTATAGGGTTTTTAATCATTACAGCTCACTGGTGACAGATATTGTGTGGTTGTGTGTGATTTGGTTTGGGACTTGGGGGAGGTATAGGTGTGTCTAAATTGTCTGTGAACTCTCCAGCTTGCAATGGAATCCCTACCAGACAGGTAGACATTGGGTCTTTCGCTGCTGCTGTGGACAGGCATATATTTTCCTATTGAAGCGTCTGTGCCAGTGTCACCCAGATGTTTTGGCGTGGCTGAGGAATGATCCACACGGCTGTGAGACTGCTCAGCGTGAACAGGATGACAACTTGGACAGGGTTCATCGTGAAGTTAGGTAGGAGGTAGATTTTCTTTTCTACAAAGGAAAACAAACCTTTTTTAAAAAACACAAGTTCATGGGTCTGCCGGAATGCAGCTAACTCTCTTAGGAAGATTCTTCCTTCTTTTTCTGGTGGCGTCTTCTCTTGGAGGAGATAGCTGCTTGCTTCTTATCCCCGTCCGCTGGAGCTGGATTTTTGGGGATGAAAGGTTTTACCCACTTTTGGGGTATCCATCGAGGGCCTGAGGGGGTGGATACACACGCGTAACCATGCCCCCAGGTGACGAGCTCATAAGGACCCTTGGTTTCCCAAGTTTCTGGGTCCTTAATGAGAACTGGTGGACGCTGTGACGACTTAAACCGATTGTTATTATTGAAATGATGTATTACTGGAGGGTTCATGTTTTCAAATGAACAATTCAGAAAATTGATGGTAAACAGGGCTTTGCAGAGTATCATGGGTTGACACTGGCACAATGCCAGTGCCCCCATGAGAATACCCTCTCCCTGGTTTCTGCTGTGAGATGTGACCAGGAATAAGCAAAGCAGGCTCCCACTTAGGAAAAAAAAAAAGAATTTATTAACTAAACTACAAGGAAAAGGGAGAGAAAAAAAAAACACACAAGGAAAATGAAAACTTCACAAAAATAGCTCCTCCTCCTCCCCACCAAATTCCCAATACAATACATCCCCCAAATCATCGACTCTCGGTCCGGCACCACCCTTCAGAATACTCAATCCTCAGTTCATCAAGAGGAGAAGGAGTCCTTCTTGTGCCAATGGTGACCTCTTCCTTTTATGTCCAGCGCTCTCACCACTGAACACGGACCAGAGCTGCTTCTAGGGTCGACTTTTAAGGATGCTTTGTCCCACTCCAAAAAGGCAGTCTCAACTTTGGGACATCTGTCCCCCCCATATTTTTCACCCCCTGGGGCCGAGGGGTACCCACACTGAACCCTCTTGGTCCTGAGGCATTGCCTTCCCCTAGAATGCAGTCTCTGTATCACAAGGAACATGGTTCTGTCCATGGCTATACAAAAAGAGTCCAGCAAAAGCCACTCCATCATCTCTTCCCACTAAGATTCTTCTCTATTCTTCCAACATCTCTCACTTGCCCAGACCTCTCTCACACTTGCCCATTTCCTTCTTCATCCTTCACTCTATCTCTCTTCTAGAAAAGATTAATGTTCTGTAAAGTTTTTATTGTCCGAAAAAGGGGTTAAAAGCTCCTACAAGTGGCCGGCTTCACCCCCCCCCTTCTTCTCAGCCATGCTGCAGGCACAGGCACATGTTTATCAAATTTCAAGGTAACAGTCCCAGGCACAGGCTCTCTCTCTCTCTCTCTCTGTCTCCTTGGGGGAGAGGGACTGCCCGATGGCTCCCGGTGTCTCTCTCTCTCTCTTCCACCCTTCCACACCCGGGGTCAGGCCTACCTCTCCCAGCCACATGGCTTTTCCCCTCCCCCGGCCCAGCCAGCGGCTGGGCTGGGGGAGAGACCTGAAGTCTTTCCCGCTGGAAACCCAAGAGAGCCTCCAAGGGGGAGAGCCCTGCTTTTAATTCCGTGTTCTCAGAGGCGGATCAAATGTCCCAATGGCCACATTAGGTGCCAATATTAAAATCTGAACATCCATTGGCCTAACCACAGCATCCCAGAAAACACATTTCCTGTCAAACCACCACACAGAGCTTTTGTTGTGGAGTCATCCACACTGCAGAATTGCCCTGCCTAGCCAGGACCTCTTTGAGCGTGTGGTGGGCATGCTCATTCACAGCTTGACCTGTGGGGGAGTGGGGAATGCCTGTCTTATGCTCCACTCCCCACTGCTGGAAAAACTCTAGGAACTCCTTGGAGGCATACACTGGGCCATTGTCAGTCTTAATCTCCCTGGGGACCCCCAATACTGAAAAGGCTTGCACCAAGTGTTGTTTAGCATGCGCAGCCCTTTCCCCTGCATGGGCAGAGGCATAAACCGCACCTGAGTATGTGTCTATGCTGACATGTACGTATTTCATGCGATCAAAAATGGGAATGTGTGTGATGTCTGTCTGCCACACTTCGCAGCTCCCAAGGCCTCGGGGGTTAACCCAAACACCCAGGGATGGCACTGCCTGAAGCTGGCAATTGGGACAGGTGGCCACAATGGCTCGAGCCTGACTTCGTGTTAGTTGGAACCGACAGATTAAACCTGGAACATTTTGATGGTATTGTTGGTGACTTAGCTTTGCCTCTTGAAAGATGTCTAGAAGGCGTGCCATTTCTGCTGGGGTGGAAAGGGAATCTGCTTTGCGATTACCTTCTGCAACCTCGACTGGCAAATCGGTGTGTGACCTCACGTGCATCACATAGAAAGGGTGGTCCCGCTGAGAAACCAAATAAATTAGTTTTGAGAGCAACCTGTGGAGATGCTCATCCTCAATATCTTTGAGAACTGCCTGCTCCACCCTGGACACTACTCCCGCCACATAGGCTGAATCTGTAACCAAATTAATTGGCTCCGAAAACTTCTTAAAGGCTCTCACAACTGCGGCCAGTTCAGTGATCTGGGGCAACCCCTCCACAAACTCAACATCAGCTTCCCAATGCTGGGTCTGGAGATTTCTCCAAGTCATCACCAACTTGTGGGATGCTCCGGATGCATCAGTGTAAACTGTAAGCGCCTTGAGTGGCCTACAACTCCTTTTCTCAGGAGCAATGAGGTGGAATTCCTTGTTGAACAGCTTGTGTGACGGGGCCTGGACTGATACCTGTCCACTGTAGCTGTCCAGGGATAGCTGGAAACTGGCATTGCTCTGGAGCAGGTCGTTGAACGTCTTTTTGGTCAACGTCTCAGGAGAGCTCTTTCCCTCCTTAGAAAAGTGGACTGGAAGGTGAATACACTCAAAGTCACAACCGGCCAGCTCACACAATCTTAACCTGACCTTCCAGATCAGCTGAGCTATTAGCTCCTGTAGCTGTGTGATGGTTTTGGATTGCTGATGGAAGAGGAAAACCCACTCTATGATTAGAAGTGGATCTTTTTGTACTTCAAACCACTGGAATATCAACCCGTGTATGTGTGGTAGCTTCCCCAAAACAATGAATTCGAAAGGCAGCTCAGGCTTATAACGATGAGCCTGCCTCTTGGCCAAAGCCTTCTGCACTTTTTGGAGGGCGGTTTTTGCCTCTGGGGTCAGTTCCCTGGGAGAGGCTAGCTCTCTCTCTCCCTTCAGTAAATTGAGAAGGGGAGCTAGGTCCCTGTTGGTGAGGCCCAGCCAAGGCCTGACCCAGTTCAAAGACCCACACAAAGAATGGAGATCTGCTAGGGTTTTGGGATAAGTCAATTTCCAATTTCTGTGGAACAATGGTCCGCGCAGTGATTTGCAAGCCCAGGTAATTCCAAGGTGGCATCCTCTGAACCTTGTCTTCCTGCAGTTGGAATCCAGCAGAGGTTAAAACTTTAACCACTAGGTCAAGTGTGCCTTGGAGTATTATGTCATCGGGGGCACACACAAGCACATCATCCATGTAGTGTAGGATGATTAATAAAGCCTCTCATTTGGCGTTATAATAAAGCAGAGCACTAGGGCTCAGGAGCTCAGTCCCTGGGTAGGGACCGGGTGCCTGAAGCTAGCTCGCTCATGCCAAGGCCGCAGGGCTACCATCTAGCAAGCATGGTGATTATCAGCTCTATAGTGATTGCAAGCTCTCAGGATTTCAGCTCTGCTTGCTAGGTAGTGGTGCCCTGGGCTTGAGGCTGCAGCAGACGGAGAGAGAGGAGAAGGAGAAGGCGCAGGCTGTTCCACGAAGATGGCTTTATTTGGGGAGGTCCGTGAAGGGTCTCTGCTCTTCTTCTTTCTCCTCTAATGGGGTTCAGTATGCTTCTTTTATAGGGTTGGAAAGGATCCAAGCTTGACCAATAGTAAGGGGTTAACATGACATTGCCTTATAGGGTTACAGAGATAGGTTAAGGGGTGGAGGACAGGAAAACAGGAATTTTCTTTTGCTGTTTCAGCATTCCTATTGTTCATATTCTCCATGGTGCTTTTCCTAAATCCATGGGGTTTACTACAGATGATTGCCTCCTTTTTCTGGGCACGCACTGGGGGGACAGCAATGAAGCCACGTACCCCTGGCAGATGGATGGACTGCATTTCATCCCGAGGCAATACTTTCCAGTAGTAGCGCTTCATTGGGGCTTTTCGATTGGTGGTAGGAACCGAGAAGGCAAACCGTGGTGCATCCTCCAGGTGTAGGGGAATATGGAAAAAACAGTCCTTGATGTCTAGGACAGCCAATTGCCAATTTTGGGGGAGCATTGTTGGGGAGGGCATCTCTGGTTGGAGGGACCCCATGTCCACAATTCTCTTATTTCTCTTAAATCATGGAGGAGCTGCAACTTATCCTTCCCTGGCTTTTTTATTATGAAGACCAGGGAATTCCAGCAGCTTGATGTCTCTTCAATGTGTCCTTTAGCCAACTGTTCTGCCACAAGCCCCTTGAGCGCCTCTATCTTTTCATTACTGAGTGGCCACTGTTTTACCCAGACTAGATCATTTTTCAGCCATGTTAACTTGTGGGCAAGGCGCTCCACAGTGGCTGCTTCTAAGAATCCTGGGGTGTCTTAGGGATGACCAATTTGACCCCCCACGGGGACATGGTGTCTCTACCCCACAAGGGAGCTTTGTAATTAGTAACAAATGGACGGACGCTGGCAAATTTTCCATCTGGTCCCTCAATTTGCACAATGCTCTTTGATATCTTTGCCAGTGTGAATCCTCCTACACCTTGGATTTGACCAGCCACGGGCTGCAAATCCCAATGTGATGGCCACAACCTTTCAGGTATGATTGTCACATCTGCCCCTGTGTCAAGCAACCCTTCCATGTGGAGATGTTCTGTTCCACGCATTAGGTTGCATCCCATAATGGGTTTGTCCTCGCCAACCACTTCTGCCCAGTATACACCTGGTGCCTTGTCATCTACTGAAATTTCTGCTGGAACAGGAATGGCCTGGGCGATGATTTGCCCCTTGGCCAAATAGAAGGGTGGCTGTGGACAGTGCGCCAGGAGAATGAGGTTAGGTATGTCCCCTTTGATGGTCATGGGAGCCACCTCAATCTCCATGGGTGTGTGTGCAGTGTCCCCAATAACAAAGTACTCACTGTCCAATCTTGTGCGATCTTTTGTTAAGTTCTGCAAGTCCTCTGGCAGGTCCACTCCAATGACCGTCCACTGGGTAGACCTGAAAGCAAAAGCTTTGGTGGTCACAAGCTTGAAACGCTTGTGAGACCACCAGATTTTATCCTGTAAATGGTTATTTTGTGTTCCCGCACCCCGCTTCCCTTCCACCCCCTTTTCTGTTTTGAGGGAGGTTTTCCCCTCAGGGAAGCCCGCTGCATTTATGTCGTGGCGCGGGGTGGGTTCGCGCTGGCATCGGCGTTTTTTGGTGTGAAGGGTGTCTTTTGTTACTGGCTTTGGGGGCAGTCCTGGGCAAAGTGTCCTGGTTTTTTTGCATATGAAGCAAACGACATGTTGAAGTTGTTCTGGTGACATCTGTTGCCTCCTCACTCCTGGAGATACAGCTGCCACCGTCTCTGGGTTTGTCGGCCTTGACCACGCCTCCCGTGCAGCAAACAGTTCCGCCTTTCTAGCATAGGCTTCCATCATCTCTGCCAGCATAGGTGGGGGGTTGAGAGGCAGTCCTAGGAGCACCCTGCTGCAGACTTCATTGGCATTCCTCTGTGCCATCTCTTTCACTATCTCCATCTCTGTCTTGGAGTCCCGTACTTGTCTCTCAACCTGTGCATGGAGCTGGTCGACAAACTGCAAGAAACATTCTGAAGGAGACTGTTTAACGTCAAGGAAACTACCACTAGCTTCAACAGTTGGTAGCTGGTTTAAAGCCTTATCTGCAGCGTTTGAAATCTTATCTAGAATAAATTTTGACAACACCCGAGCTTGGTCCTCACGCTTAGCCCACTCCCCCTCGCCACACAGATGTTCATAAGTAATGGTATTATTTTCTAAATCTTTGGTACCCTGAGGGGTTTGCTTAAGTTCTTCCATGAGATCCCTGAGAGATCTCTTCCAGGAGCTTTCCCATAGATCAAACTCTGACTGGGTAAGCAGGCACCGGAAAAGGTCTACAATGTCAGCAGGAACAAATTCAAGGGATGTTAATGTAGCTCTCATCATGCTTCTAAAAATTAAACTATTTCTCCCAAATTCTAATTGACTTTTGCATAACTCACGCTTTGAGTGATATGAGAAGGGCTGGTAGGTTCTAGGACCAGTCCTACCACCTGTGTATTGAACAGGGGCTACCAAGGGGATGACTTCTTCCTCCCGGTTTTGGACCCCAGGGTTTCCCCCTTCAGCCCCACCCCCGTGGGACCCAGCAGGGGGACCACCCCCTCCTGCAGTTCCACTGCTTTGGGAACCGGGAAGAGGACCACCTCCTCCCCCAGCCCCACTGCCTTGGGAAACAGGTGGGGAAACACCCTTCACCCCACCCCCATGGAGACTGGGAGGGGGTACACCCCCTGCCTCTGCCCCCCCCACCTTGGCACCTTGGTAACTGGGAGGAGGGACATCCCCTCCCCCTGCCCCACCCCCATGGGAACCAGGCAGGGGCCCACCCCCCCAGCCCTCGGCCCCACCCTCTTGGGACTCAGGCAAGGGGGGCATGGGGAACAGGCAGGGGGGCGGGGCAACCGTGGGAACCAGGGGCGGGGTCACAGGATGATGTAACGGGGGGCAGGGACAAGAAGGGAGGGGGAGGAGTGTCCAAGGGAAGGAAGGGGTTGTGAGACTGGAAGGGGTTGGGGGAGGGGACAGGTGGGCGAAAGGGATTGTGGGGAGAAGGGTAGGTGGAGGGCTGAAACACTTGGATGCTGCCATTTTGGGCTCCGGCCATGTGGTCAGCAGTATCCTGAATGCCAACCATGTGGTGGCAGCCATTTTAGGAATAGGGGGGGGTCAGAACTGATAATCGGGGTAGCAGGAACTAAGTTAGAGGGGTGCAGGGAAGGTGCTCTGTCAGCCTGCGCACAACTGCCAGGGTACTGAGAGGGAGGTGGGAGGTCAGGGAAACAGTGGCAGTGCCAGGTACCCTGAAATTGCCGGGGAGCCTCGCTCATCTCTCTCAGTTCAGGGGCAGAGGGTTTGGGAGCGGGGGTAGGAGAAGCCGCAGGAGGGGAAATTTGCTCTGGCTGTCCTTTCAAATCCCTCTTTAGGACTTCTTTCTGATTCACTAGGAACACAGGAAAAAACTGAGACACTGTCCCATCTCCCTGTTTTGCTTTTGCTGTTAACAAGGCTCCAATTTTGTCCCAGGCAGAGACAGAATTAACATTCTGCTGGGTAAACTGAGGGAAATGAAAAGATATCCAGTGAATAAACCGTTTCAAAACTGCTTTGGAAACCGTAACGTTTCCACTACTTAGGGTTTCTAAAACTAGGGGATAAATGATTCTCTGTGCCACAAAAAACTTAGCACCCATATTTGCTTTCTGCAGCACATAAATCTACCTTCCTTACAGCCAACACAAACAAAAACTGAAAGCACTGAGTCCACAGCCAATCCGGGAAAGAATCCGGGCAGCCTCCCCCCCGCTCCTCTCCGGGGGAGAGATGTACTGTTTGCCTACAGACCGCGCGGTTTTTAAAAAGGCGGGCAGCAGCTGCCGGCACCCCCCGCGCCACACGGCTGCCGCGTGGGTGCCTGGAGTCGCCTGTGCCGGTACTGCCCGCGCAGCTCCCGCGCTGGAACCCGCGCACAGCACCGGGTTTACTGCGAAACCCTCCCGCGCTGCGGAATCGCGCTGCGCGCGATGGTGCCGCCGCTCCCCGGAGCCACGCGCCGCGGGAACACGGCGCTGGAACCACGCAACCCCCGAAACCGCGCACAGGTGCCGCTAGAGCACCAGAGCCGCCCCGCCCACATGCACCGCGCAGACCGTGCAAACCCTCCTCGGGACCGGGTTTTCCGTGCACCGGGAGCTCACCCTCACCCTCTGAGGGCCCCCCCGGGGTCCCACTAAGACTCGCGGGGAATACTCACCCCACTTGGGGACTTTGGTTGGCTGGGACAGCTGTAAAGAAGTCCTCGTCCAGAATCGGTCCGCTGGGTGCTCGGCGGGGACCCGATTCCACCCTCTAGCCTCCTTGTCGACAAAAACACAACAAAGAAGTCAGAGGAAGGTGAAAGTCCCAAAAGCTAACGTAATCCACTCATGGAATTACCAGCTCCTTCGTGACCGTCGTGGGAGACGACCACGTGGGCGCCACATGCAGTAATCCGTGGCTCTCTGGGCTTTATATGAGTCCAAATCCAGCTAGCTCTGGACTCTGGCCCACACGCACTTGCATAGACAAAGTAAGAGACAAGAAGCGCTCTTCACCACGTGGGGACGAGTATCCTGTTTATTGGATGGGTCACTTCTGGTGACGGTGACCACCCAGGTGGAAAAGAGGGCGTGGCACCCTTGCACTGGAGTTTTATACGCCAGGGATGGGGGTGGGGAAAGAGGAGCGCGGCCAATGGGATACGCTTGGGGAGGGGCAAGGGGAGGGGTGACCAAGGACCAGACCACCAGGGGTGTATAACGGGGGGGTGTGTGAGGGAGAGACCATGTGAAAGGGAGGGGGAATAAACCATCCACGTGACCTGACATACCCAGTAAAAATTCCCCATCACCCAGTGCAAAAACAACAACTAAATAAACTATTTAGTGCAATACAACACTCCAGATTGCAAGGCAAGACGTATTTTATTAACATCTGTATGGCAGCTGTCTTTTGTCAAGTGAGCAATTTTCCTTATCACTCTCTCTGAGTGATCACAATCATTCCTCCCTTGGGAGGGGACATCTGCTGATAACAGGCTATTGAATGTCACTGCATGACTGATAAGAACTATAACATCCCATTGTGAGATGCTCCACCCAGAAGGAAGAGCCAAGCATTGCTACCCAGATATAATCCAGAGGTCCTGAAACACCAGCACGGCTTCTCCACTAGATTTCCCAGAAGAACAGCAGCTGCCTCTTCTTCCACTGGATCTTTGGAAGAAGAATACACCTTGTTCTACAGGACCCCCTGCTCCAACGGAACCACACCTGACACTTCAGGAGGACTGCAGCCACATTTCCAATTAGACTGCTATCAACACCCTGACCCACAGGGTGTGAGGTTAAGTTCTGACTCTGTCAGTGTTGTTCTAGTGTACTGCATTGTTTATTTTATCTTTTTTATTTTTTTTTCTTCCCTATTAAAGAACTGCTATTTCCTGCTCCCATATTTTTTGCCTAAGACCCCCTTAATTTAAAATTTATAGCAATTTGGAGGGGTGGGGAGAGTTTACATTCTCCATTTCAGGGGAGGCTCCTGCCTTCCTTAGCAGACTCCTGTCTTTCCAAACCAAGACAGCCTTAATATGCATACTTGCTACCTTTTCAGGCAGCTGAACTGCTTCCAGCAGCCCAATTATTTTTTGCGCATGTTTGATGTACATTCCTTGTGAGGTCAGCAGTCCCTTCTCATTCCAGATGGCTCCATGTGCATGCAAGACACTGAATGCATACCTCGAGTTGCTCCCCGCACTACAACATAATCATTCTCCACAGGTACTAAAGCTTTATTTAAAACTGAATATGTGGCCCCTGTATCAAACAAAAATTCCACCCTTTTCCCTTCTTCCCCCAGCCTCATTGTTATAACCAGTGGATCCGCTGGGGTGGAATCCCCGGGTCCTCCTCAGTTGTTTTGTATGTGCATGTCCTAGGATGATGCTTGTATCCCCAGTCGTGTGTTCTGTTTATGCTGGATATTACATTCTGTGCCTTCAAGACTGGCTCTGAAGAGCGAAGTTTTGTTATCAGCCTGCTCCCCCACAGCTGGCGGGACACAGAGACGAGGCAGTACATAGTGTGGCTTTTGCTTTTTGCTTTGCTCCTGCTTTGCTCTTTGCTTCTGCTTGTTAGTTAGTTTAGCTAGGCAGTCTGAATTTTCCCTGGACTGTTTTTTCTTTCCCTTTCTTGGAACCACTCGAGCCTGCTCCAGACTGGGACCTGGGAAACACCAAGAGTTTGCACCTTGTAGCCTGCAGCTGCCATTCCCAGCACCAGAGGGACTGATAACAGAGCGACCACTCCCAGGAGAGACTTTCTGAATTTGTCATCTTTTTCAGAGCGGTGAAAGAGTGTTGTCATCTGGTATTGTTCATTTTGTGTGCTGGGGGGTGTTTTGCCTGTTAAATAAACAGGTTCTTTCCACTTGTCTCCGAGGAATCCTTCCCGAACCGGTTGGGGGGAGGAGCTGTGTGGGTTTGCTTTCTGGAGGGGCCCCCTTTGGAGGTTTTCTCCCAAATTTGCCCTAAACCAAGACAAAATTTGGCGCCCAACACATGGTTTGAGAGAGTGGAAAAAACCCTGGTCTGACTGCATTTTGGTCGCCATTACTCTGTGTTGATATAAAGCAGTTAATTGCCATGTTTTTTGAATTCATAATGTCTCTTGGGGTGAAGGCTTGCATGAATTTCTGGTCCCTAGGTTTTTTTGAGATCTTAATACCTCTATGGTCCCTAGGTTTATTTTCTTATCCAATAATAACTCTAGTATTTTCCCTAATATGTAGTTTTTACAGCAGAGGAGCGGTGACCAGAATAGCTATCCTGCTGGCTTAGTGGTAATGACTTGTAAGAAGTTTATAAACATGCTGGGGTCTGTTCCAGGTATGAAAGGTTCATGGCTATGGTTATGCACCCAGTTTGTTAGAGGAGGAGCAGGCGATGAGGCTTTTCAGCCTTTGCTTTCCTTCTTCTCCTCTGAATCTGTTACCCCCCTATTAGGGAATGTTCAGTTTCCCCTGAATGTTAATGATACCATCTTTCTGGTATTTAATCTGGTAAGCTTGCTCTATACGTTCTGCAGCTTCTCTAGAATGTGAGCTGAGATTTCTAGATGGGCTGATGAGACCCCTGACCTAGGAGTAGAGCCAGGCATGAAAAATTCAGAGTGGTGTGGGAAATGGGAGGATATGGGCCAAATCCTGAAGGAATTTTCTGATGCTATAGTCTGGGACTTTCAACAGGAACAAATTCAGAACCTGTCTCGGTCTCTCTGCGAGCCTCTCAGGAACCCTGGGCCAGTCTCGAGTCGGCAGACACCGGGAAGGGCAGCCCCAACACGGCCGACAGCAGGGAGACACTCTCTGCGCCCCGAGGGTGCTGAGGGCACCTGGGCTGGGTGCCTTTGCAGCACAAGAGACACCAGAGACATCGGTAGAAGAGAAAGGGCTGACTCTTAGCAGGGGTTAATCCAAGGTTTTATTAGGATCCCAAAGGAGCTCCTGCACCTCAGGGGCCTCCTGCCGAGAGCCCCGGGAGATGTGCCAGGGTCACATTTAATGGGAGGTGGAAACCAAAAGTAGATAACATTTTACCAACCAATAGGTATCTCTGAGGGATGGGAACTGGGGGATAGACATATAGGGCAGCGTATGGGGCAAGGCTTGGGGGGCTGACCCCTAGCCTCTGGCTAATCACTCGACGAACTGGACAGAAACTTCTGGATGGAGGGATGGGATGCTGAGTGATTGACAGAGAGCCAGGGTGGGGGTTTGGGGATGATCTCATCCCGGGAGAGGGATAACACGGGTAAAGGGAGGGTGGTACAGTCTGGGATAAACCATTTGGGAAAAATATGGGAATACAAAACAAAACTACTTCAAAGTATTACAAAATATAAAAACGCACTACAACAAGAACCCAACTGAGGTGGGGAAATACCTGAAAGAGAAGTGCCATGATGACCCTAAGGAGAAAAAGATCATTGCAGTAAGCTGGGCCCTGGCATATGCTTATCGCACACTGCTAGTTACTGTAGGGCTGCAGACAGAGGAAGGGAAGCAGGGAGATAAATCAGCAGCTATCCCAGTCACTCAGGCTGCAGCCAACACCCCAGGCTTGAAGCCAGCATCTAAACCAGATAGTGAGCCTAAGCCAGCAGCTAAACCAGACAATAAGCTTCAACCAATGGCTGTTGCTACTAGCACTATAAGCGGAAAGTGCACAGACAAGACCGATCGACCAGTGGATGATGATGATGATACAGGAGAAGGACCCTCAACACTTCCTGACATAAAATCAGGAGTCAAAGCAACAGGCACAAAATAAGAAGACAATATTGAGTCCTTTTCCCTGAAGGACCTTCGTGGCCTAAGAAAGGATTACACTCGACGATCTGATGAATCTATAATTAGTTGGTTAGTCCATCTTTGGGATGCTGCAGGTGAGGCTATAATTCTGGACGCCACGGAAGCAAGGCATTTGGGATCCCTGTCACATGATCCCATCATTGACCAAGGAATGATGAGGGGGGCTAACCCTCACAGCCTCTGGGCACGGGTCTTGGAAAGTGTAGCACAAAGATACCTGTGTGCAGATGATCTCTATATGCAGCAAACCCAATGGAAGACTATAGAAGAAGGGATCCAATGCCTGAGAAAAATGGCAGTGGCAGAGATTATCTTCTCAGATGACATAACAACTAGGAATCCAGACTTGGTACCATGTACATCTGTGATGTGGTGAAAACTTGTATGACTTGGGCCACATGAGTATGCTTCTGCTTTAGCCATAATGAAGCGAGATGGCAGGGATGAGACTGTGCTTGATATGGCGAAGAAGCTCCGAGCGTATACAGATGCTGTACATGGCCCAACACATGCCAGAATCGCAGCGGTGGAAACACGTCTGCAGAAATTAGAGGACAAGATAGAGGAGAATCATAAGAAGCTCAGAGAGGAGATTAAAGAAGACCTTCTCCAAATCTCGGCAGTACAGATCAGAGGTTCTGGTACCCAACGCAGACGTTCCCCAGATGGAGAGAGAAGGTACACCCCACGAGCTGAGCTGTGGTTCTTCCTGTGTGATTGCGGAGAAAACATGAGGAGATAGGATGGAAAATCCACTGCTGCTCTGGCACAACAGGTGCATGAATTGAAGGAAGGCAAAGCTCAGAGAGGAAGTTCCACCAAAAAGAAAGCAGATCCAGTTGCCTGGTAGCCTAACCACCAGGTATGATGATGGTGATGACATGTCTGATCCCCTTGAAGCAACCTCCAAGACATATGTCCAAGTAAAGAAGGATAACCAGGCTTAGAGGGGCCCTGCCTCTAGCCAGGAGGAGGCTAGGGAAAACTGTATTTTCTGGACTGTGTGGATTTGTTGGCCTGGCACATCTGAACCACAAGAGTATAAAGCTTTGGTCGATACTGCTGTGCAATGCACATTAATCCCATCAAAACATGTGGAGACAGAGTATGTTTCTATTGCTGGTGTGACAGGGGGATCCCCGGATTTCAATTTGGTGGAAGCTACTGTGAGCCTGACTGGAAATGAGTGGATGAAACACCCTATTGTGACGGGCCCAGAGGCCCCATGTATTTTCGGCATAGATTACCTCGGAAGTGGGTATTTCAAAGACCCAAAAGGACTCCGGTGGGCATTTGGGATAGCGGCTATAGTGACAAAGGGCATCCAGCAATTGAACACCTTGCCTGGACTGTCCGAGAATCCATCTACAGTAGGACTTCTGAAGGGAAAGAGCAACAGGTACCAATTGCCACCTCGACAGTGCATCACCGACAGTACAGAACCACTCGAGATGCTGTGATTCCCACCCATAAGATGACCAAGATCTGGAGAGCCAAGGGGTGGTCAGCAAGACCCACTCACCCTTCAACAGCCCCATTTGGCCTGTGCATAAATCTGACAAAGAATGGAGATTGACTGTGGACTATCGTGCATTGAATGAAGTGACTCCACCACTGAGTGCTGCCGTGCCAGACATAGTAGAGCTCCAGTGCGAGCTTCAGTCCAAGGTAGTGAAGTGGTACGCCACTATTGATATTGCCAGTGCATTCTTCTCCATTCCTCTGCCAGCAGAATACAGGCCTCAGTTTGCTTTCACATGGAGGGAAGTGCCGTATACCTGGAACCAACTGCCCCAGGGGTGGAAGCACAGTCCCACCATCTGCCATGGACTGATCCAGACTGCACTAGAAAATGGTGATGCTCCAGAACACCTACAGTATATTGATGACATCATTGTGTGGGGGAACACAGCTGCGGGAGTGTTTGAGAAAGGAGAGAAAATCATCCAAATCCTCCTGGGAGCTGGTTTCACCATCAAAAAGACCAAAGTAAAGGGACCAGCTCGTGAGATTCAGTTCCTGGGAGTAAAGTGGCAAGATGGACGGCATCAGATTCCTACAGATGTCATCAACAAGATCACAGCTATGTCTCCACCAACCAAGAAGAAGGAGACACAAGCTTTCCTGGGCACCATAGGTTTTTGGAGAATGCATATTCCTGAGAACAGTTAGATCGTGAGCCTTTTTTACCTGGTCACCTGCAAGAAGAATGATTTCCACTTGTCCTGGTTTGAAAAGGAAGTGAGTTATTTGGGAGGCTGTGGTCCAACCAATAGGTGCTCAGATTTGAATATTGGCACCTGGTGTGGCCACTGAGGACATGGATACGCCTCTGAGAACACAGGGGATTAAAAGCAGAGAACTCCCAGGGGGAAGCTCTTATGGTTACGGTGGGTGAAAGAGGTCAGACCTCCCCTGCCCAGCTGCCAGCTGGGTGGGGGAGTGGAAGCCATGCGGCCGAGTGAGGTAGGCTTGGGCCTTGGATAGAGAAGGGGGGTGAAGGCCCCTGCAGGATGGAAGGGTGGAGGAACACTGAGAGGCATCGGGCAGCCCCCCCGGGACAGAGGGAGAGAGAGCCTGTGCCTGTGCCACCTTAAAATTCGATATCATGTGCGGGCAGCATGGCCAGCCAAGAAGGAGAAGGGGGGGGGGGTGTGCTGCGAGGAGGTGCCCGGCAGCCTTGAGAGAGCTCTGGGCAGGCAGAGCCCGAGATTTTAACCCTTTTCTTGAATGATGGAAATCTTACAAATGCTGATCCTCCTGGAGCTGAATGAGAAGAGAGACAGAAATGAATTACGAGGAAATGGGCAAGTGTGATGAAAGTTTGTGCAAATGAAAGCTGTCAGAAGAAGTTGAGAACAATCCTAGGTGGGAGGAGATGATGGAGTGGCCTTTGGCTGGACTTTTCTTGTATAGCCACGGACAGAACCGTTTTTTTTCCTGTGACAGAGACTGCATTTAGGGGGAGGCAATGGTTTGGAGCCAAGAGAGTGCAGTGATGTTAGGTGAAGGAGTGGCGTGAACAGAGATGACGATGGATGAGGGTGTGGTAGTATCCTCTGTCTTCAGTGAAGAAGAAGATCTCTGTTCTCGAGACCCCTCAGCCTCAGGGGGTGAATTTGGGGGGGCAGGTGTCCTGAAAGTGAGACACTCTGCTTTTTTTTGGAACTGGGCAAACCATCCTTAAAAGGGGAACCCTAGAAGCAGCTCTGGTCCATGTGCAGTGGTGAGAGCACTGTACATGGAAGGAAGATGTCATGATGGCAAATGTTCTCCAGGCGGTGCCACATGTGACATGAAAACACAAGAGGTTTCAACTTTGTTTCCTGGGGAAGCCTATGGTACAAGAGGGGCTCTTCTCTTCTTGATAAACTGAGAATTGATTATCTGAAGCATGGTAATGGACTGAGAGTCGATGATTTGAGGGGTGGTAACTGAATTGAGAATCCAAGGTTTTGTCTCACTGTGTTGTATTGGAAATTTGGTGGGGGGAGGAGGAATATTTTGGAAGGTTTTCATTCTGAGTTCTGTGTGTGTGTCTTTTTTCATATAGTTGTAGGTTAATAAAGTTTTTTCTCCCTTTATTCCTAAGATGGAGCCTGCTTTGCTCTATTTCTGGTCACATCTTACAGTAGACAACAGGGAGAATATATTTTCATGGGGGCACTGCCATTGGGCCAGCATCAAACCATGACAACACTGAGGCCCTGAGCAGCAACAAGCCTTTGCCCAGATTAAGCAGAACATTGCTCATGCAGTAGCTCTTGGCCCAGTCAGGACAGGACCAGAGGTGAAGAATTAAATAAATATGGCAGAAGATCTTTCTCCTCTTTAATGCCTTTATTAAAAATCACCTCGGGTGGGGAGAACCGACAGGTCGCGCACACGCCGCCGCTGCTCCCAGGAGTGGCACGGAGGAAGAGGAAGAGTGCAGCTTTGTCCGCTGCTCTGCAGGCAGAGCTGAGGCTTCCATCCTCACGAGAGCACCAGGAGATTCCCTATTTTTCAGTTTGACATTCGAGGTGCTCTTTCCAGCTGACATCTTTTTAGGTTAGGGTGAGAGGTAAAAAGGGTCTTAGCAGACACTGGATTCTGTTCCTCTTGTCTAGACATCACTTCGATCTCTTAATTCCATGGTGGCTCATTGTTTTTAGGGGTTTTCCCTGCTAGGTTTGGTGAGGGGGTTTCCTCATTTGCATACCAGCCCCAATGTCACCTCCTCCTCACAGTCCCAGGTGCCATTTTCCAGGAAGCAGCAGGATGATAGTCGACAAAGGGGAATTTCTAACCATCAACAACAGGTAATTAAAGAAAAACTATTAACAACAGGTGAATACAACATGAAATTATTAACAACAAATAGTTAGAACTCCAACTTGGCAGCAATTGGTTTAACTTGTGAACTCTGCAACCTTTAAAAGAAAATGGACAACTTTTCTACTCATAACAAAGAACATGCTCTACTCTACAGCCAGGAACCATGGTTTGTCCTGGAAACACGCTATGCTCTTTTCATTGACGGTTCCTGTCACATCGTAGGGATGAATCGTAAGTGGAAAGCAGCTGTATGGAGCCCCACACGACAGGTCGCAGAGGCCACTGAAGGAGAAGGTGGATCAAGCCAACTTGAGGAACTCAAAGCCGTTCAACTGGCCCTGGACATTGCAGAAAGAGAGAAGTGGCCAAAGCTCTACCTCTACACTGATTCATGGATGGTAGCCAACGCTCTGTGGGGATGGCTGGAGAGGTGGAAAGAGGCTAACTGGCAGTGTAGAGGAAAACCAATTTGGGCTGCTGAAGAGTGGAAGGACATTGCTACCAGGGTAGGGAGGCTACCTGTGAAAGTCTGCCATGTAGATGCCCATGCCCCCAAGAGTAGAGCTAATGAGGAGCACCAAAACAATGAGCAGGTAGACCAGGCTGCAAAGAGAGGGGTGTCCAAGATAGACCTGGATTGGGAACACAAGGGAGAGTTATTTCTAGCTCGATGGGCCCATGATGCCTCAGGCCATCAGGGTAGAGATGCCACCTATAGGTGGGCACAAGACTGAGGGGTGGATTTAACCATAGACAGTATTTTGAAGGTTATCCACGACTGTTAGACGTGTGCTGGCATCAAACAGGTCAAGACAATCAAGCCCCTATGGTACGGTGGGCGGTGGTCCAAGTACAAGTATGGGGAGGCCTGGCAGATTGACTACATCACAACGCCTCAGACACACCAAGGCAAGTGCAACGTGCTCATTATGGTAGAAGCCACCACGGGATGGTTGGAAACCTACCCTGTGTCTCATGCTACTGCCCATAACATCATCCTGGGCCTTGAAAAGCAAGTCCTGTGGAGACATGGCACCCCTGAGAGGATTGAGTCAGACAATGGGACTCATTTCAAGAACAGCCTTATCAACACCTGGGCTAGGGAACATGGCATTGAGTGGGTGTACCATATCCCCTACCATGCACCAGCTGCCGGCAAAGTGGAGAGGTACAATGGACTACTAAAAACCCAGTTTAAAGCCTTGGGTGGGGATCTTCCAAAAATTGGGAGCAGCATTTAGCAAAGGCCACCTAGTTAGTTAACACCCGAGGTTCCACTAACCGAGCAGGTCCTGCCCACTCTGAGTCCCTGAAAATAATAGATGAAGATAAACTCCCAGTGGTAGATGTCAGAGGTTTGTTAGGGAAGACCATGTGGATCAATTCTGTCTCGAGTAGAGCCAAACCCATTTGTGGGGTTGTCTTTGCTCAGGGACCAGGTTGCACATGGTGGATAATGCAGAGAGATGGAACAACACAATGTGTACCTCAGGGAGATCTGATTGTGGGGTGAGAATGATATGCAAATATCACTGTTTGTTGGATGTTACTGCCACTGTCTGTACATTAAATCACACAGACGTGAGATAGAAGGAAATGTGTAAGTCTCAAAGGTCTGAGCAAGTGAAAGATGGAGTTTTGAGTGAGTAAAATGAAAGTGGGGAATCCTGCAGCTCTGTAGTATGGGGCCTGGATTCAGTGGTCCAGTGTGGGGATGCGACAGGGGCATGATGGGTATGGCTTGTAATTTTTGGGAGGAACAGATGGAAGCTTTTACATGAATAAAATGCATGATGTTTGGTAGTATGTTGACAATATGGGGATAAGGGCTGGAATGTCCTAGGATGATGCTTGTATCCCCAGTCGTGTGTTCTGTTTATGCTGGATATTACATTCTGTGCCTTCAAGACTGGCTCTGAAGAGCGAAGTTTTGTTATCAGCCTGCTCCCCCACAGCTGGCGGGACACAGAGACGAGGCAGTACATAGTGTGGCTTTTGCTTTTTGCTTTGCTCCTGCTTTGCTCTTTGCTTCTGCTTGTTAGTTAGTTTAGCTAGGCAGTCTGAATTTTCCCTGGACTGTTTTTTCTTTCCCTTTCTTGGAACCACTCGAGCCTGCTCCAGACTGGGACCTGGGAAACACCAAGAGTTTGCACCTTGTAGCCTGCAGCTGCCATTCCCAGCACCAGAGGGACTGATAACAGAGCGACCACTCCCAGGAGAGACTTTCTGAATTTGTCATCTTTTTCAGAGCGGTGAAAGAGTGTTGTCATCTGGTATTGTTCATTTTGTGTGCTGGGGGGTGTTTTGCCTGTTAAATAAACAGGTTCTTTCCACTTGTCTCCGAGGAATCCTTCCCGAACCGGTTGGGGGGAGGAGCTGTGTGGGTTTGCTTTCTGGAGGGGCCCCCTTTGGAGGTTTTCTCCCAAATTTGCCCTAAACCAGGACATGGTGCCACCATTGACATTGCTAATGCATTTTTCTTCATTCCTTTAGCAGCAGAGTGCAGGTCACAGTTTGCTTTCATCCGGAGGGGTGTCCAGTACACCTGGAATTGTATTGGGTTTGCATGGCCAAGCTTTGGTAGCGGCGGCGGCAGGGGGGAAACAGGGGTGGTTTCGCAGCTATCCCCCGGCAGCCCATGGGTGTTCATGGGGATGCAGAGATCCACCTGCAGCCCATCAGGGAGGTGCCCATGCTGGAGTGGGTGGATGCCTGGAGCAGGCTGTGTCCCCCATGAGAGGCCTGTGGAGAGAGGACCCCATTCTGGAGCAGCCTGTCTTTGAAGAGCTGCACCTCGTGGGAAGCATGACCCACAGTGCAGCAGTTTGGGTAGAACTGTTGCTCATGAGATGCACTTATGTTGGAGAAGTTTGCAGAGAACTGTCTCCTGTGGGAGGGACCTCGCAGTAGAGCAGGGGAATTACTCCTCTCCCTGAGCAGTGGAAGAAGCCACGGGTGATGAACTGACCAAAATCCCCCATTCCCTGTCTCCCTGCACCACTGGTGTAGGAGGCAGATCTGGGAAGGAGGGAAGGGTGGGGGGAAGATGTTTTTGAATGTTTTATTTTACTTTTCATTATCTTGCTCTGATTTTGTTAGGAATAAATTCATTTCATATCTCTAATTTGAGCTTGTTTTGCCCATGAGAGTATTTGGTGAGAGATCTTTTGTGATCCTTATCTCAACCCATGAACCCTTCATTATATTTTCTCTTTCCTGTCCAGCTGCAGAGGGGAGTGAGAGAGCAGCCTTGGTGGGTGCCTAGCACCCAGCCAGGCTTAGCCCACTACACCTGTATTTTAGGAGGACTCACAGGGAATCAAAATTATTCACATGGTTTAGATGAAACACTTATGATGATTTATATGCAAATGTATATACACGCAAATATACATATAAAATTACTTTATCTGCTTGTGTAAGAGACTTTTAGCCCCCTATGGAAGCGTGTCTTCCTAAAAATCACAGGGAGAAATATATAACATAACTGAGCTCTCCAAGTAAACAAGACAATTACTGATGCAGAACAAAACTCCTATAGTGTCTCGTCCGGCTGATGATGGTAAGTCCATCTTCTGGAGATGCATTTCCTCCTTTTTCAAGTCCACAGATCTTGCTCCTGGGACTCACTGCCTTCCTCAGTAGATTTTAAGATGTGACTATGGACAGTGGCTTAGCTGGAGAACTTAACTACCACGTGTCCAAATGCCACCGTTTTGCTGACCATGGGAAGAAAAGGCAAATAACAGGAGTGACCTGTGCCCCTGGGGGACCCACACATCTGGAAGGAGGAGGACAGGAGTGTCGCTGCCGAGGTGGTCACGACACAAAGCAGAAACCACAAGCAGTCTCAGATGGCAACTCTTTATTATTGAACATGGCTGACCTTTTATACACTTTCCAATTGTTTATGCTTCTTCTACCCTAACTATTGGCTACAATAAATCAACATAACACTATTGGTGAAAAGCTACAGTGACTTCAACTAACTTTCTAAAAATACTTCATCCAGCTGCAAAGTTCTCTTCTTATCTTTCTTCAATTCCTCACTTCTCTTGGTCTTCTTGGTTACAGCCTTGGAGAGAGCTCCTTATCAGCTTCTTCTTGCTTCTCAGCTTCTTCTCGCTCCTTTAGCTAACAGGCCCGCTGTTAGCCCCTTCCACACAGGAGTCTGTAAGTTAGTCAAGAGAGGGGATTTCAGGGAAAGAATGTCTAGGCAGCTGTCAGTCTGAAGGATGGAAAGTTTCAGTATTTCCAGCATTTAGGCTGTTTTCAATTTAAAATGTCTTTGTCTTCAAGGTTTTCTGCTTAACCATTAAGACAAGCAACCCCTTTCTATGTAATTCTGTGAATGGCAGTTAATACCCCCACATAACCCTCGGACTCAAAAAACTGGGTCTGTAAGGAAAATTCCAAGAAATCTACAAAAAAGTTTGAGGAATTGGCTTCTGTTCCTGTGCAAAGAACAGGTCAAACCCCCCTCCTATATTACAATGTAATAGATGAGTAATGAGATGGTGGGCTCTCACACTTAAGGGGTGAACATTATATGTATGTTAAGAGAAGTTTTGTAGATGTATAGTTATGCTACTGTAATATGTCGTCCCCTTTGCATTGTTATCACGGGATGGCCTTGGTAGTCGGGGCATTTGGGGAGGGTCAGCTTGTTACTATAGTAATACCTGACCTCCAGTCAAGATGTAAGAAAGTGATCTCCACCACTAGACTGCTAGGAAGGATTTGACTGACAAGACTTTAGGAGAGGCTAGAGGTATAAAAGGCGGAGCATCCATTTTTGAAGACAAGCACATGGCTGATAGTCACGGGGGCTCCCAGCGTGGTAATTTTTCCTTATTTAGTCCTTTTGTTGTATTTTTGTTAAGGTTTAATAAACCTTTGACATTTTTAAAAAGTGAGCAGTAGTTTCTCACAATGGCGGTTGTGTGTTTTAGCAAGCCAAAGTTAACCTTAGCCAATCAGCCCCAATGGATCTGTCATGGGGATTTTAGCACAGACCCTCTTGTTGCTCCACCTGCCCCTCTTAGAAATGACTGTTCCCAAACAAGGTGGCAGAGGCAGATGTGTGCCTGAGCTAACCATCAGGCACTTGAGTGGTGACAGAGTAGGTACTAAAAGTAATGCCTTGGCCTCTGAACAAGCTTGCTCATGACAGCACAGATTTACTTGTTATGTCTGCAGTGGCAGTGGTTGAACTTCAGAGCTGCTGGAAGGTGAACAAGCCCTATGGCTGTGTTGAAGGTTGGGATTTTTTCCTTTTTTTTCTTTTTCCTTTATCTCTAGGGGAATTTTCTCCCATTTGTTGCTGAGAGATAATAACGAATGGTACTTAAGAGAGACAAAAGAAGTGATCAAGGTGGGACTGCTCACTTTTCAAAAATTCTGAAGGTTTATTAAACCTTACAAAAATGCAACAAACGGACTAATGAAGGAAAAATTACAGTGCTGGGAGCATGGAATAAACCACCATATGCTCATCTACAAAATGGATGCTCTGCCTTTTATATCCTTAGCCCCTCCTAGTCTTGTCAGTCGACTCCTTCTTTGCTGTTTAGTGGTGGAGATCACTTTCTTACATCTTGGTTTGAGATCAGGTGTTACCATAGTAACAAGCTGACCCTCCCCAAATGCCCCGACAAACAAGGCCATCCCGTGATAACAATACAAAGGGCAGAGGACATATTACAGTAACATAACTATACATCTACAAAACTTCTCTTAACATACATATAATGTTCACCCCTTAATCATGAGAGCCAACCATCTTATTATTCATCTATAACAAACCCTGCTTTTCCTTTTCTATAAGTCATTTGGCTTGAAGAATTAACTCTTATTTTCAATTCCAATAATTTACTCCTACTTCTCAAAATAAAAAAAAATTTGAATGAGTTATACTAGCATCTGTTGATGTGGGTGAGGACAGTGGGAACAGAAAAAAATCTTAGGTTTTCCTTAGACACACTTATTGATGAAGTTGTTGGGCAGATAAAAAGGGTTTACAGAGAGCTAGTATGGCTTTTTACCCCCATCTACTGTGCCTATGGGTTTGCTACCCATAGCAGTTGTATCACGGTGGTGAGTACAGAGGCAAATTCAGTCTTGGCCTTGTTATAGATGAGTAATGTAAGAGTTGGCTCTCACAATTAAGAGATATTATATAGATGTTAAAACGTATAGTGATGTTTTTGTAATATGTCCTCCCATAGTCCTCTTTCCCCTCCCCCTTGTAACAGTCTTAGTAGTCAGGGCATCTGGAGAGAGTTGGCTTACTACCAAGAGGCACAGCATAACAACACCTGACCTCCTTTCAAGATGTAAGAAAGTAATCTCCACCAATGGACGGCAGAGGAGGAGTTGACTGACAAAACTTTGGGAGGGGCTAAGGGTATAAAAGGCAAAGCATCCATTTTGTAGATGAGCACATGGCTGATAGTCACAGATACTCCCAGTGCTGTAATTTTTCCTTATTTGGTCCTTTTGTTGTATTTTTGTTTAGGTTTAATAAACCTTTGAAATTATAAAAATGATAAAAGGGAGGGTCATTTCTCACAATTTGGGGTCTTGGTCTGGATATAAAACCTCATCTCCGTGGCCCACAGAGATTTCAGATGAGTGGCGCTCCCCTGCCAAATTTGGCAGCTTGAATGACATTTCCTGGGACCATCGGTGATTGCAGGTCGACACCCCAGAAAAAACAAAGACTGGATAACGAAAAAGAGGAGGGGGAAGAAGAGAAAAAGCCCCTGAAAAGTGCAAATATAGACGATTGTGAGTATTAGTGCATGTAAGAGTGGAGAGTATGCTTGAAGTGTGAGTGGGGTAGTTCCAGGAGTGTGCTTGGGGTAGGTATGAAACTTAGAAGATCCTCATAATTGCTCTGGCCAGATTGTAATTCCATAATCTGGGTGTATAAATGTCAGCTTCAGACAAATAATACATGGGACCCGTCCTGGTCTGTTGAAGCTTGAGGATAGTGGACGGTTGGGAAAAAAACCCAAAAAAACCCAGTGGGACACGTGGGGGAGGAAAGCGGAAGCTCTGTGGGAAGCAAGGACCCTGTGGCTTTCAGGATTTGGAGGGACTCGGGAGTGTGAAAAACACCACTTGTTTTAAAATTTTAAAAGTTTATTGGTAATAAAATGCTTATAAAAATAGTAATACAAATTAGAGCAATAAGAATTTGGACAATCAGAGTTAGGACAATAAAAGCAAAGAATTACAAACATTTGGATACTTTCCTCTTGAAAGCATGGCTCGCTAACAAAGGATTAACTCTTAAAAGCAATAGCCTGTTGCATATTCATATATCTCACACATGATTCAGAAATTCTTTTCAAACAAAGGGTGTTCTCTGGTTATTGTCAACTTCTTCCCTCATCTGGTAAATCAATCGTCTTGGTAGCTCAAAGTCTGGTTCTCCCTGATAAGGAGGCAATAATTCTTCTATTCGGTTTTTTTGGTGTCTTGTTACTGTTATCTCTCCTTGAGCTAGTTAGAAAAAGTATCTTACATAGCATAGTTTCTATTTTAACATTATGTTATAACCTAAAACTATATTTAACACACTACTGTCATGGTTTGATGTGGGCACAATGCCAGTGCCCCCATGAAAATATATTCTCCTTAGTGTCTGCTGTGAGATGTGACCAGAAATAGAGAAAAGCAGGCTCCAGCTTAGGGATAAAGGAAAGAACTTTATTAACTTACAATATGAAAAAAGAAAGGAACACATAGAACTCAGAATGAAAACCTTCCAAAAACATTCCTCCTCCTCCCCCCAATTTCCAACACAACACAGTGAGACAAAACCTTGGATTCTCAATTCAGTTACCACCCCTCAAATCATCGACTCTCAGTCCATCACCACGCTTCAGATAATCAATTCTCAGTTTATCAAGAAGAGAGGAGTCCTTGAACCATAGGCTTCCCCAGGAAACACAGATGAAACCTCTTGTGTTTTCATGTCACATGTGGCACTGCCCGGAGAACATTTGCCATCATGACATCTTCCTTCCATGTACAGTGCTCTCACCACTGCACATGGACCAGAGCTGCTTCTAGGGTTCCCCTTTTAAGGATGGTTTGCCCAGTTCCAAAAAAAAGCAGAGTGTCTCACTTTCAGGACACCTGCCCCCCCAAATTCACCCCCTGAGGCTGAGGGGTCTCGAGAACAGAGATCTTCTTCTTCACTGAAGACAGAGGATACTACCACACCCTCATCCATCGTCTCAGTTCATGCACTCCTTCACCTAACATCACTGCACTCTCTTGGCTCCAAGCCATTGCCTCCCCCTAAATGCAGTCTCTGTCACAGGAAAAAAAAACGGTTCTGTCCATGGCTATACAAGAAAAGTCCAGCCAAAGGCCACTCCATCATCTCCTCCCACCTAGGATTATTCTCAACTTCTTCTGACATCTTTCATTTGCACAAACTTTCATCACACTTGCCCATTTCCTCCTATTTCATCTCTATCTGTCTTCTTATTCATATCCAGGAGGATCAGCATTTGTAAGATTTCCATCATCCAAGAAAAGGGTTAAAATCTTGGGCTCTGCCTGCCCAGAATTCCCATGGCTGCCTTGCCGGGCACCTCTGGCTGCCTTGCCGGGCACCTCCTCGCAGCACCCCCCCCCACTTCTCCTTCTTGGCTGGCCGTGCTGCCCGCACATGATATTGAATTTTAAGGTGGCACAGGCACAGGCTCTCTCTCTCCTTGTGGGGAGGGCGCGGTGACAGCTGCCCGATGCCTCTCAGTGTTCCTCCACCCTTCGATCCTGCAGGGGCCTTCACCCCCCTTCTCTGTCCAAGGCCCCGGCCTACCTCACCTCGGCTGTATGGGCTTCCCCTCCCCCTCCCAGCCCGCAGCTGGGCAGGGGAGGTCTGACCCCTTTACTATCCGGAACCAAGAGAAAATTCCCCTGGGAGTTCTCTGCTTTTAACCCCCTGTGTTTTCAGAGGTGTATCCATGTCCTCAGTGGCCATACCAGGCGCCAATATTCAAATCTGAGTACCGATTGCTTTGACCACAGCCTCCTAAAAAACTCACTTCCTTTTCAAACCAGGACAACTACTTTAGAGAATTAATACAGCATAACTTTCTAACATAACATATATATTATTCATTTTAATATTTGCAAAAAGCCAATCATATAATACGTATTTTTCACAGGGAGCATCATGGGACGCCATGTGGAGACTCTCCAGGTTTGCGGCAGGGGTTGCTCATGGGCGGGGACTGTGCTTGTGTCAGGGCAAGGAGTCGCAGCAGCTTTCCCAGAATGCCAGCACGGGGGGGGGGAGGGGGGCTGGAGACTTGCTCCACATGGAGCAGCAGCATGCACAGCACTCAGCCAGGTAAGCTTCTGGTGTTCAGTCAGCGTGATAACTTCCAGAGCTTGCCAGCTGAGGTATGGGAGGGGGTTCTGCTACTGGTAGCAGGGACTGAAAAATGCCGGGCGTGGGAGTGTCCAGGGTACCCACTGGCACGGGGTTTCCCCGAGCAGAGCCGTGGTGGTTTCCCCAACCTGCTAGCACAAAGGACGCCGTGGAGCAGGTCCATGTGGAATGGTGTGCGTGGCCACGCTTGGCGCGGCAGGCTTCCAGTGTGTGCCGACCCAACGAGGGTGGGGGGAGGCGGCAGAGTCCCGGTGTGCTGCTGGCGGTTGGGGACCAGCCAAGCGGTATGAGTGTCCCCAGACCAGGGTATGGAACCGCAGTGGCTCCCCTATAAAACCTGCCAGCATAAAGCCATGAGACCGTGATGCTGCATGGGTGGTAACGCCTGGAAGCAGTGGAGGGCCATGGCCAGCGAGAGGGCTGCCCGCATCAACAAGGACGGCTTTTGCTGAGTGCAGAGTTGCCTGGCAGGGCAGGCCTGGTTGCATGGAGTTTCCAGGCCAGGGACTGCATGGCCCACATGGGTGGTAGTGGGCTGGGGGCGCCCGGTGCGGTGACTTTCAGGGGTGCCGACCAGACTGAGGGTGAACACAGCAGTCAGAAGCACTAGAGCCCAGAGCCGCTAGTCCAGCGGTGCAGGCTGCCGGTGGCGAGAGCTGCTCTTGTGGACCAGGGGGGTTTGGATGCGCAGGGCCGCTGGCAGCAGGAGCCATGGATGACAGGGGCCATGGGCAGCGAGGGGCTGCCGCTGGGTGCAGTGCTTCGGGGTGCACGGAGAGTGGTTTACGCTCCACACTGATGGGAGTCAAGAGCTCTCTGTTATGCAGGGGTCTCAGAGGCCCATGTGGGTAGTTTTCAGCAGTTACTCTGTGCTAGTAAACCAAGAGGCACCAGAGAGCCGAAACATGGCAGCGAAAAGAGCAGCAGAGCCAACCCAGTAGTAATCACAAGCGAATTGTTATTTTGTATTTACTTTTCAGGCAGAAATTAAAGTTTTTGTTTCTCTTTCCTTTCTTCCTCTTTTTCCTTCCTTGTTTTCTTTCTTTCTCCTAGCTAATTAGGAAGGCGGATCTTGCTGAGAGGGCCTGTGGTTACCAAAATAAGATAAGACCAAGAACAAGTAAGAAGTCCCCAAAAGGAGAAGGAAGATCTTCTCCCCTCTTCCCTTGACCCTCCTCTGGGCTGCTAAACCTCTGAGCTTTTCTTCTTCCTTAATCTTTAAGCTTTTCATTTAGTAGTTGCCAAGCAAATTAAGAAGTGCACTGGCAGATGAGTTTTAGAGACTAGAGTGTGCCTGTTGTTTCCTACCATAGTTTAGATCCCTGTTGCCTCTCAGAGCCACTGACCACCTTACCGTTGGGGCTACACAAGCTCCCTAAGTTGGGCAGACACTGAGATAGTAAAAAGCTAGTTTCCTCTATATTTTTACCTCCCCATTGCTCCAAACTAGTGCAGCCCAATTTCTGTGGGGCTGAAAGAGTGTGAAATACCCAAACCAGACTACCTGCCCTCCTTTACTCCCTAGGCCCAACTCTGTGCCCATGTCTAGTGATTTCCTCTCTTGATCAACTCCTGGGAGTTTTTCTTTAGCTGAGGGCTGTATCCTGAAAGCTTCACTCTGCTTCGCCTTCCAGGCTCTCCTCCCTCAACCAAGAAAAAACACTCTTAAGAATAGCAGAGCTACAAGAGATCATAGCATAAAACTGTGAAATGAGCACAATTTCAGATCCATTCTTGCATCTGAGACCTGTCGTACCAGGGATTTACTGTGCAGTCTCCTGCTGCCTCCTACTCTAGTAGCTGCAAGAAGATTAATTAGTCATCACTTGTAGCGAAGTGAGAGGGAAAGTCAAGGAGCTGCCAGCACGAAGGTGTGCTTCCTCCTTCTAGCAGAGATGCTCAAGAAAGAAGGGAAAGAAATTAGAGACTTTCCCGGTTTGTACCTCACTGCATATTGCAGTCCTAATGCAGTAACATTTTCCCTTTGTTTGTAACTTCCTCTGCTATTTTAGCGTAAAGGAGTAGCTAGCTCCTGGCAAACTATGTTTTATAGTTTGTAGCCCCCTCTCCCCTGTAGTTTGATGCCTTCTTCACCACTCAACTCATCTGTTGTGTTCTTTTCCTTCCCTGAAGCTTTTCCTGCTTCCCTGCAACACTGCCAAGTGTTAGGAAGAGCAAGAACAGCCTTCAGCAAAGCCCTGTACCTGTAATGAAACAAGTCCTGGCATTTCCAGCCTCAAAAACCATCCGTGCTAGAAGTAGAGAGGGTTATATTTACCCAACATGTTATATTCTTCTGCTTCCTGTAAGTAGAGTCCTGTTAGAACATGTTTGTCATGCTTTGAACTCCTTTAGCTAAAAGTCTTGAGCTGCCTCCACTCAACTTTAACACTGGCAAAGAGCTACTTCTCTTTCAGGTTAAGAGAAGAGCTTAAGTGTCAAAAACTTAGATAATTTTCCATGCATGACACAGATACCTTTCCCTTTTTCAGTCCAAGATGACAACTTAATAAAAACTTTGTCTCAAAGTCACTGTCACCCCTGCAGAGAGGCCTGAAGCTTTCCTTAGCATATCCCCAGAAGACCATGAGCTACCCTTCAAAGTAATAAAAAACACAAGTATCCCTCAGTTAAGACCCATGAACAAAACACAAGCTTCCAAGGCAGTGGGATAAGGCTGTTGTTAGTTCCTACCCCAACATCCCATGATAATGTAAGGAGTGAAAAACGCCATGAGTGCTATGCACTAGCAGTAATCCTCAATAAGTCCTTCTAGTCCTCTCCTTTGTGCTAGTCAAGCTCCTGAGGAAAACAAGACAGCAAAAAGTGCCCAGCTTTGCCCTTATAGAGTGAGAAGCAAAAAGCAAAAATCCAGCGTAGTCTCTCTTTGACTTTTCCTTTAAGACAAGCCTGTCTGTTCCCACCCCAAAGGCACAGTGGGTGCTCTTTAAACTGTACCACAATGTCCCACCCATAATCCCCTCTTCCTGTCCCCATCCCCACTGTGACATGATCCCACAAAGAGAAACCCACGGGGGCATTGGGGCCAGGAGAGCTCTGACAGAGTGCTGTACATGTGTGTGCCAGTGTGTACAGCTCTGTGTGCACATGTGTTTTCTAGTGTGCTCAAATATGAGTGTACACATCCTGCTTTGCACAGTGTACATGTGTGTTAGTGTACACAGCACTAGTCACATAGATGTACTGATGTGTACATGTGATATGTGCACTGCTGTTTACATGTATGTCACTCAAGTGTGAGTGAACTTGTGCACAGTTCTGTGCTTTTGAGTGTGCACAGGTTCTACAAGTGTGAGCATAGCTCTGTATGAGATGTGTATATTAATGTGTATGATGCTGCACACTGGTGTGCTCAAGTTCTACATGCAAGTAAGTCTTGTGCTTGTAGGCACGTGTGCATTATTAAAGACTGTACATTAATAAGTGTCTGTATAACACGTGTGCTAGTGTGGCAGGTTGAGTGTACACAAGTGTGTACTGCTAGCAAGTACTGTAGTACACAAGAACTCTGTGCAGGTGAGCAGGTACTTCCCTCAGAGTGATATGCGGAGTAAGGACTTTACAATTAGAAATTGTAAAGCAGGTATGTTTTATTCTATCTGGGATGGATGGGAGATATTTCCACCAAAGACATGTGTAGCTGGTAAGGCAGGTTACAGGTTTTTTATACACATTGATCTCACAAGCCTATACCTCCCTGCCCGCCCATTCCCCACCCAGAGTCTTTGGTGGTGCCACGCCTCCTGGTGGTCGTGGGTGGGCGTCTTTGATGAAGTAACATCTTCCTCAATGTTTGCTGCTTGACCCTTTCTTCTGGGCAGGCGCAGTGGAGGTTTGGCTTTCTCTCAGGTCAGTTTGTCCTGGCCAAAACGAGGAGCCTGGTTCTTGCGGGCTCCTTAAGCAAAAGGTTCTGCTTTATGGGTTTCAGCAATACCTGAGTCTTGCTTTACTGAGTTTTTTATCTTTATGGCCTTTACCAAGCAACTAAATTCTTATGTGTTCTGTTACAAGTTGTCTCTACCTAGCAAGTTACATTCCTGTTACAAACTGTGTTCTGTACTTTTGCAAACTTGCTAAAGAAGCTATATATATATATTTCTGTTTTCCTCCACCTGCCTAAGTACATTATATGCTTCTAAAATTCTGAATTTTCATATACATATATTTTCCCATATCAAGAGGATACAATCCTATTGCTTGGTTCCTGTCGCCTGACTTCTTTTCCTCTTGCTGTGCCATTCCGTTGCCAGTATTTTGACTAGGATCATCAGAGAGCAAGGGAGGTGTGGTCAGTGCCAGTGGAGGAGGAGGGGGCTAGTAGTCTAACGGGTTCCATTCTTTACTCTGTTACTTTAAACTCGCCCTCCCCTGAAGGTGGAATTTCTGCTTCCCAACAGGCAGCGTAGTCACTCTCTTCTTGATTAAATGGTTTCTTAGCCTTTACATACATGTTTAAAACCCGACATATCCACCCTTTGTCCAACCCATACCTTGGCCAAAGTACATTATCAGGCCGAATTTCTTCTTTAGACCATTCTATCATACAGTACTGTATCATCTTGAACTTATTTTTATCTCTGGTGTTGGAGTCATATCTCCACTGGGCTAATTTTTTCCCTAGTGGGCTATCTGGGGGTATACCTCCTGATATCTCCTCAATTTTTACTTCTCCCCTTGGGGATTCCTTACTTGCCCATAGTCCCATCCTGACTGGCCAATCACAGGCCTTCCTGACAGAGCCTGCCTCCCTGATAGACCAACTACAGGCCCTCCCGACAGAGCCTGCCTCCCCAATCGGTTAGAAAGAAAAAGAAAGTAGAAAAAGAGAGAGAAGGGAAAAGAAAAAGAAGAAAAAAAACCCTTACTTTCTCCCTGGAAGGCTGGAACAAATAAAAACCCCACCTGCAGTCCAGGAACTCCCGTGTGACTGTATCAGCCCTTCTACTCTTTTGCCACCAGGGTCTCACACCCTGGTGCCTTTTGGCGTGCTAGGGCAACTGTCAAAAGGCCCCCCTCCCACCATGTGGGGTCCTGCGACCCTGTGGCTTTTTATGCCAGCGGATACTGCAGAGAAGTCTCCACAGTCCAGTGCTCCTGGGTCAGCCCTGCTGGCCATCCCCATTCCTGGCACCCCAAGTCACCACAGGCAGCCTGGTGCCAGGGCTTCGCTAAGAGGCACCAATTGGCGGCTGCTCCATGTGCAACTGTGCCCACACTTCCAAGCTGCCGTCCACGCTCCTAGCCAAGTTGGTGGCGCCGGAGATTACAACATTGGGCTTTGGTGTCCCAGTCCTCAGCAGTGCTGCACATAAACCGCGCCTCGCGCTGCCGCTGCTGCCACTGCTCCTGCCAGGCCAGCGGGTGCTGAGAGCTGCTGTGTTGGGTCCCTTCCTGCCATCACCCAAGTGCGTTCATGCCTGGTATCTGAGACCCTGCTGCCCACACAAGCGTGGTCAACCCCCCCCAAAATCTGGTGACTCTCAACCCAGCATCACCAGGTGTTCTTGAGCCCCCCCAAATCCAGTAAATCTCTCAAATCTCACACACACTCCAAACACACTCTCGGACTCTCACACGCACACAAATACTCACAATTTTTGTCTGCTTTTTCTTCCCCCTCTTGTTTTTCATTATTTAGTCCTCTGCTGTCCCCAGGGTGTTGACCTGCAATCACCGATCGTCCCAGGAGACCCGACTGAGCTGCCGAACTTGCGGCAGGGTACGCTTCTCTTTCGAAATCTCCTAGGGCCACAGAGACAAGGTTTTTCTCCCAGAATGAACCCCCATTTTGTGAGAAACGACTGCTCACTTTTAAAATGTCAAAGGTTTATTAAACTTTAACAAAAATACAACAAAAGGACTAAATAAGGAAAAATTACAGAGCTGGGAGCATGGAATAAACCACCATGTGCTCGTCTACAAAATGGATGCTCTGCCTTTTATAGTTCTAGCCCCTCCTAAAGTCTTGTCAGTCAACTCCTTCTTTGCTATTTAGTGGTGGAGATCACTTTCTTACATCTTGGTTGGAGGTCAGGTGTTACCATAGTAACAAGCCAACCCTCCCCAAATGTCCCAACTACCAAGGCCATCCCGTGATAACAATGCAACGGGGAGGACATACAATAACATAACTATACATCTACAAAACTTCTCTTACTACACACGTATCGTTCACCCCTTAATTGTGAGAGCCAACCATCTCATTAGTCATCTATAACAGGGGGAAGAGGTGCACCTGATTGCAGCCCCTTAGCTGGGGTCTCTTCTCTTGGGAAGGGCAGAGGTACCCAGAGATTTTGCCTAGGGGGTTAGGGGCTGGGCTCAGCTCCAAGCACTCTCTCGGTCTTGGGATCAGAGGTGAGACAGGCTGCAGTCGCTATGGGAAGAATTTGCCACCAGTGCGGAGGTCCATCTCCTACTATTTTCTCCTATTGTGAGTGAGGTTCTGTTTGTAAGAGCAGTTGTTGGACTGGGACCTTATTAACACCCTACCTCACTGGAAAGGACCCTCACCATCTACTCAGGTGCCTCAGGGGAAAACCTGGGACCTTGAGCCCCTCCCCACTCTGAGGGAGCCTCTCCTGACTGTGTTTAGGAACCCGGCTGCTGCTGCCCAGCCCTGCTGTTTTTCTGCCACTGCTCCAGGTTTTTTGCTACACTGTAACCCAGCACTCTGTGCCTGCCGGGACACCCTGTGGCTTCTGCTACAGCTGTAGAGCTTCTGCTACATTTCATTTGCTATCCCGGGTGTGCCTGCCTCTGCCATTCCAGCCGCCACTCTGAGGTTCCTGCTACAGCCCATTTTGCCATCTGGAGGGGCACTGGGACTGGCTGCCTACTGTGAGTTTGTAAAGGAAGCCCCTTTTCTATTTCTCCCGCCTGCGTGCCTGCCATTACCCACGTGAAGAGGCATCTGAGCTCACACCACAGCGCCACCTGCAGCCGCGGAGGAATCATCGCACCTGCCTGTGGGAAGAGATGGGATGGAATTGAGCTGAGGGCTGTGGGATGCGTCTGCAGAAGCACATGGCAGCACAGAAAGGCTTGTCTCCGTCTGACATTGGGGGGGAAGGAGGTGTCACGTGGTAGAGCACTACGGGAGAGAAGCCTCCTGGAAGCTGACTGACAGGTGAACAGCATGTGATCACCCCGCAGAAGGACATTTAGAACGTGTGTTGCTGACATGGTAAAATGGAGTAGGTCAAGTTGTGAGAATTACCATGTAAGGAAATACTGTGCCTTGAAAAAGTGTATAAAACCAGCTTGTTTCTTTGAATAAACGATTCAGATTCCCTGCTGGTCTGAGTCTGTGTCACAGTCTCTCACAAATGGTGCCCTGCATCAGGGATTGAAAGGCAACTAGCAGTTGCACCAGTGAGGATGACTTGGCTGAACTTTACAGAGGGGCTGAAAGGAAGCCCGGTAGCTGAAATGAAGTCCAGGAGCTAAAACGAAGCTCCTGGTGCCAGCTGACCTCTCTGCAGGACAGAGGGTGTGGAATACCCCTGTTCCTAAGAGGCAAGAATTTGATCTTACCCTTCTTGTGTTGCTAATAACTCCTCCCTTGACCCAAACCCTAACTCCACCCCTGCGATACCCTATAAAAATCCCATGACCCTGCCTTTGCCTGATCTTTCATCTTCGTCCCACCCCTCCTCCCCAGGGGTAATAAATGGATTCTCGAGCTTTATGAAATGAAGACCCATCTCGTTTGTTCCCGTGCCCAGCACTGGCAGCTGCACCCTCCCTGGACACGATGAACTCAGTTGCAATGTGACGCAACAAAAGGGTAGCAGCTGAGAACTATGGGGTGTGGTGTTTCCCAGGAGCAGAAGAACGTTGCGGAGATGCTGAAACAGATTTCACAGAAACATGGCAGGAAAGTTGAATCTTCAGATTGGAAAGACTGGGATCCAACTTTGAATAGTACCAATGTTTTTGACCCTCAGACATGGAATGTTTTAGGGGACACTTTGTGGGACCGCGTTAGGCGAGGCGGCAGAGTGCTGGTGGAGCTTTTGTATTCGCGGCAGACTGTGTATGCCTTACCTGTGGCGTATGCGTCACCAGATAACTGGAAAAAGAAAGACGCTCATGGCACCGCGACAGCCATGAAGGCTCTTCAGGTGCCTGCTCCTTCATCGCCTGCTCCTTCAGCACCACTGTTGCACAAAACACAAGACTTTGACCGTAAGTCTCTCCAGGCTGTGGGAGGAGAACCGGTGGGTGGCCCCTGGTCCCTTGATCTGTTTGCATCAGGAAGGGAGCTCAACATCTTCCCCCCTGTTGGGAAGGATGAAAATTTGACAAGAAAGTTTAACAGATATGTATGCTTGGCAGAAATATTTTTGAATGTAGAATCTGAAGAAGGAATAGAAATGAAAGCAAGTTTTGATATAGAAGAAAAGAATTGCTGAGCCAGTCTTACTGGATAACTAAGAAGGCAAAGGGTATATTAGTTAGAAGGGGTTTTTATGACTTAGAGCAAAGGATAAACCCACCTGAAACAAGAAGATGTTTTTACCAAGCAGAAAGATAGCACAGGAAAACAAGTCTGCCAATGTTGCAAGTAGAAAAAAGGTCTCAGAATTTTCCACTGCAAGAAAACTGAAAAATAACTTCTAGCTTAAACTGTAACATACTAACTTTTAGTGATTGGAGAATAGTAACATGAATATGGTAATTATAGTAGTTATGATAGGCTATAGGTAAAAATTAAGGTATAGATTGGTTCTTCTGTATTAAGATGCTCAGCAAAGTATATAATGCATTGTAACCAAAATTAAAGGGTCTCTAGGCCTTCCTGCAGCTGGAGCTGACAGCTGTAGGCACAAGCTCTGTCTCCCACGACCCTGGACTGCTGTAACGTCTTGGATGTAATAAACTGCATTTTGAAGAGCTGCCTGGAGTCCCACATCCCTCATTATGGCTCTTACACCCCCTGATCGGTGGGCAGTGGTGAGAAAACAGGCTGCCACGGAAGGAGATGCAGACTTATTGCATGCCTTCCTGGTTATCTACCAATCCCACTAACTACCTATATGGGAAAGCTTGCCTTATGGTGTCGTAAAAGAGCTGCATCGCTCTGCCATAGACAATGGCATCAGTGCCCCATTCACTACTAACCTTTTGGAAACTGTGGTGAACTTGTATGACTTGGCACCACAAGACTTTAAGCAAATAGCACGGCTTATGCTGATGAGTATACAATTCACTGTCTGGATGTTGGAGTGGAGAGAGCTCTGCACTGTTCAAACTATGGACAATTTGCGGCAACCCCTGGGGCACTTTTTGTGACCTATTGGTGACGAAACTCTTATGGGGGAGGGTCAATATGTGCCAACCGCAATGCAGTCTTGGTTGCCTGCGGAAGCTCTTAGTCAGTCAAAGGAGCTCGCTCTGTTGGCTTTTCATAAAGTGCTGGATGGTGGTCTCACTACAACCTCATTTGTTAACATAAGACAGGGAGCTGATTAACTTTTTTTTAAGTTTCTAGATAAGTTAAAAGCTGCCCTAGATAAGCAAATAGGCAACATCACCATGCAAGAAATATTACTGAAGCAGTTAGCAGTGGAAAACACAAATCCTGTCAAAAGGTTTTACAGCCCCTGCAAGCCCCACTGTTGTAGAAAGGCTTAAGGCTTGTCAGGGAATTGGCGCTGCTAGTCATAATGTGACTTTGCTTTTGGAGGCTCTTGCTACGATGAGCGTTCATTCCGGATTGAGTGTTTGTTTTTTGTGCGGGAAGCTGGGTCACATGAGATGCAAATGCCCCCAGAACAAAAGAGGTTCTGGGGACTAAGGTGTATGCGCACGTTGCCGGAAGGGACAGCATCATGTAAAACAATGCTGGTCTAGATTTAATAAAGAAGGGGTGCTGCTCCCAGCTACATCAATGGGTGCTCTGGTAAACTGCCAGCGGAGAACAGGGGGGAGTTGCGCATGGATAGCAAATCAAGCCCTGCTACACTTATCCCCTCAAAAGCCTTGTGAGCATGGACAGCAGGTGGCACTGGCATGGACCTGGCCTCTGCCATCACAATAGCTCTTCAGGACAGTGATGTGCACTGTTTGCCTTCAGATGTCTGGGGACCGCTGGACTGGGGGTGCAGTGCACTTGTGATTGGTCAAGCGTCAACCACAAAGCAGGGGTTTTTTGTTCTGTCTAGATTTATAGACAGGGATTTTACTGGGGAGGTTCAGATAATGGTTTGGACCCCTGTACCCCCATGTCAAATTGTCACAGTGCAGCTAGTCTGAAGCTGCCCCCCTAAACTCGACCAGCCTAGAAACAAAAACAGGTCCCCGGATAAGGCGGTGATAGATTGGATTCAAACTCAGAGACCTTGGCCAACCCTGTTTAAGCCTAGATGCAGACACATCATTGGTCAGAGATCTGGGCAGTAAGAAATCCCATCCAATCGGCTATCTAAACCCAGGAAATTCAAACCCCCTATAAAAGAGGCAGCCATAATAAACTCGGCGCTGTTTGTTGAGGACCCTCTGTAAGTTCATGTCATTTCTGTCTCCAACCAATGACCTCTAACATAATATCGAATTTCTGAAGGGGCACAAATTGCTCAACTTGTTTATTTCCATGTTAACCCCCCCGGTAGTTTTTCACAAGTTAGAGGTAACAGTGGCTTCGATTTCACTAGGCAGCCACAAAATCTTCTGGGCACAATCACTTTCCAGTCATAGACCCACTCTCAAATGTACTCTTTGGCATCAAAACGAGAAGCTACAAATTGCTGGTATACTTGATAGTGGTGCTGATTGTACTGTTATAGCTTTCTCAGCGTGGCCCACTCATTGGCCACTGACTCAAGCTGCTAAAGGTCTAGCTGGGGTTGGAGGCCTCTCTATTCCAAAGCAGAGTGTCAATTTTGTCACAATAGAGGGCTCTGAAAGTCACAGTGCCACCATGAAACCTTATGTACTATCACTCCCTGTTACTTTGGGGGCACAAGAATGCTTTAGCCAATGGGGTCTCGTGCTGGGAACAAATTTATCATAGGGGCCACCTCTGAGCAGCATGTCCCAGTCCTCACCTGGACGACAAATCGTCCTGTGTGGGTGGACCAGTGGCCCTTATCTCAGGAAAAGATGCAACATTTACACCAGCTTATACAAGAGCAGCTCCATGCTGGCCATATCGTTCCCACAACTAGCCCGTGGAACTCTCCTGTTTTTGTTATTCAGAAAAAGAGGGAACATGGCAATTGCTGCACGATCCTGAAAAAATCAGTAATGCTATTTTACCTATGGGAGCCCTACAGCCAGGGCTACTGTCTCCTGAAATGTTGCTGCAATTCTGGACCCTCATAGTTATTAATTTAAAATATTGATTTTTTTTTACTGTACTACTTTGTGAACACAATACCCCCGATTTACATTTTCTGTGCCTTCCATTATCTCGAGTGTCCATGCACAATGATTTGCAAAAGCTCTTGAGAACAATTAATTGGGTATTACAACTGAACAGTTCTACCCCCTTTTCCAGTTATTGAAAGGGAACCCTGAACTTACTTCCCCTCACACCCTGACACCCAGAGCAACAGGAGCCTTAGAACAGATCACACAGGTGTTAAGTGCTTGACGGGTTCGCAGAAAATTTGATGGTATGCCTGTCATTTTTTATCTTAATTTTATTGAAAAATCTTACTGTTCCCCAATTCCTATTGCCAATGCCTACACAGTGTTTACAGATAGCTCTGGAAAGACCGGGCAGTCTGTGATAGTGTGGCAAAGTAACAGGCAGTGGCTACAAGATACAAAAGCAGTTCATGGTTCTTCTCAACTGGTAGAATTAGCAGCTGTGGTTAGGGCTTTTGAAAAATTTCAAGATGAACTTAATATTGTTACTGACTCTGCTTATGTTACAGGTAGAGTGACAAGAATAGAAGAAGCTTCTATCAAGGAAGTAACTAACCCATTGCTCTTTTCTTTATTACTGTGTTTGCGTTTTGCAGTGCAGTTACGTACTAAGAGGTATTATATCCTCCACATATGTTCCCATACTGGTCTTCCTGGTCTCATCTCTGAAGGTAATGCCCGTGCAGACAAGTTAGCAGGGGCCGTTGTTGTGCCAGATGCTTTTTCTCAGGCATGTCTGTCACATGGGTTTTTTTTCACCAGAGTGCAGCAGCTCTTCAAAAACAATTTCAGCTTACACACGAATAAGCACGGCAAATTGTGCAAGCCTTTGCCAACTGTCAATAGGTGGCACCCTTACCTGCCCTCAGAGTTAATCCCCGGGTACTCCAAGCTCTAGAAATCTGGCAGACTGATGTTACACATATCCCTGAGTTTGCTAAGTTGAAACACGTTCATGTTACATTGATACCTTTTCGACATGTATTTTTGCCTCCGCACATACAGGTGAACACGCAAAAGATGTCCAGTATTACATTAATAATTCCCGTGATGTTCATATGTCTGAGACATGACACACGACAAAATCCCATTGGTCATCAGCAAACAGCACGATTTATTGTCCAGGGCTTTCTTTTATAGCCCATTCAAAACTCCCAGATTGAGACAGGTCATTGGTCTATCCATGTGCCCCCAGACCCTGATCCAATAAGATGCCTGCATCCTAGGAGAGCTCCCATTGGCTGTGAGCTTCTGTCAGTCAGCCCAGAGGCTGGTTCATGGAGCTGAGCTGGACTGCTTATTATAACTTGATTAATGCTAATACAACATCTCACCGTTTGTCTTTACTAAAAATTGTGATCTGTGCTCTGTCATCTATTTGTAGGAGTCCCTAGCAAACAGGGTGACACAAACAGCATGGTTTTAATTTGCACGACTTATGTATTAGTGAAGGTGCATTATATTGGTTTAGAGTCTGTAGGTAAGAATTTCTTAGTGTTTAGGTTACAAATCATAGCTTATTTTAACAGCAACAAGCTACTTAACTCCTAAAACTGTTGAAGAAAGTCTAACTACTAGAGAAAACAATTTGGAAACAGAAACCTAGCAAAACAATTTGTAAACAGAAAACAGTCTGTAAACATGAAAACTAGTTTGTAAACAAAGCTGTAAGCTATATCTTAACTCTGAACTGAATTTAGAAAACCTCAAAACATTCAACTTTAGTACTGTAACAAAAACAAGCTTAACAGATAAGGCAATTCGTAAATGAATAGAGTCCTTACATGAACTGTTATTTCAAAAGTCACAGATTTCTATGAGGCAGTTATCAGTTGTTTTGGTTACATGGCTCTGTAATGTCTGTTGGAGGGACATCGGGCTGGTGTCTATGGTTTTCAGTGTTCATTGTAATGCATTTACCTTGGTTTTTTAGGCAGCTGAATTATCATAGGATCATTGTACTGTTACATGATTCATTGTAAAACATGAGAACACGATATTACTTAAGACTAAAAAGGGAGTATGTATTCACCCCAACCTTTTTTCCCCTTTTTTCTTTGTATACTAAATAAGAATAGGAACAAAATATTGGTTTTGAACACTATTCTAGTGTAAGAAAATTTTGTTAATATGAAAACAGTGCAACCAATCTACTTTTTCCCTTTTGTTAGGAGTTAGAAATTTTGTTATTCACTTTAACTTTAGGTTTTAAAATGATGATAGGTGGTAAATTCTTGGTTAGAGACTTTGTAGTTGAAATTTGCCTATGATGTTAGTAAATTAATATTCTGTGTATGTGTCAATGGACCTAGAATGTTAAGATGATTACATTCTTTGAATCTTCAGGTTTGATCTAGAAATAATGCAAGCAGGGCTATTAGGAATTCTAAGAGACTAATTATTAATATATATCCTATGATCTCTTTGATACACAGCAGCCCATGCCTGATATAGAAATGTAATACTTTCTTAATAACTTTAGTAAAATCAGCTACCATAGGCTTAATGATTTTGATTTTAATAAATGTAAACAGTAATGACAGATATTGTACTATGAACTCTAAGGAATATTTAACAAACAGTTGTACAATTTTGTAATTCTTTTGTGGTACCTTTTCAATATTTTTACTTTCACCATATGTTATCACTTTATTATAGTTTTTGGAATATGGAACCTTTCCAATTGTCAAAATACCAGAAGGCAGGGTGTCTGTGAAGTTTTGTTGGGGTTTGATTGGTAGAAGCTTCCTGTCTGGGCTGGAGCTGTTAGGATTTTTTTGTTTGCTTCTTCATTGCTAAATCCTCTGCTTGGGCTAGAATAAAGGGGTTTAAACGTGCTTTGCTTTGTGGGTCTTCCATGGGAGACAGTCCTATAAGCTGAGAGATCCCTGCCACAAAACATGGGTTCTGCTGCAAAGCTCTTGAGCTTTTTAGTCCCTGATCTTGTCTATGCTTGCCAGCTCAATTCAAACATATATTGCACTGGACTACCAAGCAGTTTTGCAAGCTGCTTCATATCATAGGGAGTTAATTCACTAGGTATTATAAATCAAAGCATATTTGCAACAGCAGGTGATCCTAACCCATGTTTAGCAGCTAGCTGGCATAGATCTGAGCGGATTTGCCAATTAAAGGGTATGTATTTGACAGGTGTTGTCCCATTACCTTGCACTACTGGGAATGCTGTAACTGTTCCCTCACCCTGTTGCCAGTTCTTGGATGATGGTGAGCTCATGGGTACAGAAATTAGTTCAGCTTCTTCTATATCTCCACAATCTATAGCCTTTTGTTTTACCTCTGTCCAGAAGATTACCGGGTCTCGGGTGGGAATGTTTCCTGCTCGGAACATCAAAGGGGCTGGAGCTGGCGTCAGCAGCGTTGTAGGGGCTTCCTCGCCTTGTTGAGACCTTGACTGTAGCTGCCATGGTGCTGCGGCAGTGACAGCTGCATGTCCGGGGCTGGTGCTGGGAACGAGGCTCTGTATCATGGTGTTGGAGCTTCCTGGTTCTGGTGTGCTTCCGGGTGTGACGACGTGGTAACATCCGGGCATTTGTAGCGATGTCGTCTCAGGTTCCACCCCTGTGTTGCGGTGGCAGACAGGCGTGGTTTACGGAAGCGGGGCTGTGGGCGCAGTTTGTGGGCTGAGCCAACCAGCTCCGGGCAGGGGCGGTCCGGGTGAGGGGATGAGGGGCATGATCGGCCCCGGTGGCAGGGGTGCGGTCCCAGGGCCAGCACGGAGCTGGAGCTGCGTCATGCTCACTGGCTGCCCAGCCGAAATGGCGGTACTGTCCGAGCCCCTGCAGCAGCTGCGCAGGGCAGACACTGGGTGGCATTTTCGGGATGCTGGTATCGGACACGCCAGCTCCGCATGGCACTTTGGTATGGGCGCATCCCGCTGCCGGTCAGGACCCCGCCGCTCCCCTCCATCTTGCTGTGCGGCGGTGTCTCTCTGTGCAGGGGGGCTGCGGGGGACGGTTCTCCCAGGAACAATGCCGATGTGGGGGGTTATTCAGTGCAGCTCGGCCATGTGAGGCGGCATAGAAGTGTTTGGGAGCTGATAAACCTTCTGGTCTGGAAATTCAGGTAAGAGAGCTCGTTACCAGCCGAAAAGCCCACGGAATGGTTCTCCGTGAGGCTAAACTGGTAGATTTTTTTCAGCAGACGTCAAAAACAGGTACCAGGTAGAGACCCGGGATTCTCTTCGAGAATCCTAGCCGGAAAAAACTCAAGGTAAGAAAGGTCGGGGGAAGTCATTTTCAAAGATGGGACAGAGAAAAAGCAAGGCTCAGAGAAAAGCCCAGGAAAAGCCTTCAAAAGCCCCAGAAAAGGTTCTACCTGAAATCCCAAGAGATAGTCCGTTGGGATGGATGTTAGAACATTGGGAAGACAACCCTAGGAGGGAGGGAAAATCCAAGGAGAGAATGATCCATTTTTCATCGAGAAATGGGGAGGAAAAGAGATCAGGAGGTACGTGGTCTGGCCTGTTTTCGGCACGTTCGAAATGTGGACATGCCAAACTTTATATGATCATGTGGCCGACCAGTACCCACAAGACTTGGAAGAATTAGAATATGCTGGAATGTGGAAAAATGCTTGTTCAGGATTATTCCCGATACGGGCCCACAGGCGCGCGGCAACTCGGGGCAGGGAATGGGAGCCGCTGGATAACCTCCCGCCTCCCTATCTGGTCCCTCTGCCCCAGCCTGTACAAGCTCAAGTCCCCATGCCCGCAGTTGCGGGACCTTTGCAAGTCCAGGTACCTCTGGTGCCCATGTCACCTCCAGAAGCCTCACTCCCACAGGAGCAGGCTTCAGTGCCTCTGCTCCCACAAGAACAGGCTTCGACGCCTTCACTCCCACAGGAGCGGCCCCAGCCCCTGCCACCACCCAAATCGGAAGAGAAGCAAGTCCTCCTCCTGGGAGGAGCCAGCTCTCCCCCAGCCTGTCGAACAAGACGAAGAACTAGGAAGGTAAACATGACAGTAGTGAAGACGAGGAAGAAAAGCCCAACCTCTTCCCTTTATGGGAAGTGCCGACCGCTCCGGGAATTATCGGCTTCATGAATGTGCCGATCAATCCAGGGGACATCAGGGCTTTCAAATAGGAGATGAGGAAATTGATGGATGATCCGTTGGGGGTTGCAGAAAGACTAGATAAGTTCCTCAGAACCAGCATTTACACCTATGATGACCTTAATGCAATATTAAGGTCATTGTTTAACAACAAGGAAAGAGAAATGATCAGGCAAGCCTCAGTCAGGGACTGGGAACACAGGAACCCACAAGGGGAACGAGGGGACCAGAGATGGCCGGACCAGAAACCGTCTTGGAGCACCCAGACAGAGGAAGGTAGACAGAGGATGATAAACCTCAGAAACATGGTAATACAAGGTATACGGGAGGTGGTGCCGAAAGGGCAAAACATGATCAAAGTACTCAGAGAGCGCCAGGGAAAGGATGAGACACCCACTGAATGGCTGGAAAGGCTGAGAAAGAGCCTCCGAATGTATTCAGGAACGGACCCTGAGTCCCCAATCGGGGCGGTCCTGTTGAAAACTCAATTTGTGGTGAAATCGTGGGAAGATATAAGGAAGAAACTAGAAAAGATAGAGGGATGGCAAGATAGAGAATTACAGGATTTGCTTCGGGAGGCCCAGAAAGTCTACATGAGAAGGAATGAGGAGAAACAGAAAATCCAGGCAAAAGTACTAGTGGCTGCAGTAAGGGAAACACAGAAACAAGAACAAGTCCGGGGTTTGGCAAAGTCAGCGCCCCCGAGGAAGCAGAACTCTTCCCAAGGTAAGGACTCAGCCAGAGAAAGGATATTGAGAGCTTTTACTGCAAACAAAAGGGCCACATTTGAAGGAATTATCCGAAGAAAGTTAAGAACAAGAAAATGTTTCAGGAAGACTAGAGGTGTGTCCTAGGGTGACATTATGATGCTTGTATCCCCATTCATGTGTTCTGTTAATGTTGGATATTATGTTCTGTACCTTTAAGACTGGCTCTGAAGAGGGAAAGTTTTGTTTTGGTTTTCTTATCAGCCTGGTGGGACAGAGACTGCAGCTTTTGCTTTTTCTGCTTTTGTTTTTCGGTTTGCTCTCTCTCGCTCTTGCTTGCTTCGCTTCTGCTTGCTTTTGCTCATTAGCTAGTTTAGCTAAACTGTCCAAATTTCTTCCTGGACTGTTTCTCCTTTCCTTTTTCTGACCATTTCGAACCTGCTCCAGACTGGGACCTGGGAACACCGAGAGTTTGCACCTTGTGGCCTGCAGCAGCTGCCCCAGCGCTGGAGGGACTGAGAACAGAGCGACCACCCCCCAACAGAGACTTTCTGAATTTGTCATCTTTTTTCAGAGCGGTGTCATCCGGTATTGTTCATTTTGTGTGCTGGGGGGTGCTGTGCCTATTAAATAAACAGGTTCTTTCCACTTCTCTCTGAGGAATCCTTCCCGAACCAGTTGGGTGGAGGGACCGTGTGGGTTTGCTTACTGGAGGGGCCCTTCATTGCAAATTCTCCTCCAAATTTGCCCTAAACCAGGACAAGGTGTCAGGGGCTTTTTAATTTGGGGTCCGAGACATCCAAGGAGCCCTTGATAAAGTTGAGACTGGGACCCCACAAGCAGGAGGTAGTGTTTTTAGTTGATTCTGGAGCTGAGCGGACCACTGTACAGCAATTACCACTCAGATGCTCTATAAGCCATGATACTATGATGGTAATCAGGGCAAAAGGGGAACCCTTTAAGGTTCCAATATTAAAAACGTGGAAATAGAATCAGAGAATAAGTGTTACATTGGAAATATGTTACTGGTCAAGGAAGCAGAATACAATCTGCTGGGAAGGGATCTGATTGTGACACTAGAAATCAGCCCAGTGGTGCAGAATTCCCAGCTCAAGGTGAGGTTGTACCAACTCACTGCTGAGGATGAAGGGAGTTTGGTACACTCAAGGGGAGGCTGGGAGGTTGGACATCGAACCAATTCACATTGAAATTGAGAGGCCAGAAGACCCTATTAGGGTAAAGCAGTACCCCATTCCCATGGAAGGGAGGAGGGGGCTGAAACCAGTGATCGAAGAATTAGTGAAGAAAGGAACGTTGGAGCCGTGCATGTCCAGACATAATACCCCAATATTGGCAGTGCAGAAAACAGATGGTAGTTATAGGTTAGTGCAAGATTTAAGGGCTGTGAATCAAAGGACTAAGACACTGTTTCCTATTAAATATTAAGCCCCGAATGTTTCGGGGTGTGTCCTGCCTGGCTTCGTCTGGCCTCGCTGCTGGACCAAAGGCTGCAGCTGTGGTGTTTTCACCGCAGAGATACCTTTGGCTGGCTGGGTGCTGCAGCTGGGCGCTCAGAACAAATCCAGGCAAAATAGGAACTCAGTTTACCTTTGGTGGAAAAGGTTCGGACGACGGTGAAGAGAAAAGAAGCGGGTTCTACCGTAGAGCTTAGATCCAGAGTTTTATTGTAGCATGGTAGACCTCCGAATGTGGTAACAGCTCCCAGACAGACAGCGGCCGCATGCTCTCGTGTCCTTTTTAAGCCCCGGGGACAGGGGGAGGGGAGGGACAGGTGAGGGCCAACCAGGTGTGAGGAGGGGAGGGGGCAAGGGATGTGGACACTAGGACAAACCAATGAGCCCAGGCCTGGGGGGCATCTGCCAATCACACGACGCCTTGCTGGAAGGTGAAGATTAATGGACAGGTCCCAGGCAGGAGGGCAAAGGGGGAGGGGGAAAGGTTGGCGTACCTGAGGGGGATGGGATAGGTGAGACAGGAAATGGCGACACACTGCAACAGTTCCCCACGGTTTCAAATCCTTACACTTTGTTGAATAATGTCTCTTCAGAGGACACGTGGTACAGCGTGATTGATCTGAAAGATGCCTTTTGGACCTGTCCTTTAGCTAAGGACAGCAGAGACTATTTTGCGTTTCAATGGGAAGACCCAGAAACCAACCGAAAACAGCAATTCAGGTGGACATCTTTGCCTCAGGGGTTTGTGGACTCGCCAAATTTGTTTTGGCAAGCACTCGAGCAAGTGCTGAGTCACTTTGTACCAGTGGAAGGAACAAAATTATTACAGTATGTGGACGATTTACTGATTGCTGGTCCAAGGGAAGAGGATGTAAGGATGAGCACTATAGCGCTCTTGAATTTCTTAGGGGACAAAGGATTGAAAGTGTCTAAGTTGAAACTGCAGTTCACAGAGCCCGAAGTCAGGTATTTGGGACATTGGTTAACAAAAGGTAAGAAGAAATTAGACCCCGAGAGGGTGGCAGGGATCATTGCCCTGCCTCTTCCACAGAAAAAGAGAGAAATGAGACAATTATTGGGACTTTTGGGATATTGCCGGCAATGTATTGAAGGGGACAGTGAGAAGGTAAAGTTTTTATATGAAAAGCTAACCACTAACAAATTAAAATGGGCAGAAAATGATGAGGAGAGATTTAAGGAATTAAAAGAAGCACTCGTGGCAGCACCAGTGCTGAGCCTCCCCAACGTGAAACGGCCATTCCAGTTGTTCGTGGATGTCAGCAGTCATACCACCCATGGTGTGTTGACACAGGACTGGGCAGGGGCCAGGAAACCGGTAGGTTAGGTATCTAAGCTTCTGGACCCTGTAAGCAGGGGTTGGCCCACTTGTTTGCAGGCAATTGTAACTGTGGCATTGTTGGTGAAAGAAGCTAAGAAGGTAACCTTTGGGGCTCCGTTGGTGGTATACACGCTGCATAATGTGCGGAGTATACTACAGCAAAAGGCAGACAAATGGCTCACAGACGCTAGGTTGCTAAAGTATGAAGCCATTTCGATTCACTCACCTGACTTGGAGCTACGAACAACGACCGCACAAAATCCAGCCCAATTTTTGTTCGGGGAGGTCTCAGAGAAGTTCATACATAACTGCATGGAAGTGGTGGAGCTGCAGACCAAGATTAGACTGGATTTGGAGGAGGAGGAATTAGAAGAGGGAGAAAAATGGTTTGTGGATGGATCAGTGAGAGTGATAGAAGGAAAAAGGAAATCAGGATATGCAGTCATGGATGGCAGGACAGGAGAAGTGATAGCAGCAGGTCCTCTGAATGCGGGATGGTCGGCTCAAGCATGCGAACTGTACGCAATCTTGAGAGCTTTGAAAAGGCTGAAAGGAAGAAAGGAGACCATTTTTACAGACTCCAAATATGCTTTTGGGGTGGTCCACACATTCAGGAAGATCTGGGAAGAGAGAGGGCTGATCGACACTTGAGGATGGGGACTGGTGCATGGAGAATTAATAAGGCAAATTTTGGTGGCAGTAAGGGATCCAGAGGAAATTTCAATAGTACACGTAAAAGGGCATCAGGCAGGAATGCAGTTTCGAATCCGGGGAAACAACCTGGCAGACAAAGAGGCCAAAAACGCAGCGTTACTGATGGTAAGTACCCCGGAGATCGAAGGAACCGAGGCCCCAGAATATCTTCCACAGCCCTCCCAAAAAGAAATTGAAGGTTACAAGAAAATTGGGGGAAGATTGGAGGAAGGTAAGTGGAAATTACCGGACGGGAGAGAATTAGTGTCAAAGGGTTATACCAGAAGAATCTTAAGGAGGTTGCACCAACAAACTCACTGGGGGACACAGGCCCTTGCAGAACAGTTCTTCAAATTTTTCGGGTGCAGAGGACTTTAGGAATCGGCCAAGCAAGAGGTACAAGGATGCTTGATCTGACAGAAAATTAACCAGGCTAAGGCACGACAGGCAATGCTGGGAAGCAGACCCATAGCGTACCAACCGTTTGAAAGAATTCAAGTTGATTTCACTGAACTGCCCAAGGTGGGAAGGTACAAATTCTTGTTAGTAATAGTAGATAAACTGACCCATTGGGTGGAAGCCTTTCCGAGCTCAAGGGCAACAGCTCAAACAGTATCCAAGATACTTTTGGAGGAAATTGTACCCCGATATGGGGTAGTAAACTACATAGATTTGGACCAGGGAACTCATTTCACTTCAAAGATTATTAAGCAGTTGGCTGAGGCTCTAGGCATCCGGTGGGAACCCCCCAATCTGTGGCATCCCCAGAGTTTGGGACAGGTAGAGAATGAATCAGACATTGAAAGCGCAATTATCAAAATTAATAATAGAAACCCGGATGTCCTGGCTGAAGCGCCTCCCCCTTGCCTTGCTTAATATCAGGACTATGCCTCACTCAGAGATGGGGCTCTCACCGTCTGAAATGTTATATGGAATGCCATATGAACATGGAATGCCAGTGGGACACCCCAGGTTGGAGAATAGTCAAATTCAACCTTACTTGATAGTGATAAATAAGAATTTACAGGAACTAATGAAACATGGGATAGTATCCCAGAGTGCTCCTCTGGGGTTTGCTATCCACAAAATACGACCGGGAGACAAAGTGCTTGTGAAAGTTTGGAAAGAAGTTCCCCTCTCCCCTCACTGGAAAGGTCCCTTTCTTGTCCTTCTGATAACAGACACGGCCATTCAGACGGCGGAAAAAGGCTGGACACACGCGTCGTGGGTGAAAAAGGTCGAGCATCAGGAGGAAGCTCCTGAGTGGAGGATCGCCTCTTCCCCTGGAGACCTAAAGATAAAGCTACGCCGTCCAAGTAAATGACCGATGGAGAGTGGATAAGTTGTATACTGCCAAATTGTGTATGTTATCTCTTCATGTACTTCAAGTGCGAGTACTGTCTGGAAGTCTTTGTTATACATTGTAGAAGGGGACAGTGGCTGAAGGGGTTGTGTACCTGCTGTTTGGAGGAAGAACTTGAACTGACTGACCGCATTTTAACTCTCGCCACAAATTTAGGAATAATAGAATTGGATTCTCAAGAGTGGTATCACATATTCAAGAACGGTATAAGAGGGAAACTAGATTCTAAGGCTGAGATCGTAGAGGTCGAGTGCCAAAAATTGATCAGAGTTCCTTGCAGCGCAGATGCAGTCAAGGTATCAAGGTGGGGCGCCTTTAAGAGGAGGTATGCGGCTCAGTCCGAGAGTGAGATCCTGGAAGAATACTCTTGCTGCCGAGAAGATGGTCTTCCTCACCGCTGGTGGCACCCCAGGGGGCGCAGGCAAAGGCAGAGGAGTATGCCTATGGGGAATCCTAATGGGCCTGAGTCTAGTCGTGTGCAGAACAGCCAGTTTGCACACTGAGATCCCGTCTCAGACAGGAGGGCAGAATCCTGTTGAAGAGTGCAGACAATGCACTTGGATTGTCCAAGAGGGACAAGAAGGAGAGAGAGTCTCAGCATACCAGGCCCTGGAAGATTGCATCATGGAGCAAGGCAGGTACTGCATCATGAATGGCACTCAATCGAAATTATGCAGATTGGGCGAAGAAACATTATGTTTCAATCAAAAGGCAAGAGTTAAGGGTAGGCTGTCAGAAGGGTTCAATCACAAAATACAAAAGAGGGGTGCGGGAAAGACATCAGTCCCTGTTTGTAACCAATGCAATCGGACTGTGTCGGTCGGGCGAAAAACTGAACTGGTTTTTGTAGTGTATTATCAAGTTAACACATTGTATTATGATAATACCTGACTTGAAATGTGTTTAATGAATGGGAAAATGTACTGGGTTGGAAAGAATTTGAAATATGAAAATAAGCTCTCTCTGAACAGCGAGCCTGTCATCTTGGACCTCCTTGAGGCAAATGATGACAGGGTCTGTCTGCAATATGATAGGGCTTTCTGCTTCTGGAAAAACAAGGAAGGGATAGATCCCGAAAGCAAAATGAAGCAGATAGCTCAGGAGTTGAAGAGACAGGAGTCAGAGTTGAGGAAAAGGAGGGTGGAGCAAGAAAGGCTGAAAACTCTGAGTGAGCAATATGAGCAACTTGAGAGACAATATGCTGACTGGGGACTACCTGCCCCAGATCGAAACTTATTCATTGACCTTGTCCAGGAAATTGCCACGGAACTAGGATTGTCAAATTGTTGGATTTGTGGGGGGCTGAAATCTGCTGAGAAGTGGCCTTGGAAAGGTGAGAGTTTAACCCCAGAAGAGCTGTTGAAATGGGATAACACCTGGGTCTCTAGGATGACACAGAGACCTGAGGGTTGGGTGCTGGATCAGAGAGTGATTGGAACGATTTGTATCAGCAGGGAAGGAAAAGAATATACCGAGGTGGTTGGGTATACCCTGTGTATATCCATGTTGGCGGTAAATTCAAGTAGTAGGAGCAAAATCTGGCAACCAGAGCCTCCTATGGGATATTGGAGTCAGAAAAGAGAAGCAAATTGTGAATGGAACAATAAGATTGGACTTTGTTGGGTCAAAGGCTCCGGAGTTAACCCTTACCAATCCTTGGAGGAATTAAGAGAATATTGGAAGGAACCAGGAAGAACAAATATCAGGTGGAAAGTCCCTGACGGAATTTACTGGATCTGTGGGAAGAAAGAGTATAGTGAATTACCCCCAAAGTGCAAAGGGTTGTGCACTTTAGGTATGATACAACCTGTGTTCTTCACTCTCCCCCGATCAAAAAGCGACCTGTTAGGGGCTCCCTTGTATGAGACTGAACAGGGAGAAGAGAAGTTTGAAAAAGAAATTCCCTGCCGTAGGAGGCAGTCAGACATGGGGAGAGGAAGAATGGCTGGCTGAGAGGATAATAGAATATTATGGGCCGGCCACATGGGCACAAGATGAGAGCTGGGGATATAGGACCCCAATTTACCTACTGAACAGACTAATTAGGCTACAGGCAGTGGTAGAAATAGTCTCAAACCACACCTCAGTAGCCCTTGAGTTGTTAAGCCAGCAGCATTCTCAAGTGCGGGCTTTCGTGTACCAAAACAGATTAGCATTAGACTATTTGTTGGCCAAAGAAGGGGGAGTGTGTGGAAAATTTAATGAGTCCGAGTGCTGCATTGAGATTGAGGATTATGGAGAAACCATCAGAGGTTTAGCAGCAGAGATCAAAAAGGTGGCTCATGTCCCAGTCTAAAAATGGAATTCCATCTTGCAGGCAACTTGGTGGGACCGACTATTCGATGGGGCCTGGTGGAAAAAGATAATATTCTTTGTGATGTGTTCAGTAACCGGAGTCAAATTCCTACCGTGCCTAATACCTTGCTTTATTAGGCTGATACACTCCATGGTACAGGGCATGCAAATAGCGGCTATGCCAATGGACCCAGAGCTGGCTTCCGAAAATAGCAAGATATCCAAAATCATCAACATGGGGGAAGGTGAACAGGAAAGTAAGGGCACTGAAGTCTTAGCGAAATTTGAAAAAAAAAATCAAAGGTGATGGAAACATTTACAAATTATACCAAGGGGACCCACAAGGAGAACAGGACACAGAAAGAGTCTGAAAAGTCCCCCCTCTTCTTGTAGGAAGCCCCAAGAGGTGAAGGGTAGATTTAGCTAAAATGTAGATAATAGATATAAGGGTTGTAGTGGGAAGCATTAATTAATGTGTTTATGTAGAAGGGGAGAGCTAAAATGTAGATAATAGATATAAGGGTTGTAGTGGAAAGCATTAATTAATGTGTTTATGTAGAAGGGGAGGGACTCTAATATATGTTATAAAGTAATTCATGCTTAAGGGAAGAATGTATAAAATAAAAATTGTAAAAAGACTCTAATATCCAATAAGCCTCTGACCATGAGCAACCTGGAGACAGATTACTACATTGGAATTACGAAACTCCTGCTGGCAGCAGGAGAACAATGCCTCGTTTACTAATAAAAGACATGGCTGGCACGGAGATGGGCTTCCTCAGGAGCCATCAGGGAATACCCAAGGGTGATCATCGCTTGGTAGATATCATCAATCAAGATAACCGAAGTCACCAAGGAACATACATCTGAATACACTACTTCCCCTGACATGATAAGCACCTGCCACTACTCAGGAAACAGCAATTGTCCAGCCCTGCACAGTGAAAGAAACCTTCATGCATATGCAGGGTTACAAAAGAAATTGGGGCATCTCTGCCTCAGGCATAAAAAACTGTATAAAACAGCCCTGCTGGAAACAGCATTCATGAACAGAGGGAGATCCGGTGCAATAGAGGCCGGATCTAGGTTCACCCAGCGCCAATCCCAGGCTCGACACTGTCTTTTTGACTGTGGTTTTTGAGGACTGTATTTTGGTCGCGAAAATAAAATCTTTCACATTTATTAATTTGGATTTCTGGCTGATCATTTATAACAGGTTGATGGACAGAACTTTGGGAGGGGTTAAAGTGTTAAAAAGGGAAAACCTCCATTATGAGGGGGCTGAGCACATGGCGGGAAAAATCCTTTGCTCCCGGTGCCGTAACCTTTTTCTCTATTCAGTCTTCTGTTGCATTTTTGATAAGGTTTAATAAACCTTCCTAAACTATGAAAAGTGAGTAGCTATTTCTCACAGTATGCATTCCCCCTGAAAACACATCCGGTGTGTTTTCCTCCCCATATAATTCAGTATTTAATAGTCTTATTAAATCCCAAAAGAGCCTCCACGGTTTTATAACTCTTATTGCATTTTCATCACCTTTGGATGCTGCTGGCAGGATAATTTTACACGTATGTTTCCAGATATTAAAGTCAAAAGCAGTGTCTTTAGTTAATTTAAATCCGTAGCATTCCGACCAGTTAATTAATGCCGATAATGCTTTTTCATCATAATCTATATCCCATGCCATAAAAGAAGCCTTCCATACCTTCAAAATGGGGGTTTCCTGCTTAAAGATGAGATTTTCCATGTCTCCCGTGGGGTTTTTCTTCTATTTTCAACTTCTCCAGTTTCCTTTCCACGTAGCCCTTTGGCTGTGATTTTCTGCAACCTGTTGCAAAGCTTAATTCCTGCAGTCTTTGCTGCAGCTTCTGGGCTCTTTCAAGCCTCTTCCTTTTCCAGATTTTCTGGTTTCTCTTCCACACAGCTCTTAAGCTGTGATTTTCTGCAATCTTTGTCACAAGAGTTAGCTCCTGCAGCCTTTGCTGCCTATTTCCGGGGTCTTTCTGGCCTCTTTATTTTTCAGCTTTTCACTCCGTCTCTCTCTGCAATTTCCTTGGGTCCTTGGACTGCTACTGCTTGTCCTCACATCAGGGGGTCACCACGTATTACATTAATAATTCCTGCGATGTTCATATGTCTGAGACATGACACACGACAAAATCCTGTTGGTCATTAGCAAACAGCACGATTTATTGTCCAGGGCTTTCTTTTATAGCCCATTCAAAACTCCCAGGTCGAGACAGGTCATTGGTCTATCCACGTGCCCCCAGACCCTGATTCAATAAGATGCCTGCATCCTAGGAGAGCTCCCATTGGCTGTGAGCTTCTGTCAGTCAGCCCAGAGGCTGGTTCATGGAGCTGAGCTGGGCTGCTTATTATAACTTGATTAATGCTAATGCAACAGTCAGCATAATTTTGTGTCTGCTATTACAGCCCTTGGAATACCTGTCTCCATAAAGACCGACAATGGGCCAGCCTATACATACAAATGGATGGCTGACTTTTTCATTTGTGGAGGATGTGTCATGTCACGGGTATTCCACATTCCCCTACAGGTCAAGCCATTGTGGAATGGGCTCATAGCACTCTCAAGTCCGTGATGGTAAAACAAAAAAGAGGGAGTGTGGGAATGGGATATACCTCCCACAAAAGACTGCAGAAAGCCCTATATGTTGTCAATTTTTTGAATTGCATTCAGAACAACCAAAATCCCATCCAACGATGTTTTGGTGAATCACAGGCTCACTTAGAAAAAGCTAAGGTACTTGTTAGGAATCTTGAAAGTGAAAAATGGGAAGGCCCCTTCCCACTGATAACCTTGGGGTGAGGATATGCTTGTGTTTTCACACATTCCAGACCAAGATGGGTACCTGCAAGAGTGGTCCGACCAGCCTTGGATACCCCAGCTTCATAATCATCTTGTGGGGAAGATAAAATCTTCTGAAGTCATGTTTCTAACTGATATTAATAAAGTTTTTAGGCAATTTTGTAGGTATTTTAGGGAAACCGTCTCAGTCAAGGCTTGAGGCTCTGGCCAAGCCCTAGCCCTGGCTGACTGGGGATTATACCATCAGACCCAGGTGTTTCTGCCCTAAAAGTGTAATCAAGTCACTTTGACTTGCTAATCTGATCTTATAAAAGCTGGACCCCTGTCCGGTCGGCTGTCTGTCTCTGCCCAGACATGCGTAGGATGGTTCTGGGGCAGCCCGCGCTTCAAAGGACGAGTCTGGACTCTTCAGTTTTTGGGTCTTCAGATTGTTTATTATTTCTTATCTACAGAATTTTCTTTCTGCCCAGCAGAGGTCTGACCTGCAAGGCAACCAAGGGCACTCTGACCACCCACGGGGCGGTCGTGTCTTTTTATACTAAAAACTACGTACATCATATTTACCTTTATTTCCCAATATCTTTCACCCATATTAGCAAGTGCACCTTCACCATGGACCAATCCCCAAGTGCCAACATCACCACAGAAAATGGATGACAAGAAGAAGAAAGAAGAAGGACAAGACACGCCCTGATCCCTCCATCTTGTCTCCATAACCCCCCTGTACCAAAACCCTAAAATCTATATTTCACCCTGTAAATACATCATTCCTGCACCATTGACTCCCAAGTGACTCTCATGTCCTCAAACAGGTGGCACATCCCTAGAGGGATCAAAGTCAAGCCACCAGACACTCCTGGCAACATTCCAGGATTTCCGAGCCCCCCCAACGGTTCTCTCGGTAACTCTGGACATCCGAAGTGATGTGCTGAGTTCCCACAGACCCCCTTTCAAGGTAAACTTGGAAGTTCTCCCTGGGAAAGGCTCTCTGAGTCTTCGCTGTGAAATGGGACTCTCCAGCAATTGCAGAGTCTGGGTGATGGTAAAGTTTTTAGACAATTTTAAGTTGTTTCTCAAGGTTCTATCTGTTTAATCGCTGTCTCCATTCATGGGAAGGAGATCTGTGTGGTTACCAGTTATTGGGTGTTTTCATTTATCCCCTTATTCATAGGAAAGATACTGCTTTTGTGAGGAATGGAGCTTGTTTGGTTTAGACAGTGGGCCAAACATATTCTAATGTTAGAAGTGTTTTGTTTTATGATTCCTGTTTGTATAAAACATAAAAGAGGGAGTTGTAGGAAGAGGTGGGATGGAATTGAGCTGAAGGCTGTGGGATGCATCTGCAGAAGCACATGGCGACACAGAGAGGCTTGTCTCCGTCTGACATTGAGGGGGAAGGAGGTGTCACGCGGCAGACCCCTACAGAGAGAAGCCTGCTGGAAGGTGACTGACAGGTGAACAGCACATGATCACCCCATAGAAGGACAATTAGAACATGTGTTGCTGACGTGGTAAAATGGGATAGGTCACATAGTGAGAATTACCATGTAAGGAAATACTGTGCACTGAAAAAGTGTATAAAACCAGCTTGTTTCTTTGAATAAATGATTCAGATTCCCTGCCAGTCTGAATCTGTGCCTCAGTCTCTCATACCTGCCCTGCCTGGCTGTGAGCCAACAGCATCCCTGCCAGCTGTGGCCATAACTACACCAAAGGGGAAAGTGCTTGACAGCCAACAGAAGGCTGTTATTTGGTTTCTGTTTTTTTCTGTTTGTTGTTGCTGTTGTTTGTTTGCCTTGTTATACATACACATTCTACTCAAGAACTGTTATTCCTTTTCCCATATATTTGACTGAAAGCCCGTAATTTAAAAGTTATAATAATTTGGAGGCAAGGGGGTTATATTTTCTATTCCAAGGGAGGTTCCAGCCTACCTTAGCAGACAGCTGTCTTTCAAACCAAAACAGGCTGGAACTGAGTTTTCTTTTTGGTTCCAGACCTGCCATGAAAACATAACCCTGGCCAGTCTAGGAGCTCACTTCTCACTCTGGACAGGAGGGATGGTGGTTGATTGTCACTTAGGATGACATTGGGCTTGGCAATTCCAATAGGACTGATAAGGCCACTTGTTTATTTACAACTAAAGCCACAAAAAGACTTAATATGAGACAACAATCCTGTATCTGTATATTCCCTGCTGCCTGCTGGGCTCTTCCAGGGCAGGTTAAGGGATGCAGCCCCCTTCTAGCCCCAGGAGCACATCCAGAGAAGAGATTTGAAGCAGACACATTGCGGGCTGCTTTGTAGAAAACCTGCAGCAGGCAGGGTGGGAACATCTTTGCCATAGAATAGTCTCCAGCCTTGTGGTTAAGGAGAAGCTTTGAAACCTCTCAAGGGAAGAAAATTGAAAATGGGTCTCCTGTGTCTTGGTAGTGTGCTGTGGCCACCATGCTGTTGGGTTAAGATCAGCACTGTCCCTTTTTACCATGAGGAGATGGTAGAAACCTTTACTGCCCTTGATGCCTTTTTCTTTGGTTCTAGAAATATGAGCCAGACACAGGGTGATAAAAAGGGGTTAGCTTTATATAAGGATCCTTAGGTGCACAATTCGTCAGGTGGAAAATGCTGAAGATGCATACCCCGCATGATACATGTACAATTTTTATAGATTTTGCAAATTAGCATCTGAAAAGAATCCCCAATTAGAAGCACACTCGGTGAAGTCATGCCCCCCAGCTCTAGCACCTTCTAAATCCTCCCCCCTCAGATGAGGACTAAACTCTGTTTATTAAAAAATATGTCTGAAGAGCTGCTCTCAACCTTGTTTTCTAATGAGAAATGAAATAGCATAGGGATCCTGGAATTAGTTTTGTCTTTCTGCCTAGGAAAATACTGAAACTAAGTTACAATAATAGGCTACAGAGAGAGAAATATATGTGTAAAGAATACAGAGAATATAGAAAGAAAAAAAAAGGCAAAACTCAAGACGGCACCACCCTTGTGATGAGCCCTTCACAGAAGGGTGCTACAGGCAGAAGCTTCAAGAACACAAAGTAGAGGAACAGTTCAGGTCTAAACAGCGTTGGATCTTTGCATTCAATGCCTGCTAAAAGACTGAGGTCTTCCTGGGCATGCACAGCACAGCCTGTGGAATTGAAATTCCAGTGGAATTAGGAGGTGGCTGCCTCCTACACAGTTTTCAGGAACATGATTTTGGACTTACATGCCTATATTTTCTGCTTAGGATACAAAAGTTCTTTTCTAGTCGGCTCATACAAGCTAAATATCCAAGGCAACTGGTGCACTAGGGGAATAATCTGGGTAAATCTCAAGAAGGGCGAATACTCAGCTGCCTCAATCCTCATCTCAGCACCAGATATGTGCTAGGCTGCCTCTGAGAGCAGTTGTTAACCTCCCAACAAAGCTGAAAACATGCATCTTATTTCCTGATACCATCAGCAGAAGCTCCCACCTTTATGCTTCCACCACTGCAAGCCCTCAGCAGCTGAGTGTAAACAGTTCCATGTGTTGGGGAAGCAGAATTAAGTAACAAAAAATGTGCCATTTGCTTTGGACTTATTTTATGAACACAATGACCAGGTAATAATTCCCACCATCTGTCAACTACTTATGTTTCACACCTCTATTCCAGCTTTCTCTGAATGTTTTGTTGTTTCTGTGATCTGCTGCTAACAAGAAGCTGCATGTGAAGGTGCTTCCCATGAAAAGGCCTGTTTCCTCCACTGGCAGTACATATAATTTGTAGAAAGCTTTCCCTTGAAAGCAAAGGCACATTTTAAGGCAGATAAATAAGAGAGCTGCAGCCACAATTAGAGCTCTACAGTTTCCAGCCATGTAAATATTTGCCATAGTTCATATATTTTCTTTTTTCCATTTGGGTGAAATTCTAGCTTCAGAGCTATGGGAGATTTTGGCCCTAAACAAGAGATTCAAAAATAGCCTCCTGCTCAAAGCATTTATACAGACAGTAAGGCATATTTCTAAACACAGAGTTAAACCCAGACTCTCGTGCCAGGGATGTGCCTGGACTACTGGCTGCTTGGGAAGTAATTTCCCTTTTTCTTCCCACTCTGTCAATTTTTTCTTTATGAGCCTTTTGCTGGAGCTGGGTTCCACTTTCAGGAAACGTTGTGGTTTTATTGAACCACTGCTTTGTCAGATTTCCCAGGCAGTTCTAATTGCAAACGCTGCCTAAAATGGGGAAAAAAAAAAAAAAAAAACAAAAAAAAAAAAACACCAAAACTTTTTACTTTAACAAGTAATTTAAATTTTTTTATAATGGTGCAATAAATATCAGTTTTTATTTATAAACATGAATCTCTTCGGTTTTGTCTCCTGCAAATCTGTTAAACGATGTTCTTCTCTATTTTCATCCTAAGCTGCCATCTAGCTGCAGCCCTTGGGCTTGCTCCTGAGTCTGATTTCTAGTCTGCAAACAACAGTGACCTTGAGCTGAGAGTGAACAGACCGTGTGAACCGCGCACAGACACGAGGACGCTGGCTGATGCGCACGCATGTTTTACTTCCACACCTCGGGCTCGCACATGGGCGTATGCCGTCCTGACCGGTCACTCACCCCTCCCGTCGCGGCGCCTTTACCGACGGTCTCTCCGACTCTCTTCGCTCTGTGCGGCGCAGCGCGGCACCTCCGCGGCGCTCCCTGGCCGAAATTTCGCCAGGATTCTCGCGAGAGCAGGCGGCTCTAGATGCTCCCGACGCCTCCTACATTTCCTCTTCCCTGGCGCTGTCTGGAGGTGAGGACTTACGGCCGTCAGTGAGCCATCTCAATCCGCCTCCATCCTGCTCAGGGTGCCCTGGAGAGGCGATGAGGGGGCGAGGGCTTGAAGTCTCGGTCTGCCTCAATATATTTGCCCCTTGGTATTTGCAGGGCTGGCGCGGGGGAGGACGGGTAGGGGTTGGAGATAGCGAGCTTGGGGGTAGCTGTCTGGTGTGAGGTGGAAGCAGGCCCTAGGGAGAGGCTATGGCAGTGGTGATGACTTTTTTAGGACACCTTTGGATTAAATTGTGACACGACAGTGTAATTCCTGAGCAGCTCCTGTAGTTAGTTATCGGCAGTAAGGTAAACAATCCAGGTTCTGCTTATCAGTGTTAGAAGCTTTATTATGGGGGGGGGGGGGGGTTAATTGCTTTTTTTTGCAGCTGAGATCCAAAAATGGTGCGCTACTCTCTGGATCCAGACAATCCCACGAAATGTGAGTTGTTTTCGTGAATATTCGAGTAGAACTTGACCAAAGTAATTGAGATTTTAAATCTAGAAGTTCATCTTTTTTTTCTCCTGCAGCATGCAAATCACGGGGATCCAACCTGCGAGTGCATTTCAAGGTAGGCAGTGTGTGCATAGTAAGAAATGCAATTTCATTTGGTTTTGGTTTGGTTTTGTTATATTTTGTTGGGCATTTTTTGGAGGAAGTGTCTCTTATTCTGTGTCATTACATGGTTACTTAAGGGTGGTAGTGTAGGTTATGGCCTATGTTTGCTTTAGCTGCTTGTAATGGTTTTCATCCACAGGATCAAAAATAAGATAACATGTCCTAAAGCGTTTTCCCTCTAATACAAATAATAAAATACACTAGGAAAACAGTTACAGTGAATTTACCAGGAGGAATGGGGCTAGAGTGAGATGTGACATTTGTTTCATTTGTCTTACTCTGCCTTTCTGGTTGTTTGGAAGGAACATTGGGTTCACCTGCTTATGCTGCTGCTCAAGAAGTATGGCAGGGGAGGCATGCGATGTTTGGCATGAGGGCATAGGTCCCTCTGGAAAAAGTTTAGGTGTGGCAGTAAATCCAGGACACGTTTGAGTTAACCATGAAACCAAGCCTGAGCAGATGCTTTTCTGCTCCATAGTGGTACATAATTCATGTGAAAAGATATTTCAGTTGTCTTGATTTGCTTTTTTACTATGATCAGGTAGGATTATAGTTACTCTCTGACCTGCATTTAATGTCTTAAGCACTAATACTTTACCTTTAATTTTTCTTTCTTTTCTCCCCTTTATAATTCACTTACAGAGATATTTAGATTGTTTCTATCTTGTGTTCTCATCACTTCCTCTGAGGTGCCATATCTGACATTTTAGTAGGAATTTATCCTTCAGGCTCCTGCTTCTTTGGATTAGTGACCAAGGAGGAGCTATGAAAAGTATAACTACTCAAATTTTTTTGTTGGTTGGAAAGATCTAGGCATTAGGTAAAAAACAATCAAGGTGTGTTAGAGCTGCAAATTCAGTAATGGCAGTCACACCAAGGGTTAGAAAAGTAGGTAGCAAAAAAAAAAAAGTGTTCTTAATTATTCTTCATTCTTAATTTAGGCGTGGAGCTTTTTTATATGTGTGAGTGCTTCCTTTAAATTGAGTTTGTAGCAAAAATAATAGGATCCAGGACAGAGGAGTGGTTTTGCTCACATTGTAACTTGTACAGATGTGTTAACAACTTCACTGTACTCTATATTGCTAGAACACTCGAGAAACTGCCCAGGCCATCAAGGGCATGCACATCCGCAAGGCCACCAAGTACTTAAAGGACATCACATTGAAGAAGCAATGTGTTCCCTTCCAGCGCTACAACGGGGGAGTCGGTAGATGCGCCCAGGTGAGGCTCAAGATAAAAATGTGAGAAGGATGCTGTGTCTGGTTAAGAGGAAAAGATGAATTTGAGATGGTATGGAGAATAGTGTGTCACTGTTGATTATAACTTTGTATTAAAATATAGAATCATAGGATGTTTTGGGTTGGAAGGGACCTTAAAGATCATCTAATTCCAGCCCCCCTGCCATGGGCAGGAGCACCTTCCACTAGACCAGGTTGCTCAAGAGGGAGAAAAGAGTTGCTTTTAATTCCAGTACAGCATTGCATCTACTTGCAGTGTCAAGTAATTGATCAAATTTAATTGTTTTGGTATGCAATCTTTATAGAAGGGGATGTAATGGCAAGTTAATGGTGCCTGAAGGGTAAATTGTATTGTACTGGGACAAAAATGGATTAATTGTTGTCTTCTTCCAGGCCAAGCAGTGGGGCTGGACGCAGGGACGCTGGCCCAAGAAGAGTGCAGAGTTCTTGCTGCACATGCTCAAAAATGCAGAGAGCAATGCTGAGCTCAAGGTAGGCTGTGTCAGTATTAGTGAATGCAAAGTGTTCATGTTGTGCTGTGTGTCAGCACTCCTGAACTGGGTGTCTCTGACATGGAAAGCCAGGTAATGCCTGCTTTGTCAATGAAACTGAATTGTATCAAGGTGTTGATATACTCTTTGTTTGAATTAGGCTGTGTGTGTTTTTCAAGTTAAAATGGGAGTAATAATTTTTCACTGGGAGATAGTTTGCATGTGGTTATCAACTGTTTAAGTGGTGTTTAGGTCTCCTAAAAACTACAAAACAAAGCAAAACGTGAATTCTTGGTCAGTTTGTATCTTTGCAATATACTTAGTCCTTAATTTAGTAATTTTGATGGCAGTGGTGACTGTTCACAGTTACTCCAAAGGTGTCCTTTGGAGTAACTGTGAAATAATTGTCTCTTTCTGAGCCATTGGCATAATTTTAAATAAATTGTGATGGGAGGTCTCTGTTTTTCTGACTTTGGAGCTTGCTCAGTTCTGTGACACTGCAAAATTCAGGTGTTTTATTTGCCAGCAGTGGTATGTGTCTGGGGAGGGGGCGTGATTATTCAGAATTTTGCTGTGGAAACTATTTATTTGAAGACAAAAAACAAGTCACAAGTTTTATTCCTCTCCCTGCTAGGGTCTTGATGTGGATTCTCTGGTCATTGAGCACATCCAGGTCAACAAGGCTCCCAAAATGCGCCGACGCACCTACAGAGCACATGGTAGGATCAACCCCTACATGAGCTCCCCCTGCCACATCGAGATGATCCTCACTGAGAAGGAGCAGATCGTTCCCAAGCCAGAGGAGGAAGTTGCTCAAAAGAAAAAGGTAGAGCATCATACCCTTAAGTCCTCTTTAATGTCAGCAGCAGGAGAGCTGAGTGTTCATACTTGGCATTTTTCAGGCAGAAGGGTTGCTGTGATGACTATCTTAGAACACTTTTGGAATACCTATGAAAAAACCTAATAAGTTCTTTCTGAGCAACCTCAATATTTATTGTGAACACCACATAGATAACTGCAGAAAATGATTTTCAGGGGTTTATATAGTACAGGGAGTTTGTTCTTCCCTTCCTCAGTCCATGTGTGTGAAACTGGGATGTGCTGCAATAAAATTTAAATTGCAAGCCTGTAAGCAATGTAGTACTTGTAGGGACACTTATGTGCGTACAAATATGATCAGTGAATAATTTTGTAAACATGTAAACAAATTTCTAACAGTTCTCAGTACCTTCAAAAGATAACTAAATTTATTTGTAACATGTTTTGAGAAAGTGTTTTCTCATTTTGCCATTTTCTCATTTCTGTGTTTGTTTTTCAGATATCCCAGAAGAAGCTGAAGAAGCAAAAGCTAATGGCCCGGGATTAAATCTGCTCTGCCAGATGTACATAAATAAAATGAGAAAGTTGAGATTTATCCTGTGTGTTTCTCTGCTTTGGCTTCAGCAGGGTGCTGCTGTGGGACAGCCACAGGCAAGTGAGCACAGTAGCCGGGATGCTTGTTGTTGCAACGCTGGGGATGTTGTTGACTTACCGCTATTATTCATATATAAAGCGAGATAATTTGGAACACACGCAGGCATTCACTTTCCTTGCCCCACTGTCCTGGCCCGTTCGGGGCGCCTGATGGTGGCTGCGGCCGGAACGCGGTGGCTGGCGGCCACCGCCGGGCGCTAATGCGGCTCCTGGGGGCGGGGCGTCGGCCACATGACGCGACGCCGCCTTCTCCTATTGGCCGCGAGCGAGTCGGAAGCGTGGGATTGCTTCCGGTGTGGTAGAGGAAGCTGCGACTGTTGGTAGAAGCGCTGGATAGGTGCCGACGGAGGTGAGTGTGGGGCGACCTCCCCCAGGGTACTTTCATGATCTGCCGCTTCTCTGTCTCGGCTGGGGGCTGCCCTTCTATGGGCCCAGAGCGGCTCCGTTAACCGGGAGCTGACGAACCCCGAAATGTGACAGCCTATGTTAAGGTGTGGAGCCCTTAGGTTTCAACTCGTGTTTGACTGAAACTTCACCGATTCGGAAAAATATTTGTGCTCCCGGCTTTAATTCAGCGGGAGAGGGAAACGCCACCGCAGGGGGTTTGTTTGTTTGGTTGGTTTGTTTGTTTGGTTTTTTGGTTTTTTTTTTGTTGGTGCGTTTTTGGTTTTTTTCCTTGCTGACCAAGGAACAGAGCATCACCGAATCACAGAAGAAACTTGTAAACGGTATTTCACTCCAATAGGACAGGTGTTATACTTCCAATGGCTTGCTTTTACATCTGGCAGAGGTACGACTTATTTTTTGGTCTGAAATCTTCACAGAAACTGGCTGCAGAGACACGTACAGTTGGCTCAGAAGGCCAGCCTGGGGTGTTCCCTCCAGCCACGTTCTTTAGCTGGTGGATGAATTCACAAGATATTGCTGTAAATTTTGTATCTAGGAAGTTCTGGCAGAGAAAGTATCTGAATTATCTTTTTGAATGGTTTTAAAGGATTAACTCATTTGTGTTCTTTTGACTGAAGATTTCTCTCTGACTTCATAAAGTAGATCCTGTAAAACTATATTTGAAGCAGCCAAAGCTACACTCTGAAGTAATCATCTGAAAATTGATATTTTGTTCTTCTACAGGGCTAAAAATCTTTAGGAAAGCTCAAAAAAAGTTAAACTGATCCCAGATGAAGTGTGCACATCTGTCTTCATTCTCCATCTTGGAAAGCTTTTGTTTTGCTTCTTAATGTAAGAATTCAGATAGCAGCCTAGAAAGGTGGAATGTAAAGGGCAAAGTTGCTGCTGTGCAGCAGAGTGTATATATTGCTCAGCAGTGATATATATAATATAATACAATATATATTGCTCATCAGCACTGAGAGGGACAGCTCTAATCCTACTTAACTGCTTTCTCTCCCAGTTGAACTTTTCTGCTCCTGTGCTTTGGTTTTCCCCTTTTTTTCATCACAGACTTCAGGCTCCTGTTTTTGAAGAGTTCCTCCTGGTTTGGGGAGAGAGGGAAGGATTAATTTTCTAATCATTTGGCCAGTTGTATGGGATTGGTGTGGGATCAAGTGATTCCTCTTGCACAGGAGGAAGTAACCCATATTTTGCTTCTCTCAAATCTTGACTGGGATTCTCTTCCCCTCCCACTGACTTGCCCTTCAGTGATAGCCAGCCATTGGGTAGATTGGAGTCCTGTTGTCTAATTTCACCTTAAATAAAAAGGGAATATGAAAAGCAAACCTTTTGGACCCACTGTTATAATATAGTAAGAACTGGGCTAATATCTGCAGCTTGCTGCTTAAACTGTTTTTGTGTGGTTTAAGCAAAAACCTTTATTTTCTGAATTTGTTTTTCAGAGTTGCAGCTGTAGAACTGATGAATTAATAGCAAGCTTTTTTTGTTAAAATATCAAGAATGTTTTCCTTGTTGAGAACTTTATAAAATTGAAACACACAGCATTTTTGAAACATTAACAGCTAGTCTATAATTTAAGAATCTTTTATGTTTGAATATCAACTAAAATCTTTCTTCATTATTTAAAGACACTTTTTTTAGCTCATGGCATACAAACAGTCATCCTAAGTTATTTTGGTTTTTTCCTCACCAGCTTTGTCACAGAACAAGAGGAAGCTATGGTGTGCATTCCTTGCATTGTCATTCCGGTCCTCCTCTGGCTCTACAAGAAATTCCTGGAACCCTATATCTATCCCATTATCGCACCTTTAATTAAGCATGTGTGGCCCAAGAAAGCTGTGCAAGAAACAATAGCCACAAAACAAGGTCAAGGAGGCAGCAGTGGAAATCCACAGGCACCTTCAGCCATGAAAAGAGATCAGGAAGATGAATCTGGAATTTATAAAGTAAGATTAATGCATTTAGCTAACCAGGGAAACTACAGATAAAGTACCCAGCCATAGTTAAGTGGGAGCACAGCAAAAGAGTAAATCATTGCATGTTTTTAGACATTTTTGTGGCTATTTTCTTATGAAAGGGAATTGCTGGTACTGAGCCAACTAGAAATATTTACTTCAAGACAGCTTCTGGTAGGTCTTGGAAAGATAGGAATTGCACCTGTTTTCTGAAACAGCTTAGTTAATTTTTTTTAATGACTGGCCATTCTTTCAGAGAATAAAAAAGAGAAGAAAAAAGTTTAATAATTGGTACATTACACCAGATACATGAAGCAGAATTAAAAAAAACCCAAAATACACTCTTTAGCCACCTCTGCCTCTTGTAATGGAGGAAAATGTTTAGTGCATCTAAATCGTGCATTTATTATTTATCTCTTCTATCAAAATGCAGAGATTTATATATCTTGACTCTGCCCTTGTTCCCCTCCTGAAGTAATAACTATTTGTAAAGCTAAAGGGACACCAACACTTTGGTTTTTTGCTGCAGATTTCATAGATCACTGGCCCTGCTTCTAAAAGTCATTTTCATCACCAGCTGTTACTGTCCTGGGTGTGAAGTCCTTTTTTAACATCCCATTTATCATGCTGTCTTTTATTTGCAGTTTGAAAGCAATGGTGTTGCAATTGGAATTGCCACAAAGAGGTACACAAAAGTTTGTGACAAGAAAATGGATTAAAAGAATTCAGTCCTAAGGATTTTATTCCCTTGTGTCCAATATGAACTGGTGGTATTTCTCCTCTCATGCTGAGACTTTTCTTCTTTGTGTGTTTTAGCTGAATAAAACCCCTTATCACTTACAGGAGAGAGTTTCTTTTGCCACAAAAACGGCGGCTAGCACATTAATTTAAAATGTTTGAAAAATCAAGTTCTTCTATTTTCCTCACTGGAACTGCTTTTCATCTGTGATCTATTTGGTGTGATTGGAGTTTATGTTTAATAACTTATGAATAAATCTAGCTTTGAAAAGGTAAATGTATCTTAGCATCTTAATTTAATTAACTGCTAGTGTAATCTTTCAGGCTTTCACCTTAAAAGCTATGGCAGTTCTTGACCTTGCTTAAGAATTATGGATTGCATTGTGGTGACAGAAGTGTCACATTTAAATTATGAAGAGTTTAGATTTTTCATGTCAAATCTGGAGATGAGCTAAAGGAGTTACGCTATATGTAAAATTAACTTACTAAAAGCAGAAAGTCTTGATATCATACTTCCATTAATAATTTTCTTGGAAATATTGTACCTTTCTTTCCTGAAGCAAAGCAGCAGAGGCATGATGGAAGAGAATTGTTGCTTTATATTGTGTTGCAGTGGTTTAGAATGTTGCAGACCTGTCTTTCATAAAAACCCCACCCTCCAACTAAAATCTCTTTAACATGCTTGAGGAATTTGAATTATAATAAACCAGGATTTTATTTTTAAATAAGTTGCTTCATAAAATTGTCCTTAGGCTTCTGAGCTATAAATATATAAAGTGGTAACAAAGTTTTTGAAAACCTGGAGACAGGCCCCAGGCAGAAGGAGACCATAAAACTACTGACTTCCTAATAATAAAGATCAGCTTTGCCTCCTCCTGAGAAGATGCATTCTGCTACTGACCTACATTCCAATTGTGAAACGTTTTAGATGTCCCTGTGTTTAGTAAGGAATAAAAATTAATTCCTGCTTTGTCCTCTCTGCCAAAACAGAGTACTCTTTAAAAGATTCAAAACCAAAACAATTTCAGCAGTTTTGGATTGTTATTTAAGATTTATTTTCCCTAAAATCCTACCTAAGATATGTCTTAAAAGGCTATGCTATTTTCCCATTGTTTTTGATCTCTGTATCGTTGGATATTTTGCCCACGTTGTTGCAACAAATTTTACCTTTACCAATGAGAACTTCACCTGGTAAAAGGTAGGTGTAATCTTTGCTAGGGTGGATTGGGTTTTCTAAACCAATCAACCCCCATCTCACCCTAAACAATAAGTTCCTCTGCTACCACTACTCTCACAGTTCATGCTCTAAATCTGAAAACTGGGAACTTTCTAAGGGTCTGGAATCACCTTGCAATGAGAAAGGAGTAAACTGCCTGAGAAAGTCACTCCCATGTATTTCAAATGGCTGTAGAAATGGAGATTGATGGCAAGTGTGCAGCTGGACAGAAATACGTGTTCTGACATTGTGAGGATATCTGAAAAGATTGTCCCTTCTGCTGTGCTTCCTGTCCCTGGGCAGGTAACCTCAGCCACTGTTTTAAAATGTTGGGCATCTCATAAACAGGCCAAAATTTTAGAGTATGTTCACCCCTAACAGATGTGAGCACAACAAAAAGTAGAGCAAGAGCTGTACCAGGGCTCCTTCAATTTGTAAATGTATGCAGTCAATTTAGAAAGTGTACATAATTCATTGAGTTATTTAGGATATTATTATACAAGGAAGTACAACAGACTAACATGGGAAAATGAAGTGTATAGTAAATTAGACTGTAGGGTGAACTAGGCTTCTAGCAGTGTGCCAGCCAGCACTGTAAACACCAGGCCTACTAAAAAGACTGCAAAACAAACCAGGCAGATAATGTGAGTAAAATTATACCATTTTGTGCTTTCTGGAATGAGGTTTCAGTACTTTTATCAGCTGCAGTTAAATTCTATCTTGAGTATTCTGCATCATGCAACTTTCTTGAATAAGATAATTCATTGGAAGTTCCGGCAGATTGGTGTTGCAACTCTTCTGTTCCTATTATTTTCCAAAAATAGCTCAATAATCCTATTGTGTTGTGAATAGTAAAACAATCAGGTGAAAGCAAAGGAACTGCCTGAGCCTGATCATCTGCTGGGATGCAAAGAAGTGGTCAAAGCCTTGTTTAAGAAAAATAAGTAGACAGAAATTAAAGAAATAATTACATGAGAGAATAATTGTCCTAGGGTGACAATTTTCCACTTCTCCCCAAGGAAATTTTTTCCCGAACCAGTTGGGGGGAGGGGCCGTGTGGGTTTGCTTTCTGGGGGGGGGCCTTTTGGAGGTTTTCTCCCAAATTTGCCCTAAACCAGGACAAATAATATATATCAAATAAATTGAATTTAACTGAGAAAATTCCCATATTTTTGTTACTCACTAAAACCAAGATTTACAAAAGGGCTTAGGCACATAATGATGTAGCAGCTTCATTTATACCAAAGACTTTTAGAAAATTGCAGAGTAGGCATCTTTAGGGCTCAAAGTACTTCTGCAAATCTAGTCCTAAGATCTTCAGCACTAAAGCTGTCTGGTTTTGTTTAAATACTATTGAGGAAGGATCAAAAAAATCAGTACTTGAAAATAGTTGAAAAATAATTCAAATCAACTAATTTTGAACATATTTTTTATGGGCAGGTCTAAATGTCATGGTACCTTCCATGTGTTGGTTTGCAAAGGTAGCTGGATGCCAAGGACCTAATTTAAATACATGTTTTAGAAACTGCAAGTATATGCAAAAAAATCTTAAAAGTTGAGAAAGTTTTATGTTGCTGATTATTGTTATAGGCCTGATTCTGAAAGCAAGGAATTGAACATGATCAGCCCCTAAGGATGTCTAAACTAATAATGAATTCTGCACAAAATTATCTTTATTCAGATGTGTTCATACAACACATTTAAATTCTCCCCACAAAGCTGATCTAATGACAATATCTTAGTTTAGAAAGACAGGTGTCTGCTAAGGAAGGCAAGAGCCTCCCCTGAAATGGAAAATATAAACCCCCTCCCTCAGAATTGCTATAAATTTTAAATTAAGAGGCTCTCAGGCAAAAAATATGGGAGCAGCAATAACAGTTCTTTATTAGGGGAGAAAATAAAAAAGATAAAATAAACAATGCAGTAAGCCAAAACAACACTGAGAGAGTCAGAACACAACCTGACACCCTGTTGGTCAGGGTGTTGGTAGCAGTCCAATTGAAATGGTGGCTGCAGTCCTCCTGGAGTGTCAGATGTGGTTCTGTTGGAGCAGGGATCCTGTAGAAAGGGTGTAGACTTCCTCTGAAGATCCAGTGGAAGAGGCAGCTGTTCCACTGAGAAATCCAGTGGAGAAGCTGTTCTGGTGTTCCAGAATCTCAAGATTATATCTGGGTAGGAATGCTTGGCTCCTCCCTCTGGTGGAGCATCTCACAATGGGATGCTATAGTTCTTATCAGTCATGCAGTGACATTCAATAGCCTATTAGCAGATGTCTCTCCCGAGGGAGGATTAGTTGTGGAAGAAATAAGGAAATCTGCCCACTTAAAAGAAGACAACTGCCATACAGATGGCAAATAGAATACAATTTGCTTGGCAATCCAGGACAGACAGTAGTACAATTTGTTTTTATTACTGAAATATAGCAATCACACCCCAGCCTTCTGGGAGCTTTTGGGCATGCCGCTAAGGTTCAGTCCTTGGAGTCATTCCTTCTTGATCTCTGTACAATGCAGAATTTTATTGCTGAAAGAACAGTTGTTTCAGAGGCTGCAGGTAAAGGAAATGAAGAAAAAATTAATTTACACTTAGATTAACTAAATCTGCATTCAGTGAGAAGTAATTCTGTTGCATTAATCTACCTAAGACATGAAAGTAGGGATCATCTTCCTTGTGCAGTTTTCTCATTCTTCCAGCCACTCCCAACTGAAAATCAGCTAGTTTCGTTGGGGGCCCAACTTAAATGCCTCTATGCTTCCAGGTGAGGTTGTTTGAAATTATATAACCATCCTAATTAATTTTTCTAATTAATTGTTTAATTAACTTTTAAATTAATTGTTTTAATCACTATCAGTGTATTAGTCTTAAGCAGTGTAATTTTCCACTTTAGCCAGCACGTAGCTAAGCTTTTCCCACAGAGTGCTAGAGTGTGGTTATTAGACTACTGAAACTTTAGGTTTTGCTAAACTAACCCTGACAAGCTTCAGTGAACAAAGCCTGGGAGAGCTAAAGTCTGAACACCTGGAATCCAGAATATATAGCCCTCCAAGGATATGTTGAAGTAACCAGAAGATAAAGAAGAGACTAACAAAGACAATTCATTATCTGCTGGAGACTCCCTGTCTGGGAAAAAGATAATAAAAAGAGCGAAAAATGTGGACTAATTAGCACGAGAAGTGAGAAATCAATAACCAATAGAAGACAGAATACTAATTAATGAAGAGAATTATGTAATTTAGAACCACTGAACATTAATTTCTTTGTTTGCTAAAAATGTATAAACAAATGAAAAGTTTTGAAAGTCGTGTGCATGTAGGTGGAGCCATCCCTATGCACCCTGGCCAGAATAAAGTAATGCCTACTCCCTAATACTAAAAAAGAATGTTAGAGACTTTAATTTATCCCAATGTTTTTGGTGAGAATTTTTGGTGAACCAGACGGGACAACTGCTTCTGACGTGCCACGGATTCATGGGATTGAGAGAGGCTTTAGCATGCACCAAAGGTTTTTCAGGGAGGTCCTCTAATCTCCTGATCTAGTGAGTTCAGGGCAAGGCCCCATGGCTTTTATTATAGCATTACTGAAGGCATAAAAGCTATACCTAACCATAAGCTGCAGTTGAAAATCGCTGCAGAAATTGAGCTCTATAATACAATTGGGTTATAAAAGTGGTGATACAACCGTAAAAAAGGAGTGTGATATTTGGGTTATAAAAAGGAATCACTAGTGACGATATAATTGGCTATTTTCTATTAAATATAATTGTAAAACTGTGAGTGTCAAAGGGTGTGGGTTTGAGTCCTACTGTCTAGTTGGAAAACTATATGAGCAAGAATCAGAAGGTGCACGCATGGGTTCAAGTCCTACTTGCCTTTGCATTAGTCGGACACAGTGCTGCATGCACATGAGCCACCTTGTAGAGAGGTTTGCCAGGTGTTCTGCACCTATTAAAACCCTATGATAAGCGTTAATGCCTGAAATGTAAATTATTTTGTAAATGTGTGTTACAGTATTCTTGAGCCTGCCTGACTTGGGGATGCCCGTATGTCGTGAACAGCGGAGGAATTGCAGCACACAATATGCGTGAATGACAAATCCCCAAGGTTTATTGAAAACTCACACATATTTATATTGGTGTTAATGAAGCTTATACATATTGCAAAAGATGAGCTCATTATTGGTTAAAGCACACTTAGATCAACCACACCTACTTCTATCTTCTAATAATTATTTTGCTTCTATGTTTGCATTCTTCTAGCTTCTCTACCTAAGATATCTACATTTTCTGGCAAGCGATTTTCTCCCCCGTCTTCCCGTTTCAGCGAAGGTCACTATGACCTTTGTCAGTGATTGGACACCGGTTACATAGTTCCCAGCTTGTTTCCCCTATCCTTATCCATCGGTATCACATCGAAATGTCCTTTCTCAGCTAACCAATTATCCAAAAAGCTCTCTACATTTCCCCCGTTTTTCTGTTGAACAAGCATGGTTTGATTAAATGTGGTAGTTATCATCTTTCGCACCATATTCTGCAAGCATATACAAAAACAAGGCAAAACTAATATTAACAACAAAGCTACAATAGCTACTACAATGCTAACCTTAACAATAGAACGTAACCATGATCCTAAGTTTAAAGACTTGAGCCATCCATCAATACCAAGGCCTGATTCTATCTGTAAGTTCCCAGTTAATCTCCGTAACTCAGAGAGCTGAGAGTGTACAGACTGTGCATGATCAGAAAGATTCATGCAACACATGCCCTCAAATTCATCACAACCATGGCCTTGTGCAAGTAAGAGAAAATCAATTGCAGCTCTATTTTGAAGTGTCGCATGGCGAATAGAATCTACATCAAGCAAAAGACTAGAAATCGCTAAAGAACTTGCATTTGTTTGTTTAGCAAGCCAACACCCTAACCTATTTAAAATAGCATGAGCACGTGCTGCTGATACCCCTGGAGCTAAGAAAGATGCTGCGATTATGGCCGCTGGGGACCAAAACTTTACATTGTCCCGGCAGTCAGCTGCAAAAGCATGAGCCATTCGTTTGCCTCTACGATGGCGGCGGCTCATGTTTATTATCGTGGACATGTTAGGTGTAAGTAGAGACAGCCGTCCAAGTGTACATGGTCCCCCGTGCAGCATTGATGAGATACCGGCCCAAGCACGGTCTCCACATATCAGGAAATATCCCGCTGGCAATTGAATAGGGTCATTTGATGAGACTGATACTCTCTTTGTTGTATAATTGCACTAGGCCGATGCATTCTGGTAGATAGCCATGCTAGAAGTTACAACATTAGAATGGTTTCTGACTGACAGCAGGCTTCTATGGTTAAAATGAATGCATGCATCTGCCATCACTGACCCTAGCAACTCTAACTCTTGGGGTTCCTGTGGTGCTATAGGAAAGTGGGAAATCCACTGATCCCAATTATCCACACTTGTCCTAGCATTGCTGACCTTACAAGTTGGTACATGTGAAGGGCACGGCCAGGGATCTGCTGGTAATCCAACCAAACAAGTTGTGAACGGATTGCCAGGAGACGATAATGACAGGCAAATAGTCTCCTGTTTAGTTAGGTTTGCCAGGGTGACCCATATGTTAGTCTTGGGCTGAGGTGGGGCCCATGCCTGATGGTCTACACTGTCCCCAAAAGAAGCAAAAATTAATAAAGCAACAACATAAAGTTTCCATCCCATCTTGATTTTTCCAGGCACCCTTTTGGGCCACTCGGCCATCATGTCTGTCACAAACCCTTAAGAATATCTCTTCTTTCTCAGCTTCAGCTTCTTTAGGCTCTTCAGACAATCCTCCCACACTTGGTTGGGATCCTGACCTCCCAAAATAGGACCTATCACGTTCGACTGTGACAGAGGAATATTTCTACCACACTTAGTCTGCAAAATACAGGACCGAGATATCCCCAAAACACGTTTGACTAAATGTTGTATTTCCCACCTAAACCATGCAAGGATTTTCTGTTCTGGGGACTCATACAATTGTAACCCTTGGCGGCCAGGTAGTCCTGTGAACAATGTAAGATCTCTCTGCCAAGAGTTAAGCCGCCAATAGAAGTTACAGCTTTCACACCACAATTCAGCTAATCGGGTTTGGTGTACCCACTTAGTTTCCTGACAACCTCCACAGAAAAATAATACCCATGCAGTACAACGTCTATCTTGACACTTAATACAAGCTAAACCCCTAGGCCCTTCAGATTCAAAATCAGAAAGCATCGAATACAAGCTTAATATGTTATCAAGAGATTTGCACCGATCAACTGCTCGATCGATGGCAGCATCACACTGTCCTTTCAGTTTGAGAAGTATCGGTCGAAGGATGATCAGCAGCTTCGTCTCCGCCCGCTGACGATCCTCTTCGCTCAGCTGATTGAGGTGTTCCATCAAACACAGCTGCTCGGGTCCATTTAGCAGGTACCCACAAAGATCCTGTAGGAGTAGAAACACAAAGATATCCGCAGCCCCAATATAACACCTTAGCAGGACCTTGCCATTGTCCTGTCTTGGGATCCCTGTATCTCACCCATACATCTTTCTTTACACCATCTGTTTCATGTACATAGTGACGAATCACAGCAGGAACCTTATTTTCCCCAAAAACACACAGGTGGTTCAAAACAAACAAACACTTTAACAATCTCTCTTGTGGCTCTCTGGTATCCATATATTTACTCAGATATCTTTTCAAGGTACCATTTGCTCTCTCCACAATCGCTTGCCCTGTAGGAGAATTGGGGAGGCCTGTTATGTGTTCTATCCCCCACATCTGCAGAAACTGCTTTATTCTTTTGCTACAGTAAGCAGGCCCATTACCTGTCTTGATGCGCTGTGGTACTCCCATTACTGCAAAACAACTGCTGAGATGTCTCTCTACCTGCCCTGCTTTCTCACCAGTCTGTGCTGTGGCCCATATAAAATGACTGTAAGTGTCTATGGTAACATGTACATACTTCAACCTCCCAAACTCTGCCACGTGTGTGACATCCATCTGCCAGGTCTCATTTGTGCTCAGCCCTCTTGGGTTAACTCCCAGACCTAAACCACAGCCTCCATTATGATGACTACATATAGGACAGGCTTTGACTATTGCCCGAGCCTCCTCCATAGATATCTGAAATTCTCTATGGAGGCCCTTTGCATTCTGGTGGAACATGGAGTGTGCCTCTCTGGCTATGGTTTGTTTGGGAATCGGAGTTGCTTGTGTGATTGAGACTAATTTATCTGCTCGCATGTTACCTTCTCCCAGACCAATATCCCATTTGTGACTTCTGATATGGATAACACAGAAGGAATGCTTTCTTAGCTTAATTGCTCTCTGCAGTTGCATAAACAGCTCATGTAACCTCCTGTTCTGAACCTCTTTTATAGAGGCATCCTCTATTCGCTCACACACTCCTGCAACATACAAAGAATCTGTTACAATGTTAAGAGGTCCAGAGAAATGCATCATGGCCCATACAACAGCCAATATCTCCATCGTTTGCAAAGTGTCCAACTCAGTAGCTCGGAGTATGTGATGATGCCATTGTCCCTTTTCTCGCCAGGTCACTGCAGCAGTTTTGGATTTTCTTCCTGCATCTGTGTAAACAGTTATAGCATCCGATAAGGGCTTTAGTGATCTTTTTGGGCATTGAATCCAACCCCATTGTCCTATCACGACCCTTTTTGAGCAAATCAGCTAAAATCTCAATTTTCTGAAGAAGGGTTTTATGTTGTTGAAGTGGAGGAGATATCCATTCCAAGGCCCATATCTCCCCCGTTTTTTCTGTTATGCTGAGTAAGTGCACCCAGTAAAAATTTTTGTCCACACCAAACTGTCAGCTGTACAGGGAGATCAAGATCACGTCTCCGAACACTGCCTTGTATAACACAGTCCAATATCTGCTGTAGTGTCTCGAGGATGAAGAGCAATAGTAAAGAAGCAGTCCTTCAGATCAATAATCAAAAGTGGCCAGTCCCTTGGCAGCATAGCCGGATTAGGTAAAACAAATAATCTCATCATTGTAGCCGAGGAACATCCTAAAAGCAAAGCTCCCATAGGTAATCCATCAATAATGAGTGGTCCCTTTACCCCAGTTGGAACCTTTTCTGGGTGAGTAGTCATCAAGGTCACTGTTGCTGCGGCTGCGAGGTCCAATCCAAGGCTCCCGGTGGTGGCGGGCTGGAGGCAGGTTGAGCCGAAGTGGTGACAGCTGCTATTTGTGTCCGGGCGCAGGGAGCTGGTGGCCGGGAAGCAGAACCGCGCCGGGCAGCCGCGGGGCGGGCGGACTCACCGGAGCCCGCTTCCCCACGGGGGGTGGGAGGCCCGTCCTGCTGCCCCCCCCGGCTCGGGGGTCGGGGCGGCTGCGGAGCGGATCTGGAGCGGGAGGCGGCCGCGCTGCAGCTGTTAAGTCGCCCAGGGCCGGGGCCGGCACGAGCCCCCCCGGCGGGGTGGCCACGGGCTGCGCTGCGGCGGGGAGGCTGAAGGTGCGGACGGCACTGCTGGAGTACGCGCGGGGGGGGGCTGCCGCCTGAAGCAGGAGCTGATAGCTGCAGGGAGCTGCTGTTTAGAGCAGGAGCTTGTGTCGGCGGGGAGCCAAACCAATCTCCGTAACTCCTGTTTCTTTCACGGGCTGCACTAGCCAGCTGGGCAGCTCTTTCCTCTGCCTGGTATTTCAACAATTCAGCATGCACGACCCGCCATAAATTTCCCAACTTTCTCGCGGCTTTATCATCATCTATGACTGCCTGCTACAACTTATTCCTGAATATACGGCAGTCTGATAACCTATGCACTGTGCGAGGAGTCCGAAAAAGTCCTTGAGCATACCCATGAGCTAACAACCCATGAAGCTCTTTCTGCAAATCTATACCCTTAACCTTACGCTTTTATAAAAAGCTAGGAAATAAATCATATGCTGCTTGCCTTTCTTTATCCGTGTTGAAGATAACAGCGCGCTTCTTGCAGCCCTTTCGGACTCCGGCAGCATGTCTCGGCCGGGCTCTCCTTTGAGGTCACCCGGGGCACTGCACTTTCCCTTTTTCAGCGGTGCTTTTGCCATCCTCAGCTGCGATAGGACCTGAACCCTGTACGCCGCTCGACCGTGGCTACCGACGAAGAAGAACGTCCGGGGTCACCATTTGTCGAGATACGGCGGGCGGAATTGCAGCACACAATATGCGTGAATGACAAATCCCCAAGGTTTATTGAAAACTCACACATATTTATATTGGTGTTAATGAAGCTTATACATATTGCAAAAGATGAGCTCATTATTGGTTAAAGCACACTTAGATCAACCACACCTACTTCTATCTTCTAATAATTATTTTGCTTCTATGTTTGCATTCTTCTAGCTTCTCTACCTAAGATATCTACATTTTCTGGCAAGCGATTTTCTCCCCCGTCTTCCCGTTTCAGCGAAGGTCACTATGACCTTTGTCAGTGATTGGACACCGGTTACATAGTTCCCAGCTTGTTTCCCCTATCCTTATCCATCGGTATCACATCGAAATGTCCTTTCTCAGCTAACCAATTATCCAAAAAGCTCTCTACACCCGTAGTGTATATATATTTAAAAAAGAAAAATTCATTCGCTGTAAGAGTGTTAAATGCAAGTGTTTGTTTATTGTGTAAGTTTTAAGGTATTTGATGTGTATTAAATGTTTGTTTATTGTGAATGTTAGAACATAAATTGTCAAAGCATCTCCTAAGCTAGGCTTGTGTGTTCAGAGTGCTCTCAAATTTTGGCACAGCGAGACTTACTGCTTTAGTGTTAATTATTGAGAGTGTGTTTAATCTTCAGTTATTTTTTAGTAAATGCAGGGTCTGGATTTGCATTAATTGTGGCTCTGACACTAAAGTGGTTGTCAGGGAACTAGAGATTTGGTATCATAATGGGATTAGGCTTGTCTTCACAAACTCGGGAAGGGGGAATACCAAGATGTTCACCTTAAAGTTGTATTTTACAACATTGAAAAAAGTTTAAAGGCAGCCCTTTAACTTGGAAACAGTTAATAGAATGCTGTAATTGTTGGTGGCCAGAGTATCCATTAGATGATCAAGAGAAGTGGCCTGTTAATGGTAGTGTGGATTATTATATGGTTTTACAGTTAATGTAATATTGCCAGAGAAAAGAGAGGTGGAACAAAGTGCCTTATGTAGATCTGTTCTTTGAATTGAGAAACAGTCAAGATTTGAGAAGGATGTGTGGTTTGATACCAAGGGAACTGACTGATTCTATGGTGTTAGTTTTGGAGAAGGACAATGGGCAGAAATCTCCTGAACATGGTTGTCATGTAATACTGGGAAGTGATGTATGAAGCATGGTTGTGCAGGGAAAGAAATGGAACTGTTGGTAGGCCCTGGAAGGAGGTAGAGAGGAGCTGAGGCTGCAGCTGAGGAGGTTCCTCCAGCTGCAGGTGAAGGAAGCACAAGTGGTCAAGCTGACAGAGGAGTGGAAGAAAGGATTTAGGGTTTGGAAAACAATGAAGGTTTTAGTCAGGTGGCAGGGAGAACACATGAAGGAGGAAAGAGAAGGAATGAGGAAAAGGCAGTGATCCAAGCCCCTCTCCAGCAGGCAATGGGGACAGAAGGACTGATTACAGTTAAGGTACCTTTCTCAATGACAGATTTAAGATCTTGAAAAGAATTGGCAGGAACATTTGGGGAAGATCCTGAGAAGGTGGCTAAAATCTTTGAAACCATCATCAAGACTCAGGATCTGGATGGGAACGACATACAGGTAGTTTTAGGTACACTGCTAACTCCGGGTGAAAGAATTATAGTAATAGCAAAAGCAAGGGAAGAGGTTGAGAGAATGCATGCTCAGAATGTTCAGCAGGGAATGGTGGATTGGCATTTCCCTCTTGCAGATCCCTGGTGGGATCCTAAAAACCTGAGTCAAAGGGAATTATTGATTCAATATCAAAGACTAGTTATATTTGGGATGAAACACGCTATTCCAAAAGCTATAAATATGTCAGTCATATCAAGTGGTCCAAGGAAAAGATTAATCCTCTTCTGATTTTCACCAGTGATTAATGGATGTGGCCAGAAAGTACACTAACTTGGACCCAGAAAGGGAGGGAAATGCATTACAGTTAGCAGCTTTATTCATGGGACAATCGGCTCCAGATATTAAAAAGAAACTTCAGAGACTGGAGGGGGAAGATTCTAGAAACATAAACAGATTATTGGAAACCGCCTGCAAAGTATATAATAACTGAGAGAATGTCAAGGAAAGCAGGGATAGGAAATTCATAGCAGCTTTAATGAGCCTGAAAGCCCAGGGGGGAGGATATGAAATAAGGGATCAAGGGAACCCAGAGAGGGGTGGCTCTCATAGTCAGCCTCTAGGTAGAAATCAGTGTGCAAGATGTAAAAAAGAAGGTAATTTGAAGTGTGACTACCTATGAAGAAAACGGCACAACCTTGATCAGGCTGCAAGGCTTTTAACAGTAGATGAAGCATGAAGGGAACTGGGGGAGTAATCTCCAGCTGAATCCCTGGTTACCCTGATGCTGGGGAATGAACTGGTGGATTTTCTGGTGGATACAGGAGCAATTTACTCTGTTCTAAATAGATGTAAAGGAGCTTTTAGCCAAGATACTGTAAATGCCATTGGTGCCACCAGGGAGAATAAAAATCTGCTGGTTTTCCAGCCTTTAAAATTCGAGGTAGGTAGACAGTGGTTAACACATCAATTTCTATATATGCCTGAATGCCCAATGCCTTTGTTAGGGAGACATATTTTAAGTAGATTAAATGCACAAATATTTGAAAATGGACAAATACAAGTATGTATTCCAGTAAGTAAAGCCCTGGAGGCCCAGGTTTTTTATGTTCCTACAGCAACCAAAAGCAACAAGGAATCTCAGAGGAGGTAGAAAATACTGTCACTCCATTGGTGTGGGCTGCTGGAGTTCTAGGGAAATCAAAAGCAGCAGAACCAGTAAGAATACAGTTTAAACCTAACACCAGACTAGTAAGGCAGAAAATATATCCTTTGAAATTAGAAGCTAGAAAAGGGTTAGAGGAATTAATTGCTACATTTGTGCAACATGGATTACTAGGGGAATGTGAGTCAGAATATAATACTCCTATCCTACCGGTAAAGAAGCCACATACTAATGAATACAGGCCAGTGCAAGATCTCAGTGCTATTAATAAAATAGTGCAAGACATACACCCTGTGGTAGCAAATCTTTATACACTTTTAACTACAATTAAGGAATCTGATAAATGGTTCACTTTTGGATCTTAAGGATGCTTTCTTTTGCATATCCCTTGACACTGAGAGTCAACCCTTGTTTACCTTTGAATGGGACATAAAACCCAATTAACATGGACTGTTCTCCCTTGAGGATTCAAAAATAGCCCCACTTTCCTTGGAAACCAATTGGCAAAAGAATTGGAGATAGGGAAAGAGGAGAACAAAGAAATCACTTGCTGCAGTATGTAGATGATATTTTAATTGCTACAGGAACTCACGCTGAATGCATTGAAATTACTGTAAGTTTACTAAACTTTTTGTGACAAGCTGCTTACAGGGTATCCAAGAAGGGCTAAATTGCAAAAGAGCATGTTACATATCCAGGATTTACCATTTCCTGAGACTATCTGAGTAAAGAACAATTTTAGGAATGGCTGGTTGGTGTCAGCTATGGATTCTTAATTATGGACTGTTAGTAAGACCTTTATATGAGTCCCTGAGAAACCCTAAGGAGGTATTACAGTGGACTCAGAATGCCATATAGCTTTCAGAGACTTAAAGAGACCTCTAATATGAGCCCCTGTGTTGCTATTACCTGACTCGACAAAATCTTTTGTGTTGTTGTAGAGACGGACATGACATACACTGAGCAACATATTAAAGGCCTCTTTTATTGCTGCATGTTCTCTTTTTATACATTTATTAACAAAGCATGTTTCTTAACAAAGCGTGTAATTAAATCATTGGTCACAATAAAACTGCTCATTGTGTTCATTGGTACAAAGCAATTTGTGTGAACATATTTGGCAAGCATTTACAAAAATCTTTAAGGCACATATTCGTTCTGTTTCTCTAACTGCAAATATCCCTTTTTTATCTCTGTTCTCTTGGTTCCCATGAAAACGACCTTGTCTTCTTCCTTTCTGGGGTAAACACAAATTTTATCCACTTCTTCTGCTAACTCAGTCTTTTGGCTCACAGACCAGCTGTCAGCCCTCTCCACACTTTTGACCTGTTTGTGCATTAATGCTTATACCTTGCATTAGGTGTGCTACATCAGAGGTTGGGGACGTGGAAAAGAGCTGTGAGATATTTTTCCAAACAACTGGACAATGTAAGTAAGGGATGGCCCACCTGCCTTACAGCTGTAGCAGCAACTATCCTTTTAATAGAAGAAGCCCAGACATTGACCATGGGTCAGAAAATAATTGTTTATGTTCCACACATAGTTATATCTGTTTTAGAACAAAAGGGGGTCACTGGTTATCCTCAAGTCGAATGCTTAAATATCAAGTTTTCCTGTTAGAACAGGATGATGTGGAACTGAAAATTACTACTGTCTTGAATCCAGCTATGTTCCTTGAATCTGTACCAGAATGCCAAGAAGCCTTACAACATTACTGTCTTCTAACTATTGAGCAGGTTTACTCCAGCAGAGAAGGTTTAAGGGATACTCCAGTAGAAGATTCAGACTGGGAACTGTTCACAGATGGGAGAAGTTTTGTGTGTGAAGGAAAGTGGAAATGTGGGTATGCAGTAATGATCCAAACCGAGGTAACTGAAATCAATCTGTTACCACCTCTGCACAAAAAGCTGAGTTAATCACTCTGTGGTGATCCCTAGAATTGTCTGAAGGTAAGAAGGTCAACATATGGACTGATTCTAACTATGCATTTGGAGTAGTACATGCCCATGGAAAAGAAAGAGAGCTCCTTTCCAGCACAAGGATCTCCTGTCAAATATGGAGACATTATTAGACAATTACCAGAAAGTGTTCAATTACCAACTAAAGTGGCTCTCACGCATTGTGTAGCTCATCAGTTTGGAAATATGCCAACTAATGTAGGAAATTGATTAGCAGATAAAATTGCTAAAGAGGTAGCAGAGAAAAGCATCCTAATAGTTGTTCCTTCAAAATGTGTGAACCTTTCAAATGTAATCCCAGAATAGCAAGCCCAAGATAAAAAGCTAGCTCAAGTTTTCGGTGACAGGGTCTTACCAGAGCAGAGTAGAGCTGGAGAATCACCTCCCTTGACCTCCTGGCCACCTTGCTTTTGATGCAACCCAGGACGCGATTTGCTTTCTGAGCTGTGAGTGGTCGTTGCCAGTTCATGTTGAGCTTCTCCTCAACCAACACCCCGAGTCCTCCTCAGGGCTGCTCTCAATGACTTTTTCTCCCAGTCTGTACTCATGTCTGGAATTGCCCTGACCCAGGTGCAGCACCAATGGCTATGACCGCAAGCCCATGTCCCCGAGCTTCCCAGGGTTATCGAGGAAAGCCTCCTGCCCTCAGAAGGGTTCATCTGGAGGACGACGATCTCCCCGGGGAAAGGTAATGCCCGGAGAGATGCGGAACGGCGGCAGCTGGGCCTGCCCACCCCAGACCACACTTCCCGGCATGCCTCGTGGTGGTGCTGCCTCACCCTCCGTGCCTCATCTGCGCATGTGAAGCGGGTCGCACTGGAGACGTAGTAGTTGGAAGTGGGTGGTAGCAGTGGATGGACGCGCCTGCGCTGTGCGGGGGCTGTGGGCGGCGGCCGTTGCAGGGAATGGACTCTGTAGCAGGGGCGTGGCTAACCGCACCTGTGGAAGCCGTCTTGGCGGCTAGCCAGGCCCGCTGAGGTACTAGGGCCGTGGTACTGGCCGCCTCAGCGTTGAGATGCGACAGGACGAGCGGACAGTTGCCGCAGACGGGGTAAGCGGGGCATTGGCAATACCTCTGGGTCCGCCCCAGCGCAGGGGTTGGCTGGGCGGCCGAGGTGCGTGGGCGGGTGGACCGCCGGGATTCTTCTCCGTTCCTGACCTTCAGTGCCGGCTCCGAAAGGGGCGGGAGTGCAGGGAGTTGCTACACTCCCTGCAATATCCTGATTGTCCTGGTGGCCACCGTTACCTCGTGGCTCGGCACCATATCACGACAGAGGCTTGCACTTGTGCTGTAGCACCGTCGCTGCAGAGAGTTTCCGCTGCCGCCAGCTCTACAGGGTGTCCACTCCCGGGATGATACTGATATCGGCCAGACAATAAACTTTCTAACACAATTTGAAGCATTAGAAGGCAGGTATTCTTTATCAGCGCTGGGTATCTCCTTTAATCTGATGTGTGTGGGGAAACTTGACAACGGGGTATTTATTCCGTCATAATCATACGTATTAATTACAATGTACCTTCTAGCTAATACATAAACATCACTTTTCCTAGAACTAATTTGCATGTATCCGCCTCCTACTGGAAGTCCTTTTATGGTCCTAGAGGGTCATCTAAAGGGGTCTCTGATCGTCGTAATCACTGAATCCTTCGATATTATAGACGACCTTTCCTTGAACTTTTTCTTTGGCCATGCGCTGTTGCTTCTTGTTACATAACTTGCCAAAAAAAACCACTATAGTCCTCATCTGTTTCTCCACTAATTTCAGCAACGTTTATCATTCTGTGTGCACACCTTTACATTCTTTTATCATTTTTGCTAACTAGTCTTTAAGCTCTATCCAGCAACTCCAGGGGAAGAGAAAGTTTCTATTTTAAGGGGCACTGGCACATACTGTGCCCCCACCTGGGTGCTCCCTGCCAGGGACTCCAGGAATCTTTCAGGGTTCGAAGGTTGTGCTTGCTGTCCCTTTGTATGTGCTCAAATACAGAATGAGAGGGGTTCATACCTGTATTTCTCATTTTGTTTTCTTAGTAGCATTTATTATTAATGAAAAGACTATAAAATGACATAATTTCCGTTCTGCTTTTGTGAAACAAGATTTTCTAGTTCTCAGTGGTTACTGCTGCAGTACAACAGATCTGTTCAGGCTCATTTTGGTTCCTGTTCACTCTTGCTAGTTTGTTTTCATACTTCTGAAAGCTAATATTTAACAAAAGTGGTAAATAGTTTAAATGAGAATTTGTATCTTAATTATTAGGCTTTGTATTATCTTGTATACTTTCATGCCAAGCACTGTTGTTTGTTTGTTCTTTTGTACTGTCAATTCTCAAGTAAAAAAATGTTGAAGTTGCTCCATTTGGGGTGACTGAAAAATTGTTATTGCTCCTTAAATTGCCAGGATCTTGGAAAGGCCCCCTTCTGTTCTCTCCCTGGACTGTTTTCTCTCTTTACATTGCTGCTGCATCAGGAAAAGCCTATGGACAGCCTGAGGAATAATGGGCCCTGCTCAGCACTCTCACCTGGCTGAAGGAACCATCAGCTCCTTCTCCTCCAGTCCTGTGCTGATGCTTTACTAGCACAGCTTCTAATGCTTAATATTTTCTGCTAAATTTAGTAGAAAAGTATAGCAAATTATTACTAAACTTGAGTGGCTCTGTTATTTCCAGTGATTTTACCAGATTAATGGAGGATATCAGGATGTTTTTAACATGCTGATGACTGACTGAAGGTATTCAAAGGAAGAAATTCTGTTTCCTGGCCAATGAACTGTTGTCCAAGTGGATGGTTAAAGATGATAATGATATTTCTTCAAAGTGTATTCTCTAGAGTGGAAAGCCTATTGCACACTTTGGCAAGTATAATTTCATTTGCAATAGATCTTGAAGATAGGCAATATAAATCATGATATATAGTATAATATAAAATTAGGTGTACATGGAAAACAGATTTTGCCTTCTGTGCAATATGTATTTTTAATGCTGTACATAGATTTCTAGCTGTGGGAAACATTTAAAGCAGAGGTAGGTAGCTCTGTTGTAAAAATATGCATAATGACCAATTGTGGAAGAGTAAAGATGCCAAAATAATTGTATAATCTTTGAAATAGAGCAAAATATACCAGCATACAAAGAAATTCAGACCTTCTAATTAACATGTAAGCATTTGTTTGAGGCTTAAAAGGCAGTTGAATTTTTCTTTTTGAAACATCACATTGGCAATTTTAATTTTATTTATGTTTGAGAGTGAAATAGGAAGAAAATCTTTATGTGTAATAGTAATCTTAATACCCCTTCCATAAAGCATTATTTTTACCAAGGTAGTAGCTACTTAGATTATAAAATTGTGCTAGGTTTAGCATGACTTGTGTCACATCTAGCTCAGCCGCCCAATTGTGGTAGAAACTGAATCAGTTACTATGAATTGTTTTTAGGTGAGGGACAAATTAATAATCATAAAACATTTTCATATCAAACAGAATCTCCAGCACTATATCATCCATCATATATTATCAGGTAGCTGGTGTAAAATGATGGTTTTGAAAACCATTTCTGTATTTGTTGTGATAAAAGTCTCTTTGACCACTGGAAGAAGATATGGTTAAACCAGTAGTAGTTGTACTGATATGCAGTATATTCTTAAGCTGTAAAGTCAGGTCTCAGTATGGGTTGTGCATAATTTTGATTAGTCTTTTTTTTAAGGTCCACATTCCCCTGAGATTCTTGTTTAAAATTCAATTTGTTCTTCTAATTTTACAGTTCCAGTACAGCTGTCCTGCAAGCAGCAGGAATCTCACTGGTGAGGGCAAACAAAACTATTTAAAAATATCTGCCCACTGCAAAGAGCAGAATTAGTATTTGACTGTTCATTCTTGAAGGTTTTGGAAAATATCTTATATACTTTAATAGTTATTTAACAGGTGGAGAGAAATTAAGTCTTCTAATGGTTGTTTTGCTAATTGGATTAAAGAAATTATTTCTGTATGTATTCCAGGAAACACTTGCTTTGTTTGAATTCTGACTTAAACTTGGGATGTAAGAGTAAAGATAGAGGTAATTTTTTTTAATTTCTCCCACACCACCTCTCCTTCCCTACTATGATAGGATGTATTTCTAAAACTGATGCTACCATTCTACTCTCAGATTAGTAGTGTTATAGATGATTAATGTGATGGTTGGCTCTCACAATTAAGAGATTGTGGTAGGCATAGGGACAGGCGTTCGGAAGATTTCGGGCTGTGACGGAAAATTACAGGAATCCTCCTACCCCTCTCCCCATAGATAAGGATCACCCTTGGAATGTAGCCAAACGTGTAGCCCCCCTAACCTATGGATGCCAGTAACTTTCCACTCCATACTAACCCTAGAAAGAATAGCCAAACCCCTGTCTGACGTAGAGAAACCCCTTAGTCCATAAATACCCTCGAGACCCCTCAATAAATGCCTTTAACCGTCCACCACATTGGTGTTAGCGTCTGTTATTGGCCACGAGGGATCCCAAGGAGGAGATCGCAGTGCTGGACTCCGATACCAGGTCATCACGGCCTTCACAAGAAGGCAACATAGTGGTGCCGAAACCCGGGATGAAGAGTCCGGGCGACGGGAGTACTCCTGGCCAGGGGACAGCACTCACAGAGCCGGAACGACTATAGCGAAGCAGGGGGACGCACCGGGACCCGCGATTCGCATGGAAGCGATAGCGAAGGTCGTAAGTTTGATACATATGCAATGGGGAATCAAATGTGAGCTCAGGAATTTTAATCTCGCTTTAACGAGACTCCTAGAACTCGGGGTCATTGGTCGACCCATAGATATATTGCACTCTGAGGTGTGGCAGAAATGTACTGTCGCGCTAGCAGAGGACACAAAAGCCACAGGCAGCAGCAAAAGCCTGAAAGCGTGGGGGAAGGCAGAAGCAGCCCTATGCAAAGCATTAGAAGAACAGGAGACGTGGAATGCTGCGCGTTCCCGTCTGTTAATCACGCCACAGCTGGGGGAAGGGGCGATAACACGAACCCCCCCCGGTGGCGACCCGATTGAAAACGGGGAAACGCGGGGGCCGGGCGCATCCCATCCCTCCCCGAGCCCAGAGCCCCCGGAGCCCCCGGGGGACCCCCTGACCCCTTCGGGGGACCCGCCGGGACCCAGACCACCTCCGGAGCCCCCCGGGGTGCCCGCGGGCCCCCCGCCCATCCCTTCCCCGCCGATAGTCGACTTAGCGCAAGAAGCAGAGAGACGCGCGCAGTCCTTTTGGGAGGGATTGGCGGCAGAAGCCCGAAATATTGAGAGAGCGAGCGCGTGGGCAGGCGGCAGAGGGGATCCGCCGCCCTACCCGTTTGAATATGGCGCGGGTGGCCCGGAGGAGGGGTGGAGCCCGTCGGCCCGCGGCGGGAAGAACCCGGAAACGCGGCCAGCCGCGGACGCGCATGCGCGGGAAACCAGCGCTGAGCCCATGCCCAGCCGAGAGCTGTGGATCCCAGCAGACGCGCATGCGTGGGGGCGCGACAGAGGGCGGGCACTTGCTCGGGAACCGCGCCCACGGATGCCACCGTATATGGGAGAGATCCCTCCCTGCGGGAGGCAGGGCGAGCCCAGGGGGCGGGAGCAGCACCGCCCCCGAGGGGAGGAGCGGGGCCGAAGCCGAACAAAACGGCAGCAGAGACCGGAAGTATATTGGCAGTCGACTTCCGACTCTGAAGGGAGCCACAGCTCCCCAGATCGCTCTGCGGAGCCCACCGAGTCCAGCAGCGACTCGGAAGCAGAGAAAGCAGAATCAATGCGGTTTCGGACGAAACCAAATAAAACTTTCAACACAGTCGAGAACCAGCCCCAATACGAACTCACCGATTGGGGTAAAATCAAAATCAAATGCGCGGGATGGGCACCCGCAGCATCGGTGCATGCCTTCCCAGTGAGAATTACAGGACCCCAGGGGAACCAGAAAAGAACATATACTCCCGTTAATTCCAAAGACGTTCAGACAATAGTAAAAGCTATTTCGGAAAAAGGAATTAACTCAGGGGTGGTCTCCACTCTCGTGGACAGTCTTTTTAGCAATGATGACTTACTCCCTTTTGATATAGTGCAAATAAGCCGTATGCTTTTTGAGAGGGAGGGGACGTGCGGGATTCAGCCCCCTCCCGCTATGGATGCGAGACGGCCCATCTATGCCAACCCATAGTGCGGCAGGGGATTTTCATACCCTATGCTCCCACAGGCAAAAGCACACAGAAAGGGAGGAACATGACCTACCCCAAACCCTTGCCCACAAGGGTCACCGACGTCCCGACTGGCGATGAGGAAGCCTTCCAGATAGGCCGCTCAGCCAGGTCAGGCTCGGACCCAATCCCTCACATGTTAGAAGCTACCTTTCTATCCCTGAATGAATCTAACCCTAACCTAACCGACTCCTGCTGGCTTTGCTACGATGTTAAACCCCCCTTTTACGAAGGAGTCGCTTTAGATACCCCCTTCAGCTATTCCACAGCCGACGCCCCTCGCCAGTGCAGATGGGACACACCCTGCAAAGGAATTACCCTGAGTCAAGTCACAGGTCAGGGCAGATGCTTTGGTAATGCAACCCTAGCTAAGCGGAAAGGCGACGTCTGCACCGAAGTAGTTGAGCCCGACAGGAAGAATAATAAGTGGGTAGTCCCATCCGCATCTGGGATGTGGGTTTGCCAGAGATCTGGAGTGAGTCCCTGCGTGTTTCTTGCCAAATTCGATAACTCTAACGACTTTTGTGTTCAAGTTCTGATCGTCCCTAGGGTCCTGTACCACTCAGACGAAGAGGTGTACCACCTTTTCGAAGAAAACAGCCGGCTCCACAAGAGAGAAATATTAACAGGTATAACTATCGCAATGCTGCTCGGCCTAGGGGCGGCTGGAACGGCAACAGGTGTCTCAGCCCTAGCAACTCAACACCAAGGACTGTCCCAGCTGCAGATGACCATCGATGAGGACCTGCAGAGGATCGAGAAATCCATTTCCTTTCTAGAAAAGTCAGTCTCCTCGCTCTCAGAAGTGGTCCTGCAGAACAGGCGAGGACTGGATCTCCTGTTCATGCAACAAGGAGGCCTGTGTGCCGCCTTGAAAGAGGAATGTTGTTTCTACGCTGACCACACAGGAGTCGTTAGAGACTCCATGGCAGAACTCCGAAACAGACTGGCTCAGAGACAGAAAGACAGAGAAGCCCAACAGGGCTGGTTTGAATCCTGGTTCAATCGATCACCATGGCTAACCACCCTAATTTCTACCCTAATAGGTCCATTGGCAATGCTGCTTTTAGCTATTACCTTCGGGCCATGCCTGCTGAACAAGCTAGTCTCATTCGCTCAGGCCCGCCTAGAACGGGCTAGCATCCTGTTCGTGGGACAGCAACACTTACTGTGAATTCAACAGGGAACACTGCCAGTCACGAGAGACTTGCCTGGCAGAAACTTACTCAGGTTTCCCAAGACCCTTTTCCCTAGTCAGATCTCAACCTCCTACCTCATTTCAGTGCCTACGTATAGGACTACCTCGTTCATTTGTGAAAGAGGGGGGGGAAGTGTGGTAGGCTGTCATGGTTTGACACTGGCACAATGCCAGTGCCCCCATGAAGATACCTTCTCCCTGGCTTCTGCTGTGAGATGTGACCAGGAATAAGCAAAGCAGGCTCCTACTTAGGGAAAAAAAAAGAACCAGAACTTTATTAACTACTCTACAACTACAGATAAAAAGGAACACACACACAGGGAAAATGAAAACTTCACAAATGCATTTCCTCCTCCCCCACCAAATTTCCAACCCAATACATTTGTTCTTCAAATCACCAACTCTCAGTCTAGCAGCACCTTTTAGACAATCAATCCTCAGTTCATCAAGAGGAGAGGAGTCCTTCTTGTACCATGGGCTTCCCCTGGAAACACAGCTGAAGCCTCGTGTGTTTCTGTGTCACTTGTGGCACCGCCCGGAGTACATCTGCCGTCGTGACTTCTTCCTTTCCATGTCCAGTGCTCTCACCACTGAACACGGACCAGAACTGCTTCTAGGGTTGTCTTTTAAGGATGCTCTGTCCCGATCCAAAAAAGGCACAGTCTCTCCTTTGGGACACCTGTCCCCACAATCTCTCCTTTTGGGACACCTGTCCCCCCCATATTTTCACCCCCTGGGGCCGAGGGGCATCAACACTGAACAGTCTCTGTATCACAAACAATCTCTCCTTTGGGACACCTGTCCCCCCCATATTTTCACCCCCTGGGGCCGAGGGGCACCAACACTGAACCCTCTTGGTTCTGAGGCCATTGCCTCCCCCTAGAATGCAGTCTCTGTATCACAAGGAACATGGTACTGTCCATGGCTATACAAAAAGAGTCCAGCCAAAGCCACTCCATCATCTCTTCCCACTAGGATTCTTCTCTATTCCTCTACTATCTCTCACTCGCCCAGACCTCTCTCACACTGGCCCATTTCTTTCTTCATTTTCCACTCTATCTTCCAGGAGAGGTCAATGATCTGTAAAGTTCTCATTCTCCAAAAAGGGGTTAAAAGCTCCTACAAGCGGCCGGCTGAACCCCCCCCTCTTCTCCGTCCCAGCCGTGCTGCCGGCACAGGCCCATGTTTATCAAGTCTCAAGGTTACAGTCCCAGGCAGCGGCTCTCTCTCTCTCTCTGTGTCTCTCAGGGGGGGCTGCCCGATGGCTCCCGGTCTCTCTCTTTCTCTCTCTTCCACCCTTCCACCCCCGGGCTCAGGCCTACCTCTCTCAGCCTCATGGCTTTCCCCTCCCCCTGCCCAGCCAGCAGCTGGGCCGGGGGAGAGACCCGAACTCTTTCCTGCCCGAAACCCAAGAGGACCCTCCCAGGGGAGAGCTCTGCTTTTAACCCCGTGTTCTCAGAGGCGTGTCCATGTCTCAATGGTCAGGTTAAATGCCAATATTAAAGTCTGAATATCCATTGGCCAAAAACACAGCATCTCAAAAAACACATTTCCTGTCAAACCACCACATTCCACCCTTCGCCTCTGAGAACACACTTTCTAAAATTATTAACAAAATTACAAAACACTTCAACACTTCTACAAAACAAGAAAACCTTCATCCCCAGATTTTACTATGCATCTACCTTAACTCAATACATGCTTTGTTCTTATTCTTCTTTGGTCCCATCTCACAGCTTTACTCACAACTTTATCTTATCACTCCCCCAAAATTCGATTCCCCGGTCAGGGAAACCAAAAATGTCATGGTTTGACACTGGCACAATGCCAGTGCCCCCATGAAGATACCTTCTCCCTGGCTTCTGCTGTGAGATGTGGCCAGGAATAAGCAAAGCAGGCTCCTACTTAGGGAAAAAAAAGAACCAGAACTTTATTAACTACTCTACAACTACAGATAAAAAGGAACACACACACAGGGAAAATGAAAACTTCACAAATGCATTTCCTCCTCCCCCACCAAATTTCCAACCCAATACATTTGTTCTTCAAATCACCAACTCTCAGTCTAGCAGCACCTTTTAGACAATCAATCCTCAGTTCATCAAGAGGAGAGGAGTCCTTCTTGTACCATGGGCTTCCCCTGGAAACACAGCTGAAGCCTCGTGTGTTTCTGTGTCACTTGTGGCACCGCCCGGAGTACATCTGCCGTCGTGACTTCTTCCTTTCCATGTCCAGTGCTCTCACCACTGAACACGGACCAGAACTGCTTCTAGGGTTGTCTTTTAAGGATGCTCTGTCCCGATCCAAAAAAGGCACAGTCTCTCCTTTGGGACACCTGTCCCCACAATCTCTCCTTTTGGGACACCTGTCCCCCCCATATTTTCACCCCCTGGGGCCGAGGGGCATCAACACTGAACAGTCTCTGTATCACAAACAATCTCTCCTTTGGGACACCTGTCCCCCCCATATTTTCACCCCCTGGGGCCGAGGGGCACCAACACTGAACCCTCTTGGTTCTGAGGCCATTGCCTCCCCCTAGAATGCAGTCTCTGTATCACAAGGAACATGGTACTGTCCATGGCTATACAAAAAGAGTCCAGCCAAAGCCACTCCATCATCTCTTCCCACTAGGATTCTTCTCTATTCCTCTACTATCTCTCACTCGCCCAGACCTCTCTCACACTGGCCCATTTCTTTCTTCATTTTCCACTCTATCTTCCAGGAGAGGTCAATGATCTGTAAAGTTCTCATTCTCCAAAAAGGGGTTAAAAGCTCCTACAAGCGGCCGGCTGAACCCCCCCCCTCTTCTCCGTCCCAGCCGTGCTGCCGGCACAGGCCCATGTTTATCAAGTCTCAAGGTTACAGTCCCAGGCAGCGGCTCTCTCTCTCTCTCTGTGTCTCTCAGGGGGGGCTGCCCGATGGCTCCCGGTCTCTCTCTTTCTCTCTCTTCCACCCTTCCACCCCCGGGCTCAGGCCTACCTCTCTCAGCCTCATGGCTTTCCCCTCCCCCTGCCCAGCCAGCAGCTGGGCCGGGGGAGAGACCCGAACTCTTTCCTGCCCGAAACCCAAGAGGACCCTCCCAGGGGAGAGCTCTGCTTTTAACCCCGTGTTCTCAGAGGCGTGTCCATGTCTCAATGGTCAGGTTAAATGCCAATATTAAAGTCTGAATATCCATTGGCCAAAAACACAGCATCTCAAAAAACACATTTCCTGTCAAACCACCACATAGGCATAGGGACAAGCGTTCGGAAGATTTCGGGCTGTGACGGAAAATTACAGGAATCCTTCTACCCCTCTCCCCATAGATAAGGATCACCCTTGGAATGTAGCCAAACATGTAGCCCCCCTAACCTATGGATGCCAGTAACTTTCCACTCCATACTAACCCTAGAAAGAATAGCCAAACCCCTGTCTGACGTAGAGAAACCCCTTAGTCCATAAATACCCTCGAGACCCCTCAATAAACGCCTTTAACCGTCCACCACATTGGTGTTAGCGTCTGTTATTGGCCACGAGGGATCCCAAGGAGGAGATCGCAGTGCTGGACTCCGATACCAGGTCATCACGGCCTTCACAAGAAGGCAACAAGAGATGGATATTATGTGTAAATTAAGAGAAGTTTTGTAGATGTATAGTGATGTTATTGTAATATGTCCTCCCACGGTCCTCTTTCCCCTCTCCCTTGTAATAGCCTTGGTAGTTAGGGCATTTGGGGAGGGCCGGCTTGTTACTAGGAGGCGCGGCATGATGACACCTGACGTCCAATCAAGATGTAAGAAAGTGATCTCCACCAATGGATAGCAGAGAAGGAGTTGACTGACAAAACTTTGGGAGGGACTAAGGGTATAAAAGGCGAGCATCCATTTTGTAAATGAGCATGTAGCTGCTGGTCATGGAGACTTCCAGAGCTGTAATTTTTACTTATTCTGTCCTTTGTTGTATTTTTGTTAAGGCTTATTGTGAAAAACACCAATCACTTGTTTTTAAAATTTTAAAAGTTTAATCGTAATAAAATGGTTATAAAAATAGTAATATAATTAGAGTAATAAAAATTTGAACAATTGGGATTGGGACAATGTGAGACAATAAAAACAAAGAGTTACGGACAGTCCGGGTACCTCTTTCTGGGCAGCATAAGCCCGAAAAAGGACCCCTGTTAACAAAAGATTAACCCTTAAAAGCAATAGCCTGTTGCATATTCATACATCTCATACATGATGCATAAATTCCATTCAAACAAAGGATTCTGTCTGGTCAGTGTCAGCTTCTTCCTCTTAATCCTAACGGCATCTGCATGCCTGAGCAAGGCAGGAAGAAGTTAGTTTCTTCTGATAAGGGAGCAATAAATTCTCTTTCTCTGAAAGATTTAGGTGTCCTGTGGCTGCTATCTGGTGCGAGTACCTCATTCCTTTCTTTAAAAAATATCCCACATACATAGTTTCTATTTTAACTACAAAAGTTACGTTTTAACTACAAAACTGCATTTACAATACTATTAAAATGTTAATACAGCACTACTAATCAATACAACATAATACATATAGTAAATATCTGCGTAGAGCCATATAATATGCACTTTTCACATTTAATAAACCTTTGAAATGTTAAAAGTGAACATCGTTTCTCACAGTAGACTTGGTGCAGTAATTATTTCATAAAATGTTATTTAGGACTTATGTAGGTAGTCAGAAAAAATTATGTAGTTTTTGCAGCTTTAAATTTTGTTAATTCATTATAAATTTTAGAGACTTCTGAACATTAGGGAGATTTGGCCACAAATGCCGTGTTTCAGTGTGAAAGCATAACTAGCAACATTAGACATGAACAAAATTAAGGGGTCCCTAATAGATCTTGTGGAATTTTATATTAATGAACTAGAGATGTGTTTTGTTGCATGTGTGTAAATTAGACAAAGAAGTACTTAAATGCTATAAATGCATATTTACCTTTAAAAGTTGTGATAAACGCCAATCACTTGTTTTTAAAATTTTAAAAGTTTAATAGTAATAAAATGGTTATAAAAATAGAAATACAATTGGAGTAATAATAATTTGGACAATTTGAATTAGGACAATATGGGACAATAAAGACAAAGAGTTACAGACGCCAGGGTACCTTTTTCTGGGCAGCACGAAAAAGAGGACCCTCGTTAACAAAGGATTAACCCTTACAAATAATAGCCTGTTGCATATTCATACACCTCATACATGATGCATAAATTCCATTCAAATACAGGATTCTGTCTGGTCATCCTCAACTTCTTCCTCCAAATCCTAACAGCGCCTTCGAGGCGGGAAGAAGTTCGTTTCTTCTGATAAGAGGGCCATAAATTCTTCTTCTCTGAAAGATTTAGGTGTCCTGTGGCTGCTATCTCGCTGCAAGTCCTTTCTTTAAAAAAAGTATCCTACATAGCATCGTTTCCATTTTAACAATTTTTATAACTTAAAACTATATTTAACACAGCACTTAAGAGAATTAATACAGCATTACTTTCTAACACAACCCATATAATATTCATTTTAATATTTGTGAAAAGCCAGTCATAAAATACATGCATTTTTCACAAAGTTAAATGGAAGCTCTGTCAATTTTTTAACATAAAGATGTTTGTGGGATTTGCATCCCATCAGCAAAAGCTTCTTCAGGAGGTTTAATATATAACTGCTGTGAAAAATGACCAGATAATATTGGCTTTCACATTTATGTATTAGCTTATGCACGTTACTAGTGATTATAAGTATTTAGAAAGAGCATCAACTATAACTCTTTTTAGCTGCTTGTTAATATAATCTTTTAGCTTAAGTATGCACTGTGTTACTCATAGAAATAGTAGTGTAATAAATATAATATCTATGTATCACTTATGGAAATAATAGTGTGATGAATGTATTGTAATAGGGACCTTAGCAAAACATTAAAAAAAAGGCTTTTGTGTAACTAAAAAACAGTGTAAGGCCATCCACTGACCAACCTGTCCAAGTGATAACTGTGACACAAACCAGAGCACCTGAGGACAATTAGAGAATACCATATTAAATTTAAGGAGGACATACTGAATCCTTATCAGAGGATGTGAAACAGCAGGATGGAGACACAAGAAGAAATAAAATATATTGCCTTGAAGTGATACGCGGAATAAATAAACTCCACAACCAGATATAGTTATGAAGTGGGTATGTATGTCAGGCCCGGCACAAGCGAGATAGCTCTTGTGAAAACTTGTGCCCCGAGCCTCAGTCTGACCTACATCTTCATTCACAAAGGTATTCCATATGCAATACATTGCACAACTTTTCCATGCATATTCAACCCCTGGCCCTGCCTGTTCTCGCCTCGCATGGTAATCAGATCCACGCCCTTCTGGGCGTGTCTTGTTTGCTGTGGTGGTCGCAGGGGGATCTCTCGGTGGTCTCTGAGGCTGAAGATTGTAGTCTTCCTCATGACTGAACTTTTGAACTTTTCTGCTTTGCGCATGCGCTTTTGGTCCCTTGGTGCTTATCTCAGTACGTCTGTCGGCCTTGGAGACGGAGTCCCTTTATCTGGTTTCTTTGCATCCCTTGGTCTCCTCTGGTATTGTTCTTTTATGCAAAAAGCTTCAGAAATTTGCATTTTCCTATGCCCTTTGTACCATGGCAGAGGTTTCTAAAGTAAAAAGGTTAAAATTCAACACATAGTTCTACAGGCTAAACTTTAAATGCTTAATACATATTGCTAACTCGAGTGAACTCCAAAAATCTCTATTTCAGCCTGACACCCAGGATGTCATGCAGATAAGCCAGAGTGTGATGAACTCAAACAAAGCATCAAAAAGTTCACAGGAATGTTTGAATAATGTATGTATCTCAGCTATGTAACAGAAGAATGATAACATTGTCTGTATACCCCCAGTGTGTTTTTTGGCTGTTGGCCAGGAGCACCCCAGCACTGGAAATATTGTCCTTTTTTATCCTATTACTACTGCTATTACTATTATTATTATTAAACTTTTAAAAACTCTAAGCAGTGAATTCTGTTTTTCACAGAAAGAAAGCCTATGTGCCTTTCTTTGGTGTGAAAAATGCGTATTTTATGATTGGCTTTTCACAAATATTAAAATTAATTTTATATGTGTTATGTTAGAAAGTTATGCTGTATTAATTTTCATAAGTAGTGTGTTAAATGTAGTTTTAGATTATAACATAATGTTAAAATAGAAATTATGCTATGTAGGATACTTTTTTTAAAGAAAGGACTCGCAGCGAGATAGCAGCCACAGGACACCTAAATCTTTCAGAGAAAAAGAATTTATTGCTCTCTTATCAGAAGAAACGAACTCTTCCCACCTTGCTCAGCCCTGAAGATGCCGTCAGGATCAAGAGGAAGAAGTTGAGGATGACCAGACAGAATCCTGTGTTTGAATGGAATTTATGCATCATGTATGAGGTGTATGAATATGCAACAGGTTATTGTTTGTAAGGGTTAATCCTCTGTTAACGTGTGTCCTTTTTCAGGCTTATGCTGCCCAGAAAAAGGTACCCTGGCGTCTGTAACTCTTTGTTTCTGTTGTCTCATATTGTCCTAATCCAAATTGTCCAAATTAATATTACTCTAATAATATTAGTATTTTTATAACCATTTTATTACTATTAAACTTTTAAAATTTTAAAAACAAGTGATTGGTGTTTTTCACATTTAGCACAGCAATTAATCGAACTGAATGCTAAGTTAAAATATGTTACTTCTGCCGAAATGCATTCATAGAAGAGACAAATTGAAGAACAAGCGGTGTTGTTTGTCCCCCCCACTCCCCCGCGAGTCGTCTGTCCCTCCACTCTCTCCCGAACAGACGGATGGATTAATTAACTCTGTATTCTTCGTTGCCCGAAAAGCCGGTGATAAGATCTCCTGGAGGAGCCTCTGCCCTTCCCCCTCCCCACCCTGCGCCGAGAGGCTGCCGGCACCCAGGATGGAGTGCTGCGACTGTGGGGGAGGGACGTGACTGTTCGAGGCCCCCTTCGACCCCCCCGGCTCCCCCCCCCCCCCCCCCCCCGCCCTTGCTGCCCTTTCGGAGGCTGTGCAAGGCGGGGCGAGGAGAGCTGCGCCCAGACGGTGGGGGCCGTGTCTGCTGCAGTTGGAGGAACTCTGTAGGGGCAGGGCTGGAGCCGTCCTGTGCCGTTTCCCTACCTCCCTTCGGCTGATGGCGGCCTTAGGCTCCTCTCAGGACTTTCGAAAGTCTTGCGAGCTGCTCAGAGCTCTGTGTTGCCGCTCCACCTAGAGGAACCTGGACCTCTCCCTCACTGTTAGAAATGAGAAACGACTCAGCCAATATATCAAGCAGTAATTAAATTTATTATTTAATATGCTAACATATGAGCAAAACCAGCGCTGGGTACAGTGGTGGGGTTTTTTCCCTCTAACTGCACACTGATTGCTGGGCTTGCTGGTATTTATTGATCATATTCATGCATATTCATAAGCTTTCTGTGAAAAATGCATGTATTTTATGATTGGCTTTTCGCAAATATTAAAATGAATATTTTATGTGTTGTGTTAGAAAGCAATGCTGTATTAGTTTTCTTAAGTACTGTGTTAAATATAGTTTTAGGTTATAAAAATTGTTAAAATAGAAACGATGCTATGTAGGATACTTTTTTTAAAGAAAGGACTCGCAGCGAGATAGCAGCCACAGGACACCTAAATCTTTCAGAGAAAAAGAATTTATTGCTCTCTTATCAGAAGAAACGAACTCTTCCCACCTTGCTCAGCCCTGAAGATGCCGTCAGGATCAAGAGGAAGAAGTTGAGGATGACCAGACAGAATCCTGTATTTGAATGGAATTTATGCATCATGTATGAGGTGTATGAATATGCAACAGGTTATTGTTTGTAAGGGTTAATCCTCTGTTAACGTGTGTCCTTTTTCGGGCTCGTGCTGCCCAGAAAAAGGTACCTGGACATCCATAACTCTTTGTCTTTATTGTCTCATATTGTCCTAATTCAAATTGTCCAAATTATTATTACTCTAATTGTATTTCTATTTTTATAACCGTTTTAGTACTATTAAACTTTTAAAATTTTGAAAACAAGTGATTGGCGTTTTTTACAATTTGGTAGCAGAGGATAGTTAACACCTCGCTGCCAGTGCTTTAGGAGAGTCAGAGTGGGGAAGGCATGCCCTGCCCTCTTTGGCAGCCTCGCTCTGTCTCCCCTGAAGTGACCGACAGACGCAGGTTACGATCTGTGGACAAAAGGAGGCAATAAAACAAACAGAAGGGAAAAAGGCTCCCTACAACCGCGGTAATTGGCCCCCTAAGACTAGTAGTGCGCAGGAAGAACCCGGGAAAAAAAAAGGATTGGTAAGTATTTCTCGGGGGGGGCAGGTACGGGGGGGATGAATGTGTGTGAATGAGAGGCGGGCTTGTTGTCCCAGACCTGCCAAGTGAGTGAGGTGTCTCCCATGCTGCGTTTCTGTCTTTCCGTGAGGGAAGCGGCCAGTAAAGAGACGAAGCGAGTGATAAGAGAGTGAAAGAATCCCCCGGGGTTACTGGGACTGGGTCTCAGGGAGGGTTTGGACCCCTCGGAGGTAGGGAGCGAGGTTTCCTAGCCCAATCCACTAGGAAACAGGACAGGAGGGGCCCCTAAAAACCTGCTGGGTTGAGGGATTTATATTCCAAGAGCATCCAAGAGCAGGGTTGAGCAGAATTCTGTCGGAGTGAGGATATGCCCGAGAACACTCAGGGTGGGACAACACAGCTAGATTGAGGGATGAAAATTTTGCCCAACAGTATCCGGGGTTGGACAACACAGCTAGATTGAGGGAAAAATTTTTGCCCAACAGGATCCAGGGTTGAACAACACAGCCAGATTGAGGGATAAAAAAATGCCCAAGAATATCCAGGGTTGGACAACACAGCAAAACAAATTAAATGCCCAAGAGCATCTGTAGTTGTATCACACCGCTGGGTTGAGGGACAGAAAAGGCCCAAGAGCATCTGGGGTTGGACAACACAGCTGGGTTGAGGGATATCCAACAGCACCGGTGTCTCGGTCTCTCTGCGAGCCTCTCAGGAACCCTGGGCCAGTCCCGAGTCGGCAGACACTGGGGGGAGCAGCCCCAACACGGCCGACAGCGGGGGACACTGTCTGTGCCCCGAGGGTACTGAGGGCACCTGGGCTGGGCGCCTGTGCAACACAAGAGATACCAGAGACATCGGTAGAAGAGAAAGGGCCGACTCTTAGCAGGGGTTAATCCAAGCTTTTATTAGGATCCCAAAGGAGCTCCTGCACCTCAGGGGCCTCCTGCCGAGAGCCCCGGGAGATGTCCGAAGGTCACATTTAAAGGGAGGAGGAAACCAAAAGTAGATAACATTTTACCAACCAATAGGTATCTCTGAGGGATGGGAACTGGGGGATAGACATATAGGGCAGCGTATGGGACTAGGCCTGGGGGGCTGACCCCTGGCCTCTGGCAAATCACTCGACAACTTGGACCGAAACTTCTGGATGGGGGGGATGGGATGCTGAGTGATTGACAGAGAGCCAGGGTGGGGGTTTTGGGGATGATCTCATCCCAGGAGAGGGATAACACAGGTAAAGGGAGGGGAGTACAGTCTGGGATAAACCATTTGGGAAAAATATTGGAATACAAAACAAAACTACTTCAAAATATTACAAAATATAAAAACGCACTACAACACACCGGGACTGGCCAGTAACACCTAAACTTGTAATAGGTGATGTGAAAGTAAAAGGTACCTTATTGTTGTTTTGTGGTCTGTGAGAGTGAGACACACACAAAGTCAGCCTCAACTTCCCGGGCGGGTGGGAAGGGGGAGGCAGTGGAAAGAGGAGTGAGTGACCCGCACACCAGGCAATTGTTCCCGGGTAGGTGGGAACTTTTGGGCCAAAGAGAGTGAGTGACCTGCAAACCAAGCTAGTGTTCCCCAGGTGTGTGAGGGGGCCGTAGCTGAAGAGCGTGAGTGACACATAGGCAGCCTCACAGGTGAACAGGCACTGGAGGCAGCCAGAGTCAGGGCCCTTCCAGGAGGCCCGGAGATACTGAGACCTAGAGGCCAACCCCAAGGCGAGGGGGGCCACAGGGACCCATGATTTTCTGGTGACAGCGATCCACTTTGTGTCTTGAGGGTGTGAAGGAATGTGTGAAAGTGAATGAGAAATAAAAGTGAGTGAATGTAGACGAATGAAAGTATAGGTAATGTGGATTGTGCATTTTAAGCCTTACCATATCTCCTTGGAGGGAGGTGTATTGTATTGAAAAGCAGTGTGAGAAAAAGGTGGGGTTTTTTTTTGAGTGTAAGTAGTTGAAAGAAAAGTGGTATTTAAGTTGTTAGTAAAAAGTGGGAAACAGAAGCAGGGGACGAATAGATAGAATATTGAGAAATGGGGCAGAAATCCAGTAAGGTAGATACAAGAAAGAAAAGCAGGAAAAAATTACCAACAGAAATACCCAAAGATAGCCCTTTGGGAGTTATGTTAGCAAACAGAAATACAGCTCCTTGCAAAATACAGGGTATGTAGATGTTGATGAGAAAAAACATACAAACTTGTGAATTACATACTCTAAAAAGAGCATTAGAATATTTAACACAAAAGAAAGGAGTTATATATTGATTCAAGGTATGCCTTTAGAGTAGCACATACCTTAAGAAAAATTTTAAAAGGGAGATTACTTAATTCAAGAGGAAAAGGATTAGTACATGAGAAACTTATCTTAGAGGTTTTAGAGGCATTAAAATTACCTAAGAGAGATAGCTATAGTACATATTAAGGGACACCAAAAGGTAAAGACCCCAGAAATAAGGGGAAATAATTTGGCAGTTCAAGAAGCTAAAGACGCAGCAGAAAATGGAGCTGAAAGAGTTAATAATAACTCCAAATGAGGAAAAATTGGAAATTCCAAAGTTTAGGGAAGCAAAAAAGGGGAACTAAAACAAGACAGGTGGTGAACAAGATAAATCGGGGAAATAGAAACCTCTTGATGAAAGACAATTAGATAATAAAATGCTTACTAGGGAATAGCAGAGGACATGTATCAAAAAGCCCAGTGGGATACTCGGGCTTTGTGTGATCGTTTTTTTTAAGGAACTATAGGTGCATTGAGATTTTTGGAGTAGAAAAGCAAGTAACTGAAAGATGTATAATTTGCCAAAAGATAAATAAAAAAGTGATGAGAAAAACAATATGAGAAGGTCGTAAGTTAGTTCGTCGACCATTTCAAAGTAACCAAGCAGAAGTTTGGATTTGTAAAGCTCTGGATTTATTTGTAAAAACCGTTTAATCCAGAAGAAAAAGAGTATACCACATGCTGAGGAGGGGAGAGGTTGTAAGAAAATAACATTTTTGAAAAGCAAAAAAAGAAAAACAGGGAAAGTATAAAGCTGGGAACAAAGTATTACCTCATCCATTCCCGTCTGTTCCCTCACTCGTTCGCAGCTGCACCAGCCCCCAGCCCCTGTGCCGGCTCCGGCACAGTCCGTCTGTCCCAGTCCGTCTGTCCCAGTCCGTCTGTCCCAGTCCGTCTGTCCCAGTCCGGCCGCCTGGCCCGCGGCCGCTCCGCTGGCCGTGCCGGGGGGTGGGGGTCTGTCCTGTCGTGTGGACCGTGATTACCGCGCTGAACGCACCGAGGGGGGGTCCCGTCTGTCCCATCCCCGGCTGCCCTGACTCTGGTCGGCTACCGCCGCTGCAGCCGGGGTCAGTCGCCTGCTTTGTCTCGGCCAGATCAGCCATGTGGGGGCTATCCACGCTCCAGCTCGGTCTGCACCGGAACACCCCCTCGGGCGATCCCGCCTGCACACCCCGCCTTTGGAGGACCCAGACCCGGAGCTGTGCCGAGTCCTCCTTCCTGCCCTGAGCTCCGTTCCCTTGGTAACCACAGCTCCGGCTGCTCAGGGGAACTCTCTAAAGGAATCACCTTATCGAAACACTAAAAGTTCAGTTAAAAGAAAGCCCTCTCCTGATTCTTCCTAAAAATACGGGAGAAAGGCTATAGAAGGTAAAAATCCAAAAAGAATGGGATAAAGGGATTGGTCTATTTCCATTAAGAGAGGTTCTCATAGGAGGGGACGGACCAGGGTTTATAAATGCTCCTTTGACTTCGTCTGAGGTCTGAAATTTTAAGAAATAAATAAAAGAGATATTTAGAGGATTCCATAGGCATAGCTGAACAATTAGACCAATTTTTAGGTCCAAACATTTATACTTGAGAAGACATGCAGTCTGTAATGAAAATAATATTTTTCTCAAGAAGAAAGGTAATTAATCAGAGCAACTGAAATAAAAGCTTAGGAAAAAGATAATCCACGGGGACCCCCAGAGAAGACAAAATGCCAACTGTACCTCCTGAGTGGGGTTAAAATAATGAGGCGGGGAGTAAACACATGAATAATTATCGTAATTACATAACCAAGGGAATAAATGAGACAGCATATCAAAGGCGAAATGCAAAAACAAAAGGTTTTTGAGGGACACCTTTTAGAGGAGAAAGAAGAAACTCCAACTAAATCGATAAACAAACTTAAGAGAAATAAGAAAATGGTCCTAAGTAAGTGGAAGATCTGAAAATCTTTAAAGAGAGGGGCACATAGGAGGAATAGGGAGGTCATAAGCTCTAATTTTTTTTGGGGGGACAAATACCATCTGGAGCCAGTGATAACTTTAAAAGTGTGTCCCCAAGAAGAAGAATTAGAATTTGTAATAGACACAGGGGCAGAGAGAACCTGCCTGTTATATGTTCCAAAAAGTTATAGTGTGAGCAAACATAGTGAAAGTAACAGAGGCAAAAAGAGAAATTTTTACATTTCTGGTCATTAAAGATGTGGTAATTGAGAGAAGAAACTAGAATTTGGATGGGAGATGTCTTATTGGTCCCAGGGGCAGGTAGCAATTTATTGGGAAGAGTCTTACAAGTGCAATTAAGAATAGGAGTTATATCAGAAAATGGGAAAATGACAGCTAGAGTTTTAAAATTAGGCCAAGAAGATGAAGGAAAAAAAATCAACAAAGAAGTTTGGGCTGGAGAAGGAAATAGGAGAGGATTAAATATCAACCCCATAAGGGTTACAATTGAGAGAGAAGATTATCCAATACGTGTATGTCAGTATCCTGTATCTTTAGAAGGACAGGAAGGTTTGAAGCCAGTAATAGAAGGACTAATAAAGGATGGGGCATTAGAACCTTGTATGTCTCCTCATAACATCCCTATTCCCCCAGTAAAGTCTGAGGGGAGTTATAGACTAGTACAAGATTTAAGGGAGGTTAATAAAAGAACTCAGACTCACTACCCAGTGGTAAAATATCTTAGACACTTAATAAATAAAAGTAGCTGGAAACCCAACCATGAGAAAATTGCAAGAATTTTATTCCTTCTCCCTCCCTCTTCAAAGAGGGAGATCAGGAAATTACCTAGATTATTGAAATATTATAGATTATAGATTGAGGGGTACACACAGGTAGCAAAATTTGTGTATGAAAAAAATTGACAGAAGGAGATGATATAAAACAGACCAAAGAAGATATTGTTAAATTAAAAGAGTTAAGTTAAAACTAGCCTAAGTACCAGCTTTAAGCTTACCCTTGTTTGAAAAATCCTTTATCATTTATACATAAATACAGAAAATGGAGTAGCTCATAAAATTTTAATTCAGGAGTGAAGAAGAGTAAAAAAATATCTAGTAGCTTATATATCAAAAGATGTTAGACCCAGTAAGCCACAGCTAGCCAGTATGTATTTAAGTTATAATAGCTACCGCAATCCTAGTAAAAGAAAGTTCTAAGCTTACTTTTAGAAGTAAATTAGTTAAGTTCACCTCGTACCGTCTGAGGTGTGTTGAATCAAAAAAAAAAACAAACAAAAACAGATAAGAAGGAAAGAAAGAGAGAAGTTGAAGTAGGGAGGTGGTTAGCAAACTCTGAGATGTTAGAATGTGGAGTGATGACATCTTGGTGCTAGAAGAGAGCAGAAGTGTGAATGCGGGTTTTTTGCATGAAAGGCAGGGAAGTGTCTTAACACATGGTTGTTAGGAGGTTATTCAATACCGAACTGGGGTCCAGAAAGGGTTTAGCAGAACGGGCCCTCCTTGAAGAGAAAAGAGGATAAGTTGACTAGAGAAAGAAAAAGAATGTCAGGACCACCTGAGGACGCCAAGTTTGAGGTTGTCAAGGTTGGGAGGTGTCTGACCGCTCCCTACGAGCGGCGGGGTCTTGGGGACTGCGGCAGGGACTGATCCATGGAGGTGACCCGGCGGCGGTGCCGGCAGCAGAGGACACAGGTTTGCCGGGCAGGAGCGGGCTAGCTCCGTGGCAGAACTGCCGGGGTGGCTCCCAGACTGTTGGGGTCCCGAGTCGAGGATGGCAGCGTCGGCCCCGGTAAGTGGGCCGAGAGAAGGAAAGAGAAAGAGAGAGAAGAAAAGAGAGAGAGAGGGCAAAAGAGACCCAAGGCATGCCCCCAGGGTCCCCATGCCCATAGCTGTTCTCCCCTGCTCCGGCCCTGCAGCGAAGTGGCAGCACTGGGGGAAGGGTGAAGAACAGCATTGACAGCAAGGCTGTGAAGAGAGGGGGAGGGTGTCGCAGACATCTTTCATGAAAAATCCTTTCTTAGGATTTTTCCTTGTGACAAGCTGCAGTTTCAGCAACCAAAAGTAAACAATGGTTATCTGCTGCTGTGGAATGCAACAGGTAGACCCGTGATTGGTCTCCTGTGGGTGTTTGGATTTCCTGACCACTCATGGCAGAGTTGGCTCTTGCTCTGTCTGAGACACAGATCTTTGTTATTCATTCTTGTCTATTTTTAGCTTAGCTAGCTTCTGAAGAAACCTTTTCCTTTCTATTTCTTTTTAGTATAGTCTTAATGTAACATATATCATAAAATAATAAATCAAGCCTTCTGATCATGGAGTCAACATTCTCGTCTCTTCTTCATCCTGAAAACCCTTGTGACCACGGTCACAGGAGGGGACTAGCACTAAAAGATAAAATCAAAGCAGAGATTGATGACTCTCCAAACCTCACAAAGTAGGTTGTTTTTCTTAAGTAAGAAGGTTTTTTTTAGTTTTTTTCTTTTGTGTGTTTTGTTTGCTGTTAAAAAGAAGTTTTTGTTTTTGTTTTTTTTTTTTCTGAAGAATGGGTTTGTAAGGCTAAAACAATTAAATGCTGCCCAAAAAGTAAAAAGCAATAGATGTGATACATCTCGTGTTGAAATTGGTCAGGGTTTTCTTATTTAACTAACTGTAACTCACAGAAAGAAGAATTTGCCTCTGCAGCTATTAGCACAGCTGGATAGAAGAAGAAGAGGCTGCTGTGGAGAAAGCTTTTAGCTAAATCCAGAAAGTTTGGAAGAAAAGCAAATGGTAGAAGTTAATGCAGTATTGTCTTTCTTTTATTACTATGCTATTAAGGAGTCCTTTCCAGGTACTACTGAAGCAACAATCAGAATCACAGAAAGAGGGTGAATTAATGCCAACAGAATCAAAAGACTTGTGAAGAAACCTGAAGAACAGACTGTGATAGGAAAGGGACAGGCGTTCGGAAGATTTCGGGCTGTGACAGAAAATTACAGGAATCCTTCTGCCCCCCTCCCCATAGATAAGGATCACCCTTGGAATGTAGCCAAACATGTAGCCTGTGACTGTGGTCACAAGGGTTTTCAGGATGAAGAAGAGACGAGAATGTTGACTCCATGATCAGAAGGCTTGATTTATTATTTTATGATATATGTTACATTAAGACTATACTAAAAAGCAATAGAAAGGAAAAGTTTCTTCAGATGCTAGCTAAGCTAAGAATAGAAAAGAATGAATAACAAAGATCTGTGTCTCAGACAGAGCAAGAGCCAGCTCTGCCATGAGTGGTCAAGAAATCCAAACACCCACAGGAGACCAATCACCTGTTGCATTCCACAGCAGCAGATAACCATTGTTTACTTTGGTTGCTGAACTGCAGCTTGTCACAAGGAAAAATCCTAAGAAAGGATTTTTCATGAAAGATGTCTGCGACATGTCACCTTTTTTTATTTAGTTAAATTAAAAGGAAAAAGTGTTTGTAATTTTCTCTGCTGTACTCATGCCGAAGAAAAAGACAAACACTTGACAGGTTATCTGTTGCCAATCAAACTCCACTCAAGTGCTCCTGTGGAATGCACTGGGAATTTCTTCACCTGTAGAACATAAAATTCTATCATATTACTAAAACAATTCTATAATATAAGAAAATGCAAAAACAATGCAAAGAAAATTCAAGTCCAAGCAGCTGAGTTTCAGGAAAAGTCCATGGCTTGAAGATGTTCCTCTTTGCCATATCTGAAAGTTTCTTTTGGTCCTGAAACAGGCTTGCTACAGAAAAAGGTCCATCAATATTTATCAAAAGTCCATTGACAGTCTTCAAACAATTTTGAGAAAATTTCTGAAATGTCTTGCCACAGCCCTTTATTGAACAACTTGGGCTGAAGCCAATCCCTGGCTCCTCAATGCCTCTGAGCTGCTGCCAGCTCTTTCACCCTTTTTTATTCAATTTTTTTTTTTTTTTTTTTTTTTTTTGGAAAGAGCAGCAGCAGCAGCAGCGGAGCCAGAGAGAGGCCCTTGGGGGCCCTGGCCCATGTGGAAGGATCAGGAACCCCAGACCTGGCCCACAGAAAGGTGGCCCAGGACCAGAAGGGGGAAGCAAAGCCCCCAAACCCAACAGGAGGCTGGGAGGTGGCCCTGGCCCAAGCAACCAAGGCAGACAGCCCAGGCCCAGCCCCCGAGGCAGGCTCTGCATTGGCGCAGACCCGCACCCTGCTGCCAGTACAATGGCAGAAAGGGTGGCCAAACGCTTCCTTTCCCCAAAATCACCGAGGCATGCCGGCAATGGGAAGACAGAAACTGTCCCGAGAAACTTCGTCTCGGGTCTGGGGATGTCCTTTCCCCACAGCAGACAAGCGATGCTCGCTTCCTGCTGTGCCCTCTGCCTCTGCGATGCAAATGCACCAGGTGTTCCTCCCATCTGCCTCACGGCACCACCTCCACCCCCTCTGGGCTGGGGACCAGAGGCAGAACTTCCAGGACCCACCTCCCCCTTGCCGCTGGGGCGTGCGAGGGGCGGCAGAGAGATTCGCATCCCCCAGGGAGAAACCCCGGACCAAACACCCCCCAACCCGCCAAGAATGCTGATCTTGAAAACAGGCAGCCGGGCTGCACCCACAGCCAGCTGTCGGGCCATGCCTCCTCCACGGAAGGACAGGCTGACGCCCTCTTCCCCTGTCCCAGCTCCCCCCGTAGGGGCAGCCCCGGGACAACCCGAAAAACTCGGGGAGGAAGTCATGCTGGATGCAGGAGGCACTGCTGCGGCTGCCGCCGGCTCCAAGGCAGCCTCTGATGCAGACACGGAGGACGGAGTCCCCGCAGGGGCGGGCAGCGGGGCCGCCTGGGGAGGCGGCGGGGGCGGCGGGGGCGGCACGGGGTCGGCAGCATCTTGTGCGCCGGACTCTGACATCGGCCGCAGAGGCGCAGTCGCAGAAGGCAGCGGGACGGCCGGGGGGAGCGGTGGATCGCTGTTGCCCAGCAACATCGGCGCAGCCGCGGGAAGTGGTGTCTCTGAGATAGATGCAGGCAGGAAAGCCGGCGGAACCGCGGCCGGAGCGCCCACAGGCTCCCCCGGAGGGGCGGCCGCGGGAGGGGCCGCGCGGGAAACCGCCCGCACCCGCGGGGCGGGTTGGGGCGGTGCCCGTGGCGCTGGCCGGGGCGGTGCCCGTGGCACTGGCCGGGGCAGCGCCGCCCACTCCCATCCCCCCTGAGAACAACGGGAGGGGGGAACAAACGGCTCCGTCTGAGCATGCTCCAAAGACGCAGTAAAAAAATCTTCGGCTGCGGGCGAAACTTCGCCCCCCCACTGTGGTTCGGGGGGGCTGGAAAGCAGCAGAGCGTCCCCCTCCAAAGGGTCTTCCCCCGGAATTGGGGGGAACGGGGCTTTGCCCTTGCAGTTAGCAATCCAGGGAAAAACAGCTGCTCTCCGTTTCAAGACTAGAAAGAGCTTCAAAAAGGTTGGATAAATCGAGGGGCATCCGAACCCCCGGTATAAAAAGAATTGGAAAATGGAGCCCATACACTCCCAGACAAACACATCGAGGGCATATAGCACATTCGTAAAAAAACCAAAGAGCTTTGCCCATCAAAAAAACTCATAGAAATCTGTCTCCAACAGGAGAATTCTGTCCTCTTCACCCCATTTTTGCCAGAGGGCAATAAGTTTCTCCTCTGAAGGGGAGAATGGAACCTCATCCTCTAGGGGAGGAGTCCTCCAGATGAGCAGCCACAAACTGCGAATGGCCTCATCTTTAGGAGGGGAAAAACCAACAGTACCTTGTGACAGTGTCCAGGACTCTCTGGCTATCTGCATGGTTCTGCTGTGCTTTCCGAACATCTTCCTGGAGGCTTTTCAGAAGGTTCTCTTTGTGGTCAGCCTTGCTGTGAACTCTGTCCAAATTCGGATCTTCAGTTCTTCAGCTCCTGGCTAGAATCCACTTCTGTGGTCACTTGTGAATCAACCATCCATGCCACACATTCAGGGTTTACCCAGTGCAGCAATGCTCCTCTGGTGGTCTCACCAAGTGATGATTGTCCTCCTCAGTCGAGGGTCACCAATTGTGACTGTGGTCACAAGGGTTTTCAGGATGAAGAAGAGACGAGAATGTTGACTCCATGATCAGAAGGCTTGATTTATTATTTTATGATATATGTTACATTAAGACTATACTAAAAAGCAATAGAAAGGAAAAGTTTCTTCAGATGCTAGCTAAGCTAAGAATAGAAAAGAATGAATAACAAAGATCTGTGTCTCAGACAGAGCAAGAGCCAGCTCTGCCATGAGTGGTCAAGAAATCCAAACACCCACAGGAGACCAATCACCTGTTGCATTCCACAGCAGCAGATAACCATTGTTTACTTTGGTTGCTGAACTGCAGCTTGTCACAAGGAAAAATCCTAAGAAAGGATTTTTCATGAAAGATGTCTGCGACAGTAGCCCCCCTAACCTATGGATGCCAGTAACTTTCCACTCCATACTAACCCTAGAAATTATAGCCAAACCCCTTTCTGACGTAGAGAAACCCCTTAGTCCATAAATACCCTTGAGACCCCTCAATAAACGCCTTTAACCGTCCACCACATTGGTGTTAGCGTCCGTTATTGGCCCCGAAGGATCCCAAGGAGAAGATCGCCGTGCTGGACTCTGAAACCAGGTCACCGCGGCCTTCACAAGAAGGCAACAACAGACTATCACATTTAAACCGGGTGATACCGAACTCACTTTCCAATGGGGACTGAGTGGTAATAGCTTGGAAAAACCCAAATGATCCAAGAAATGTACAAAGAATAACACTGAATTGAGAAGTAAGACAATGCTTGTATCACTGGTTTCAAGCACTGCCTGAATAAAACATCTCCTTTGGGGAGGAATACTTCAGATAGAAAGATCAAGACTGTTTTTATATTCTGACCTTAGCCTGTGAATTGTACAGGGGAGAAGGGGAATTACCATTTCCATTAGTAAACTTTATTTGATTCATTCCAATACTGGACATGCTAGCTGGGTTATAAGTAAATGCTTGAATTGTGGGAATAATTAGTATTGTGGTTCACAAAATTTATGCTCTTACTGCAAAAAGTGTAAAGTAATAACTTTGTTTTGTGGATGGGAATTATTAGTGCCTGTTGAATGAGAGATACCTGAGGAACGGTAGGAGACCACAGTGAAACGGTGTCTAAAACAATTTGCCTAGAAAATAGTTAAGAGAAAGTGACAAGGAAATAGAGGGCAAGACCAGATTGGCCTCTGTATTTCGCCACCGAGAAGATCAAATATACCTGCTGTGGGTTGCAACCTCAGAGGAATGGGAGGTGGGAGTATAAGCCATACTAGACCTCTGTTATTCCTGTTTCTGTCACTCATTTGTCGTCTTTTCCCTTTCGGGATACCAGCAAGATTGTGTCACAAATGCTACAGAAAGCATCACATGGAAAGAAACCAAAGTTCCTCTTTTATTACACACACCTATGTCAACAGCCACTGTTATAACCCATCCAAATTAAGAACCTGTAGGCAAAAAGGAGAAAATTATTGGATTACAAGAAACTTAGGAAAAAGTGGTAATAGATTTGGAATGGAATGTCCAAAAGGAGAGAGATGCATTTGTTTTACATTTAATCTTGGAATGGAATGTCCAAAAGGAGAGAGATGCACTTGTTTTACATTTAATCTTGAAGAGACAGTTCAAGATTTGGTAAAAAAAAAACAAATAGTAAATGAAAAGGTAAAACCAGCACAGCAATTTAACTCTGTATTGACCCCAAATTATCTATTGAGTCATATTACAAGACTCCAAGCAGTTATAGAAATGATAGCAAATAAAGCTGCCCAGGCATTAGAGTTAATATCAAGTCAGCTAAGCCAAACAAAACCTGTAGTGTATCAGAATAGGTTGGCTTTAGACTATTTATTGGCAAAAGAAGGGGGTGTTTGTGGAAAGTTTAATGTATCAGATTGCTGAAAATTGATGACCACAGAAAAGTCATTCTAGCAAAAGCGAAAGAAATCAAAGAAGAAAAAAATATATATATGCATATAATAACCCAGGTACCGGTCCAAAAGAATTAGAAAACAATGTTAGAACCTAGCTGGTGGGGTAATGTATTAGAAGAAATTAAGATCATCATGTGTTACAACTGTTTTTATATCTCTTCTTTGTGTAATCCCCTGTTTTATTTTGCCAGCATAGTCCAGAAGATGCAAGTAGATAAGAAATATTGCTCAAGCCAAATGATTTACAAAGAATAAGAGTGGGGATTGTGAAAAATGCATGTATTTTATGATTGGCTTTTCGCAAATATTAAAATGAATATTTTATGTGTTGTGTTAGAAAGCAATGCTGTATTAGTTTTCTTAAGTACTGTGTTAAATATAGTTTTAGGTTATAAAAATTGTTAAAATGGAAACGATGCTATGTAGGATACTTTTTTTTTAAAAAGAAAGGACTCGCACTGAGATAGCAGCCACAGGACACCTAAATCTTTCAGAGAAGAAGAACTTATGGCCCTCTTATCAGAAGAAACGAACTTCTTCCCGCCTCGAAGGCGCTGTTAGGATTTGGAGGAAGAAGTTGAGGATGACCAGACAGAATCCTGTATTTGAATGGAATTTATGCATCATGTATGAAGTGTATGAATATGCAACAGGCTATTGTTTTTAAGGGTTAATCCTTTGTTAACGGGTGTCCTCTTTCGGGCTCGTGCTGCCCAGAAAAAGGTACCTGGACATCCATAACTCTTTGTCTTTATTGTCTCATATTGTCCTAATTCAGTTTGTCCAAATTATTATTACTCTAATTGTATTTCTATTTTTATAACCATTTTATTACTATTAAACTTTTAAAATTTTGAAAACAAGTGATTGGCATTTTTAACACTTTCTCAGCAGTTTCTATTTCCAATTTTTTACGTCACAATTCTATACTTCAGGATCGTAAATCTATGATGGTGATGTTTGATTCCTTTCCAATTTCTATAGTCTATTGTGATCTATTCCAGATTTCAATATTCCAGGATGTACATCCCAAGATGTGCATCCCAGATGGTGGGGTCCAGCTTCTATTTTCTAGGACCATTAATCTTTGATAGTGATGTCCAGCTTCCCTTTTCGAAATCATTAATCAGCAATGTTGATGTCCGTCTTCCTTTTTCAGGATGTTTTCACCATTTCTTTAGGAGCTTGGGCTAGGTTCAATTCCCTCTTTTGTTTAAATCCTTTATACATGCTAAAGCTACAGTTTAAAAATCCTTAATACAAAGCAACATTCTAAAGCTATAATTCAAAGGTTCTTATTACAAAACAGCCTAAGATTTATAGTAGTGAATTGCAAACAAAAGATTGATTCAAAGGCCTTCTTCCATGCTTTGCTTTCCTCAGTTGTTTATTAGAACTCAACTTTATAACTGTCCCATGGCTGCGTTCCACACATTTCACAATTGCAATTACACAGGTTACCTTTATTTACCTGACACAAAGCACAACTTTGTATTTTGCACTCACTGAGGCCCTGATGTGGCCCTATGGCACCCTGGGGCCACCGATTTGAGGGGACATAAATATTTAACAATGAAATGCTTAGTTTAAAAACCTGTATCATCAGTGTGTGTGATGTATTTGATATTTGTACATTAAGGTATTAATGTACATTTAGGCATTATTGATTCTGATTATGTGGGTGTCACGGTTTGACGCTGGCGCAATGCCAGTGCCCCCATGAAAATACATTCTCCCTGGTGTCTGCTGTGAGATGTGACCAGGAATAGAACAAAGCAGGCTCCAACTTAGGAATAAAGAAGAGAAAACTTTATTAACCTACAACTATATGCAAAAAGAAACATACAGGAAGAATGAAAACCTTCCAAAACCATTCCTCCTCCCCCCACCAAATTTCCAATACATCCATCCCTCAGATCACCAACTCTCAGTCCATCACCACCCTTTGGATAATCAATTCTCAGTGCATCAAGGAGTGAGGAGTCCCTCTTGTGCCATAGGCTTCCCCTGGAAACACAGTTGAAACCTCTTGTGTTTCCATGTCACATGTGGCACCGCCCAGAGATCATTTGCCATCATGACATCTTCCTTCCATGCCCAGTGCTCTCACCACTGTGCATGGACCAGAGCTGCTTCTAGGGTTTTCCTTTTCAGGGTGCTTTGCCCAGTTCCAAAAAAAGCACAGTCTCTCACTTTTGGGACACCTGTCCCCTCCAAATTTCACCCCCTGGGGCCGAGGGGTCTCAAGAACAGCGATCTTCTTCTTCTTCCCTGAAGACGGAGGGCACCACCACCCTCCTCACCCGTTGTCTCTGTTCACGCATTCCTTCACATAACAACACTGCACTCTCTTGGCTCCGAGCCATTGCCTCCCCCCTAAATGCAGTCTCTGTGTCACAGGAAAAAAATTGGTTCTGTCCATGGCTATACAAGAAAAGTCCAGCCAAAGGCCACTCCGTCACCTCCACCCACCCAAGATTCTTCTCAACTTCTCTCGTGGCCCATTTCCTCTTATCTCTATCTCTCTTCTCATTCAGCTCCAGGAGGATCAGCATTTTTAAGGTTTCCATCATCCAAGAAAAGGGTTAAAAGTCTCAGTCTCTGCCTGTCCAGAACTCTCAGGGCTGCCCTGCCGGGCACCTTCTCGCCGCAGCCCCCCTTCTCCTTGTCGGCTGGCCATGCTAATTTCAAGGTGGCACAGACACAGGCTGGCTCTCTCTTTCTCTCTCCTGGGAGGGGGGGGGGCTGCCCGATGACTCTCCAATGTTCCTCCACCCTTCCATCCTGCAAGGGCCTCTTCACCTCTCCTCTGTCCAAGGCCCTACCTCACCCAGCCGCATGGCTTCCCCTCCCCCGCCCAGCCGGCAGCAGCTGGGCGGGGGAGGTCTGAACCTTTCCCTGACCGGAACCAAGAGAAAGTTTTCCTGGGAGTTCTCTGCTTTTAACCCCCCATGTTCTCAGAGGCATACCCATGTCCTCAGTGGCCACACCAGGTGTCAATATTCAAATCTGAGCACCTATTGGTTTGACCACAGCATCCCAAAAAACTCACTTCCTCTCAAACCACCACAGTGGGACAAATTTATGCTATGGCATCTGTTAGTGAACCCCCTGTTACTATTCAAAATGCATTTGTATTGTTCAACTTGTTCTTTTTGTGAGTTATGTTCCAATTGCAGTGAATCGGAGTTGTGGTACAGTAGTTCTTGGATCTACAGGAGCACCTCAGGTATTTTGGACTCAAAAAATGACATATCAATGCCCAGAAAAGGAATGCATCATTACAGCCAATAGACATCATCCAGAGACCATAATAATAACATGTTTGATTAGCATGGGAGCAGATGTAACTATAACTTCACAGCTTTTTTGGCCTCAGTCATGGCCTCTCACTCAAGCAGGTTTTGGAATCATGGGGCTGGGTGGCTCTACTACAGGTGGTCTCTCTGCCATTGTGATTAATGTAAAAAATGCTGATGGCCAACAAGCTAACATCAGGTCTTATGTTGCGAAAGCCCCATGTAATTTATGGGGACAAGATTGTTTATCTCAATGGGGCATTAAAATTACTATGGAATTTTAGTAGGGATGACTGTGATGCAGGGCCTTAAGTGTCAAGTTGTAACCCTAACATGATTGACAGGTAAACCTGTCTGGATTGACCAGTGTCCCCTTCCAATTGAAAAGCTTACTGCCCTGCAAGAATTAGTAGCAGAACAGCTGTAAGATGGACATACTGGAGAGTCATTTAGCTCATGGAATACCCCTGTTTTTGTGATAAAAAAGAAATCAGGAAAATGGAGATTTTTGCATGATCTACAGCAGATAAATGCTGTAATGGTTACACTGGGAGCTTTACAACCAGGTCTTTCAACACCTACAATGATTCCACAGGGAAGGGAGATAATTATCACTGATTTAAAAGATTGCTTTTTTACCATTCCATTGGCTGAACAAGATACAATGGAAAGTTCTAATGGTTTTGTGGCACAGGCCTTATCAAAGGTGCAAGAGCAATTTAGTAATTGCTATTGCAGTCATTACATGGATGAAATCTTGTTGGCTTCTGATAATAAACAGCAGTTGTCAGATCTTGCTGTAACAAATTTGAAAACTTTTGGGTTTAGTTATTGCCCCAGAGAAAGTACGAAAATAGATGCCTTGGAAATATTTGGGGTTGATGATAACCAATACTCAGATTATGTCTCAACCTGTAAAATTAGATATTGAAGTTAAAACTGTTACTGATGTATAAAAATTGGTTGATGCAGTAGGTTGGATTAGGTCATATTTAGGGATAACTAATCATCAAATGCAACCTTTGTTTGAATTATTGTCAGGGATTGCTTCTACTGATGAGAGATATTTGATTGATGCAGTAAAAAAAAGGTCATGGAAGAAGTTGAATTAGCTTTGACATGCAAACTTGTTAACAGAATAAATATTTTTGTTGGTGTGTATTTATTTTGAAAGAACAGAAATACCATGTGGAGTATTGTGTCAATGGAATGATGATTGGGAAGATAAATTGTATATTTTGAAATTGATATATTTATCTTTCAGATCTCAAAAACCAGTTTCAGGACTTTATGAGTTTTTTGCAGATATCATTATCAAGGGTCGCAGATATTGTCATAAAATCTTAGGCCATGATCCTGTAACTATTGTGATACTTATATAATAGTATTTTGAATGGTGTTTTCAAAACAATCATGAATTGCAATCTGCTTTATCTTATTTTACAGGTTAAATAATGTATCATTTACCTTCTCATCCTATTTTGACTTTGACTAGGGACATTCCTTTTCAGGGAAAACAAATTTGTTCTCCTGTTCCAGTGGAAGGTATAACAGTTTTTACAGATGAATTGCAGAAAAACTGGAAAAGCTTCTGTACCTTGGAACAAGGATGATTGTTGGGAATATGAATTTATGATTCAACAAGTGTCTCCTTAATTGGTCGACGTGGATTACCTTGTGGCTGCTTTGGCAGTAAAAGCGGTACCTAATTGAAATATGGGTCTCCTTGAGCCTGGTCTCATAAGCTCTTGGAGATCTATTTCATACCCAAGATAGCTCAGCTACCTTAGAAGGCATAAAATCAGCAGGATGGCTTCTGTGGTAGTGTTGGAAACAAAAAGGTTTTAATAAAAGGCAAAATAACAAAACTCTTTACAGAGGAAAACAGAGCCAGGTGCAAGAGGTCCTTGCCCCTGGTAAAACACCTCACAAAAGTGATTAGTTTCTTTGTTCAGTTTCTAGTAAATTGCTCAGGTGGGACTTTTTGGCTTCTGTCCAATTGGGCAGCTCCAGGTTTGAGGTGAAGTCCCAAAGGTCCTTTGAGGTGTCTTTTTACCAAATTGAGGAGACAAACTTTTGGGCTTATTTCCTTTTTAAGGGGACAAAGGATAATTTTGTCACTCTGTCAACAAGAGGCACATTCCCATACCTAATGTGTTATCTCATCAATTTTTCACCAAGGTGCTTTGGCACTATGGCCATTATTTGTCACAAAGTGAAGCAAAATCAATTATTTCTTTTTATCCTGATTGGCATATGACTCATATTTCATAATATTATGGTACCAATCCTAGAGACCTACTCCTTTTGTAAGAAGGGCAATCAGATGTTATAAAAATGCCTGAGTTTGGCCATTTAAAGTCTGTTTATGCTACAATTGACATCTTTGCTCATGCCATGGTTGCATTAGCATTGGCAGGTGAAGCAGCTTGGAATGTTATTCATCATTTTTGCCATGCCTTTTCTATTTTAGGTGTTTCAACATATGTAAAGACAGATAATGGCCCAGCATATGTTTCACAAAAATTGCAGATGTTTTTTCATCCCTGGAGTGTTGATCATTCCCCATATTTCAATAGGCCAAGTAATTTTTGAACGCACTCATGGTGTTTTGAAGCGCCAGGTTAAAAAATAAAAAGGGGGAATGTATAGGGGAGTTACCTTAAGTGAGATTAGATAAAGCTGTTTAGGTGCTAAACTTTTTACGTCCTTTACCTGACTTACAACTGTGTCCTATATTCTATCAATTTTCTTCTTTGAATTCTAAATAGTCAAATGTTCGTAAAAATATTAAGGTATGGGTTAAAGATTTGATCACTGGAAAGTGGACTGGCTCAGTGGAATTAATAATGTGAAGGAAAGGACATGTGTGTTCTGACAGAGAATGGCCCCTGTTGGGGTTTTTTGCTCATTGTGCTAAGTCTTATTTGGAGTATGTAGGAAGGAACAGGATGGGTGGTTTCACAGCTGAAGTAGAATGAGTGGGTGACACTGGCCTCTAGGTGGATTGAAGCATGGACCCTCAAAGAACATGCTGTGAAGATGATAATTCAAGGCAGAGTGAATGGGGGATATTGACTCACGCTGAAAACTCAATTTTAAGTTGGTGGATGTTACCTTTACTTTAGTTCTTTGTATTTTTCCACAGAGAGGTTGGTAGTGCTGAGTAATGTGTCTTGTACCATTTCCCTTTGCATGGCACCAACGTTCCCAAAATAGGGTAATTTAATGTACCTAGGGGAGAAGTGTTGCCTTTGCATAGGGATTTTGAATTAGTAATTAAAGTTCCACACTTTGAACAACTAGGTTAGTTGCCCATTATGATAGCCGCAACTAGTTTTAAAGTTAAGTGGATGCTACTTAGTTCTAAGTGGTGACTAGGCAGATGACTTGGTCTCTAATTCTGTGTGGAGAAAAATCTATTCAACTAAAAGTGAAAGTGTCATCCTGCCATAAATGTATCCTTAAGGGACTGTGGGGTATCGAATTTGCAGGGCGACCCCAGCCGCAGGGAAGAATGGTGCGCAGAACTCCATGATATCAGAAGGCTAATTAATTACTTTATAATACTATACTATATTAAAGAGATACATACTATACTATATCATACTTACTTCTCACTTCTAACTACTTAACTACTGAAAACTTGTGACTGTCAGCCGACAGTCCCGACACACACACGTGGATGCAATTGGTCACCTCGGGTAAACAATCTCCAGAATACATTCTACATGAGCACAACAAGAGGAGCAGCAAATGAGATAAGAATTGTTTTTTCTTTCTCTGAGGTTCCTTGCTGCGATTGCCAGAAAATATCCTTGGGAAGTTGTGCCTTGCTTTTCTCTGTGAAGAGAAATGCAGCCACAGCGGGTTCTGTAACAGCATTTGAAAACTAATTTTCTATGTGCCTTGTTGGCACATCTTTATTGTTGGTGCATGGTTATAAACATCAGGATTTTGAGGGCATGTGTTGTGTGGGCTTGTTAGGTCATAGTGGATCAGTTCACAGGAGTTTTGGATTTGAAGGAAGAAGTTAGTAATTTGCAGGTGAATGAAGGATGGGAATGGTTGAGTGGTTTCTTTGCAAGTTGGGGTATTGTTGAATGGTTTGGCGTATTGCTGAAAGGTGGACTCCTAATTTTGCTTGGTGGTTGTAATCATTGCTTTGAGTTTCCCCTGTCTGCTTGGATTTTTGCAAGTGCCCTGCAAAAGTCCTTAGCAGTTGTGTTTGTGGTTCAAATACAAAAAAAGAGGGAATTGTGGAAGAGGTTTTACAGCGGCTTCCCTGAGCTAGAGAGAAGTTTGATAAGAGGATCCATGTTTACCCCTGAAAGAATTTCCTACCAAGGTCGTTGACATAGAAACCAAGAAAGAGAGAAGGATAAATAAGACAAACCTGCAGCTGTCTATTCCAATAAGCATTTGTTTGTCTCCTCTGACCAATGAGTAAAGTGTAAACTTATGAGTCTTGTAAGAATGTATAAAAAGCATGCATGCTAAAATAAAATGGGATTTTGAAGCCTTCTGAAAATGGAGTGTGTTGTTTTGTATTTTCTGTCTCAACCATGACCATCTCAACTATGACAGGATCCATCCCAGGGTGATGAGGGAACAGGCAGATGGAGCTTGCAAAGCCTCTTTCCATCATTTACCAACAATTCTGGCTCACTGGTGAGGTTCCAGATGACTGGAAGCTGGCCAATGTGATGCCCATTCACAAAAAGAGTCGGAAGGAGGATCCTGTTAATTGTAGGCTGGTTAACCTGACCTCAGTACCCAGTAAGATTATGGAACAGTTAATACTGTCATCACGCAGCATTTACAGGATGGCAAGGGTATCAGACCCAGCCAGCATGGGTTTAGGAGGGGTAGGTCATGTTTGACCAACCTGATCTCCTTTTATGACCAAGTGACCCACCTGGTGGATGCAGGAAAGGCTGTTGATGTTGTGTACCTGGACTTCAGCAAGGCCTTTGACACTGTCTCCCACAGCATACTCCTGGAAAAGCTGGCAGCCCACGGCTTGGACAGGAGCACTCTTTGCTGGGTTAAGAATCGGCTGGATGGCCAGGCCCAAAGAGTGGTGGTGAATGGTGCTGCATCCAGCTGGCGGCCAGTCACCAGTGGTGTCCCTCAGGGGTCTGTGCTGGGGCCAGATCTGTTCAATATATTTATTGATGACATGGATGAAGGGAATTGAGTCCTTCATTAGTAAGTTTTCAGATAACACTAAGCTGGGGTCGTGTGTTGATCTGTTGGAGGGTAGGAGCGCTCTACAGAGAGACTTGGAACGGTTGAATGGATGGGCAGAGTCTAATAGGATGAAGGTTAATAAATCCAAGTGCCGAGTCCTGCATTTTGGCCACAATAACCCCCTGCAACATTATAGGCTGGGGACGATGTGGCTGGACAGTGCTCAGGCAGAAAACGAGCTGGGGGTACTGGTTGACAGCCAGCTGAACATGAGCCAGCAGCATGCCCTGGTGGCCAAGAAGGCAAACAGCATCCTGGCCTGTATCAGGAATAGTGTGGCCAGCAGGACAAGGGAGGTCATCCTTCCCCTATACTCGTCACTGGTGAGGCTGCACCTTGAGTACTGTGTCCAGTTCTGGGCCCCTCAGTTTAGGAAGGACATTGAGATGCTTGAGCACATTCAGAGGAGGGCAACAAGGCTGGTGAGGGGCTTGGAACACAAGCCCTATGAGGAATGAATGAGGGAGCTGGGGTTGTTAAGCCTGGAGAAAAGGATACTCAGAGGTGTCCTTATCACTCTCTACAACTTCCTGAAAGGTGGTTGTAGTCAGGTGGGGGTTGGTCTCTTTCACTAGGCAGCAACTGACAGAACCAGAGGACACAGTTTCAAGCTGCACCGAGGGAAATACAGGTTGGATATTAGGAAAAAGTATTTTGTTGCGGTTCATGTTTATTTCATTAAGTTATTGTTAAATCGTTCATTCTTTTATCCCCCCACGTTTTCCCCAAGTTGGTTTTTCCCTAAGTTGTACCCTTCCTTAAAGCTGTCCCTCAAGCTATTCCCCTCCCTTTGTTCTAGTCCCTTCCCTGCTTATCAAGGCAACCCTGCCCCTTTTTCCTGAATGTTCCCTGCTACTCACCCCCTGGGCCAATCCCTGATTGAAACACTCACTTGGAAATCCCCTAATCCACAATGCCCCATTGGCCCATGTGACCTTTCCCCTCTCCTCCCCCTGTCCTGATTGGTCCCACAGTGTTGATGTACTCCCCTTGCTCCACCCTTGAAATCCCCCTATTGGTTGATTTTCTGTATCCACGCCCTGGTTTGTAGCTGTATTTAACCCCTTGCACTGAGGTGCTTGGGGCTCTTCTGCCTTACTCCCTTCACCTGGAATAAACTTTCCCATGGAACCTCAATACAAAGAGCCTCCTCCTTTGCCTGGTCCCTGCCATGGCTGTAACAGCATGCACTGTAGAGCTTGCAGCTCTTCAGGTTCAGCTGTGGGCAAACCCCAGTCCCCAGCTGTTCCCCACTCCTGTCATGGCTACCGGAGTGTACAGAGCGAGCCCAGGTTCCGGTGGGCTTCGGCAGTTTTTCACGGAAAGAGTCATAAAGTTCTGGAATGGCCTGTCTGGGGAGGTGGTGGAGTCACCATCCCTGCATGTGTTTAAAAAAAGATTGGATATGGCACTCGCTGCCATTGTTTAGTTGAGGTGTTAGGGCATGGGTTGGACTCAATGATCTTGAAGGTCTCTTCCAACCTAGTCATTCTGTGAATTCTGTGAACATCATTATGTAAAAGAACACAGCAACAAAAATCTTTTGTAAAAAATAAAAAAAAATTATCCAAATTCTCCTAAAACCTAGTTTCATCATCAAAAACCCCCAATATTAAAAGACCTACTCAAAAAATCCACTTACTAAAAATAAAGTAACAAAATGTCAAATTCCCATCAATATCATCAGTAAAATCACAACAATATTTCCACCAACCAACAAAGAAAACCTACAAGCTTTCTTAAATACCATAAACTTTTAAAAAATACATATTCCTAAATACAGCCAAGTTATAAACCCTCTCTACCTAATAACCCAAAAAAACCCACCTCCCAATAAAACCCTAAACAACAACAAACCTTCACCCAAATCAAACAAAAAAAGCACTCATACAATAACCCTCAGGATGAGGGAAGAGACGAGGATTTGACTCCATGTTTCAGAAGGCTTGATTTATTAGTTTATGATATGTATTACATTAAAACTATACTAAAAGAATAGAAGAAAGGATTTCATCAGAAGGCTAGCCAAGAATAGAATAGGAAAGAATGATAACAAAGGCAGCTGTCTTGGACTCTCTGTCCGAGCCACCTGTGTTGCAGTGTGTTGCCATTTCCTGTTTCAACTATCCAAACCTCCTCAGGTGCGCCAACCTTTCCCCCTCCCCCTTTTGCCCTCCTGCCTAGGAGCTGCCCATCAATCTTAACCTTCCAGCAAGGTGTTGTGTGATTGGCAGATGCCCCCCAGGCCTGGGCTCATTGGTTTGTCCTAGCGTCCACATCCCTTGACCCCTCCCCTCCTCACACCTGGTTGGCCCTCACCTGTCCCTCCCCTCCCCCTGTCCCTGGGGCTTAAAAAGGACACGAGAGCATGCAGTCAGAGTGTCTGTCTGGGAGCTGTTACCACATTTGGAGGTCTACCATGCTGAAATAAAACTCTGGATTTAAGCTCTACGGCAGAACCCGCTTCTTTTCTCTTCACTGTTGCCTGAACCTTTTCCACCAAAGGTAAACTGAGTTCCTGCAGGGATGAGCGTATTACTAGGCGGAGGAGGTGTAGGGTTTGACACAGGGGCAGGCGGTGCAGACGGCATTGTTGGAGTACACGCGGGGGGGAAGCTGCTGCCTGAAGCATGCGCTGATACTGGCGGGGAGCTGCTGTTTAAAGCAGGAGCTATTGTCGGCGGGGAGCTGCTGTTTAAAATAGGCGCTGATGTCGGCGGGGAAGTGCTGTTTAAAGCAGGAACCGATGTCGGCGGGGAAGTGCTGTTTAAAGCAGAAGGCGATGCCGGCGGCAGATTGACTGTGGACGTAACAGGGGGTAACGGGGAACCAAACCAGTCCCCATAATTCCTGTTTTTTTCATGGGCTGCAATAGCCTGCTGAGCAGCTTTTTCTTCTGCCTGATATTTCAACAATTCATCATACACGACTCGCCACAACTTTCCCAACTTTTTTGCAGTTTTATCATCATCTATGACTGCCTGCCACAACTTATCCCCAAATTTACGCCACTCTGATAACTCATGCACTGTGTGAGGATTTTGAAAAAGTCCCTGTGCATACCCATAAGCTAACAACCCATAAAGCTCTTTCTGCAAATGTATACCCTTAACCTGACGCTTTTGTAAAAAGTCAGTAAATAAATCATATGCTGCTTGCCTTTCTTTATCCATGTTAAAAATAACAGCGTGCTTCTTGCAGCCCTTCAAGGCGTCGGCAGCACGTATCGGCCGGGGTCTCTGATGAGTTCACCCAGGGGCGCGGCACTTTCCCTTTTTCAGCGGTGCTTTCGCTGTCCTCGGCTGCGGTAGGACCCGAACTCCTTACACCGATCGACCATGGCTACCGGCGAACACGTCTCGGGATCACCATTTGTCGTGAATGGCGGAAGAATTGCAGCACACAATATGCGTGAACAGCAAATCTCAGAGTTTATTGATAACTCACACATATTTATATTGGTGTTAATGAAGCTTATACGTATTGCAAAAGCTGAGCTCATTATTGGTTAAAGCACACTTAAATCAGCCACACCTACTTCTATGCTCTAATGATTATTTTGTTTCTATGTTTACATTCTTATAGCTATTCTACCTAGGCTATCTTCATTTTCTGGCAAAAGATTTTCTCCCCCATCTTCATGTTGCAGCAAAGGTCACCATGACCCTTGTCAGTGATTGGACACTGATTACCTAATCCCCAGCTTGTTTCCCCTATCCTTATCCAACGGTATCACATCAAAGTGGCCCTTCTCAGCTAGCCAATTATCCAAAAAGCTCTCCACAAGATAGGGCAGTTAATTGGGCAGTTTTCTTTATCTCTTCCACAACCAATCCTCCCTCCGGAGAGATATCTTCTGTTAATGGGCCATTGAGTCTCACTGCATGACTGATAAAACTACATCATCCCATTGTGAGAAGCTCTACCCAGAGGGGAGGAGCCAAGCATTCCCACCTGGATATAATCGGAGACCTGGAAGACCACAACAAGCCTTTTCCACTGGATTCCCAGAGGAAGACCAGGCCATCTACACCACCACTGGATCTTCAGAGGAAGACTACACCCTTCTACAGGATCACTGCTCCAACAGAACCACATCTGTCACTCCAGGAGGACTGCAGCCACCATTTCAATTGGACTGCTACCAACACCCTGACCAACAGGGTGTCAGGTTGTATTCTGACTCTGTCAGTGTTGTTTTGTATTACTGCATTGTTTATTTTATTTTTATTTTTTCCCTGATAAAGAACTGTTATTGCTGCTCCCATATCTTTGCCTGAGAGCCCCTTAATTTCAAAAATTATAACAATTTGAAGGGAGAGGGTTTACATTTTCCATTTCAGGGGAGGCACCTGCCTTCCTTAGCAGACACCTGTCTTTTCAAACCAAGACACCCTGTTAAGGCATCAAGACTGCCTGTTTCTAAATTCGCAATATTATCCATAGTTTGTACAGTAGCAAGATCTTTCCGTGCCACCAGCCACACTGTATATTGTGCTAACATTAGTATAAATTTAAAAAGCATTTGCCACTCGTTAGGAGCCATAGTGTACCCTCGGTTAATAGAGTCAATCAATCCCATAGTATCTTGTATTTGCAGTCCATAATCTCAGACAGCATTACAAACTTCTTTTATTAATTCAAACGGAGGTTGTACATACTGAGCGGCTTTCTTAAGCTGATAATTGATAGGCATAGCTAGGAACATGGAAATATCTCCCCTTTTTAGGGCTTCTTCCCTGCATTTCTCCATAAATATTGGTGGAAAATGAGATTGCAGTAGTAAACCAGGTAGAGGGCTAGTGGAGGGCGGGGGGGGACATAAGAGTTAGCTAACAAGCTGTAGCAGGAAGCACAGCAGCCAAATTTTTTATGGGAGTTAAAGGATGATAAAGATCAGGCTTTTTCTCAGGATCAGTAGGGCCAGGATCAAAAGGATTGCCAGGGTCTTGAGAATACCTGTCTCTCAGTTCAGTGGGCACATCTACATGGACATTGTTAACACTCAAAGCAGTCTCCAAATTTAAATTATCTGTGACAGGACACTCACAAACTTGCTCAGCAGGCTGCAAAGTTTTTAAAGCAGTATACACAGTTTTCCATGTAACTAACATATCATCAATGATCGATTGCCCTTGTTTTTTCCATATCTCTAATTCAGCTCCCACCTTTTCCCACACTTTAACATTGTACGAACTGGGGGGGGGGGGGGGGGATACATTACAATTACTATTCAGCCATATTAATAAAGCAGCTAACTTAACTGTCAGGGGTTTAAATCCCCATTCTTTTAAAATTCTCTGTAAAATTTCTAAATAAAGCTTCTGTTCATGAACACATGGGCTGTCCCATAGTTCCACATTCGCAGTCTAATCTCTCCAGCAGGTAGAGATGAGGGTCATGGATCCTCTGCCACACAGCTGGGTTCGAACGCAGTGTCACGACCAGAGATTCACTCTAAGTCCCTTCACTGATTGTGTCCCTTCATTATTTGTGTCCCTTGTTCAGGTGCCATTTTTTAGCGATTGAGAATAACAGACCACCACTTTGTCATCAAGCAGGATTGTCTTTATTAAACACATGAGTATTTATATGCTTCTGTGTACAAGTTTTAGGATCAACTACACAGCCAGCCAGTAGGAGCGAGATAGCAACCACACAAACACAAGAAGAGTAGAGCCAATGTTTCAAGCTCTTATCATTCATCCCACACACATTCACAGCCCAGTTTTCTGGGTTGTATGTCAAAGCACAGGTATTTATGGCTGGACTTGATCCTTTGGCATGTGCTTCCCCATGGGAGAAGAGCTGTTTAATCAAGGTCAGGATGGCCTGAGCAGGCCACTGCATCTACAAGGGGAATCAAGATCTTTTCTCCCCCTTCTCAAAAACTTCCTCTGCTGTGTTCACCCATGTTGATGTCATTGATGTAGTGCAAGTGTTCTGGAGCCTCGCCCTTTTCCAGTGCAGCCTGGATCAGTCCATGGCAAATGGTGGGGCTGTGCTTCCACCCCTGGGGCAGTCAGTTCCAGGTGTACTGCACGCCCCTCCAGGTGAATGTGAACTCTGGCCTGCACTCTGCTCCTAGAGGAATGGAGAAAAATGCATTAGCAATGTCAATAGTGGCACCATTTTGCTGCTTTGGACTCCAGTTCGTACTGGAGTTCCAGCATGTCCATCACGGCAGCACTCAGTGATGGTTTGACTTCATTCAGGCCTTGATAGTCCACTGTCAGTCTCCACTCTTGACTTACGCACAGTCTATATAGAGCTATTAAAGGGTGAGTGAGTCCTGCTGACAACTCCCTGGCTCTCCAGCTTACAGATCATCTTATGGATGGGGATCACAGAGTCTTGGTTCATGTGGTTTTACTGACGATCCAGTGTTGCAGTAACAGTTGGTACTTGTTACGAAGCAAAATGATGCAAATGTCAGTGATGGAGAGAGATGGGGAGACTGACTCAGTGATCAGAATCAGATTTTATTGTGGGATACAAACGCTTATATACTATTTCAGGGAGACTAGTATTGTGTACTACAATGATTAGGTTAAAATCACAAACTTATGCATATAACAACACCTCTTGCTTGCAGAGTTTAATGGGATTTTCTTTTTCCGGTAAATCTGTTTGATTTCATCTTCTTGTTATTTAGGTCTAATTTTCAAAGTTCCGTTTGCTTTTGCCAAGGCATCCTGTTTTCAAATCTCTTATGTTAACCAGGTCCAAAGTCCATCATCTGTCTTGTGTGCCCCAACATTCCAACATCTCCCCCTTTCCTTTCAACCAAAAATACTCTTTTAATGGCCTTAATAATTAATCTCTGCACACATTGAAAGGTATCATGATTAATACGATTATTATCAAAATTACCAAAAGTCCCCAGGCAGGTGCAAGAGAGAGACCTTTATTGCAAAAACCAGGCCTTTTTAAGAAATTAGGCCATTATCAATTACATTCCATTTAAGCACAACAAATGTACTTCAACCAACCATCATAAACCATGATGTGAACACGTGATGGTTATATAACTTATTTTTCTACCTCTAATTCAGCTGAGTCACTTTCCCATAGTCTTTTTCTACTTAGTAAAGGTAACAAGCCTAAGCCATGATTTTACAAGGGTAACAAGGCCCTTATTTAGTAAAGTTTTACCTATACGCAACAGGTACCTGTTGTTCTTCAACCCTCAGAAGTCCTACCACAGAAGGGTCCTCTGAGAGAGCGGGCAAGGTGTTCAATTGTCTAATGTCTTCTGTCTCCACAGCACCTATTTTAAAAGCCCATCAGTGTCCTTTTGGGTCTTTGAAATACCCACTCCTGAGGTAATCAATACCAAGAATACACAGGGCCTCTGGACCAGTCACAACAGGGTGGTTTTTTCACTCCTTCCCAGTCATGCTCACCTCAGCTTCCAACAGTCAACTGCTGAGACCCCCCTGTCAACCTAGCAATATAAACAGGTTCTGCCCCCATGTCCTGATGGTATCAGAGTACATTGTGTGCCAGTGTCAACCAAAGCCTTGTACTTTTGTGGTTCTGATATACCAGGCCATTAGGTCTAAACAGTCAAATAAACCAAATTTTCCCTGGCCTCTACCTGGCTAGAGGCGGGGCCCCTCTAATTCTGGCTATTGTTCCCTCCCTGGGTATGCATTCTGGAGATGCCTTTGATGCCAAAGTGATTTTTGCTTTTATATATTCTTCACATATATTTGTAGCTCCGTAGCCTATTATTGTATAACTATATAGATTCGTAGATAGCATTTTACCTACCCCATAAGAAAGAAAGATAAAACACATTCCTAAGGCCCTATCTTCTCTTCTGCAAACCATATCTAGATACTTCCTCATAAACAAAGCTTAGCTAGTAGCAAAAGGGGGACTTCAGAAGAGGGTCGAACTAAGGGGGGGAATTACCTTATCATCTGTGTTTCTAGTTGGGGATTCTTGTCAATTATGCTAATTTGCTAAACTTATAAAACTGCACTTGCTCTATGGCATGTGTGCACCTTTGGCGTATTTTCGGTGTGTATTTCAGCATGTGGTGCACCTGAGGGGACCCTTCATAAAAGGTAACTGCATTTTTATAACCTAACCATGTCTAGCTCCTGATTTTAGGGGTCAAAAAAGGCAATAGCTTCAAGGGCATCAGGCATCATCTCCTCCTTTCTGTTATGCCTAGCAGCTCGGTCATGGGAAACTGGAGCTACATTCATTCTTGTAAAACGCCTACTGTTAGTAGTTTCCTTCTTTAGTTTATGCACCTGTGCTGCCAGGACAGAAGTAGGTTTTCCATCCCATCTTCTCATATCTTCCCCATGCTCACACAGGAAGAACCACAGATCACCTCATGGGGTGTAGTCTCTCTCCCTTGCTGGGGGACACCTGCTTCTGAGAACAGGGGATCTGGTCTGTACTGACAAAACTTGGAAAAGACCCTCCTTATGCTCCTTTCTGACTTTCTGATGTCTCTCTTCAATCCTCTCTTCCAATTTCCACATATACTCGGTCAAGTCTGTTTCTACTGCCAAGACTTGGGCTTGTGTCAGGGTGTGGACAGGGTCTTCATGTGTCTGGAGCCTTCTTGTCCTAGTGCCCACTGTCTCGTTTCCCTCATTTCACTGCAATGTCACTAGGAATTGGGTGTAGACTTGGGTCCTGAGCAATGCGAGTTTGAGCCACATCAGTTTTGTACATTTTACAAGGTCTGGACTCTTAGTGCTGTAGTTGACATTTAAGAAAACAATCTCTATCACAGCCAGTTCTTGCAAGCATTAGGTTCCTTGCTCCATGGTCTTCCAAGGGCCTTGCTGCAGCTGGAGATCTTCTTGCCAAAGGTATCTCTCCTTCACACTTGCTAAGAGTTGTGTCTGGAGACTGAGAGCTTCTGGCCTCCTCACAATCCCCTGGTCAATAACCACATCACTCAACAAAGACCCCAAGTGCCTCACTTCATTACCATCCAGAATTTTACCATTACCTGCATTGTCCCAGACTTGAATCAACCAGCTCAATATAGACTTGTGGGTTTGTGGGGTGAGGTCTTTCCTCAGATTGTGGTGGCTTTCTAAGGATAAAGATTCAGTGATTATTTCTGGTTCTGATTCCTCTGCTGGCTGTGAGGGTCCTGTGTCCCCATTGTCATCCACTGAGTGAATGGATTTGGTCTTGTATTTTCTCCTCTGGACAGGGGCAACTGCTATTAGTTTAGGCTGCCCTTCTGGCTTTACGCTAGCCTGTGACCATGGTGTCTGTAGATTTGTTCTCCTTCCCCTCTGGCTGTAGCTGCTGCTGTACAGTAATGAGCAGCATGCTATAAGCATTAGCCAGGGCCCAGCACAGTGCAATGAGCTACCCCTCTTTGGAGCTGCCACTGCAATTTTCTTTCAGATATTCTGCTACCTCAGCTGGGTTATGAATTTGTTCAGAGGGAAACTTCCAAATTATTGGGGCAGAGTGTTTCTTCAGACCCTGGCCTATATCCTCCCATATCCCATGCCACTCAGGATTTTCCACCATTGGGGCAGATCTCTGGGCAACCTCCCTGGAAATCTCAGCCCTGATTCTAAATGTGTTGTAGGCCATATGGAGGAGACATAGCAGAATAAGCAACAAACATATTGTTTCTTTAACATTCAGAGGGAAATGAACATTCTCAAAAGGTGATGTGTCAGACCTGAAGGGGGAGAAGGAGATGAAAGCCTGGGAAAAATCATTCCCTACTGTTCCCCCAACAGGTTGGGTGTGATTATTGATAAACACCCAGAAGTAGCAGCTGAGACCAGGACAGACACAGCAATGGATACACATCCCAGATAATCCTCATTGCCTTTGATGTTATCTCTACATAAGATGATATTGCAGTGTTTCAACAAAGCAATCTTGGTTTGTGCCCCCGATCCAAAAAAGAGCCAAATCGTGGGCAAATTGTACCATATATATGGAGAACTAGATAAGCTTAGGTGCCACACCCCTATAATTAGACCGAGCAGCACAGTGCCAGTGAGTTCTGTACCCAATAGACAAATGTGTCGCTGTCATATTTTCTGAAAAATCTCTTTGCCCAGGATTCTTGCCACAAGAATATGCTTCTACTTTAGTAATAATGAAGCAAAATGACAGTGAGAAAACTGTACTTAATATGGCAAAGAAGGCTCTGAGCATATACAAATACTGTACATAGCCCAACACATGACAGAATTGCAGCAGTAGAAACATGTCTCCAAAAATTAGAAGACAAGATGGAGGAGAATTGCAAGAAACTCAAAAAAAAAGATTAAAGAAGGCTTTCTCCAAATCTCAGCAGTACAAATCAAAGATTCTAGTACCCAACGCAGACATTCCCCAGATAGGGAGAGAAGGTACACCCCACAAGCTGAGCTATAGTTCTTCCTACTCAATTGCAGAAAAACCATGAAGAACTAGAATAGAAAATCTACTGCTGCTCTAGCACAACAAGTGCGTGAACTAAAGACTCAGAGAAAAAGTTCCAAAAGAAAAGCAGCTCCAGTGACCTGTAACCAAACTGCCATATATAATGATAATGACAATATTTTCAATCCCCTTGAAAAAACCTCCAAGACATATGCCCAGGGAAAGAAGGATAAACAAGCTTAAAAAAGCCCTGCCTCTAGCCAAGTAGAGGCTAAGGAAAACTATGGTTTTTAGACTGTGTGAATTTGTTAACCTGGCACATCTGAACCACAAAAATATAAAGCTTTAGTCGACACTGGTGCGCAGTGCACATTAATCCCATCAAGACATGTGGAGGCAGAATCTGTTTCTATTGCTAGTGTGACAGGGGGATCACAAGATTTTACTCAAGCAAAAGCTAAAGTAAGCCTGACTATAAATGAGTAAAAGAAACACCCTATTGTGACTAGCCCAGAGGCCCCATGCATTTTAAGCATAGACTTCCTCCAAAGTGAGTATTTGAAAGACCCAAAAAAACTCAAATGAGCATTTAGAATAGCTGCTATAAAGACAAATAGCGTCAAGCAAATAAACACCTTACCTAGACTATCAAAAAACCCATCTGCAGTAAGTCTGCTAAAAGTAAAAGAACAACGAGTACCAATTACCACCTCAACAGTACACTGCCAACAGTACCAAACAAATTCAGATGCTGTAATCCCCATCCACAAAATTATCTGTGAGCTAAAAAGCCAAAGGGTGGTCAGCAAGACCAACTCACCCTTCAACAGCCCCATTTAGCCTGTACTCAAATCTGAAAAAGAATAAAAATTGACTGTAGACTACCGTACATTGAATAAAATGACTCCACCACTGAGCGCTGCTGTGCCAAACACGCTAAAACTCCAAGCTAAAGTCCAAAGCAACAAAGTAGTATGCCACTATCAATATTGCCAATGCATTTTTCTCCATTCCTCTAGCAACAAAATACAAGCCTCAGTTTGCCTTCACCTAAAAATGCATGCAGTGCACCTAAAACCGACTGCCCTAGGGGTGGAAGCACAGTCCTACCATCTGCCATAGACTGATCCAAAGTGCACTAAAAAAGAGTAAAGCTCCAAAACATCTACAATATATTGATGACATCATTGTGTAGAAAACAACAACAACAAAAGTGTTTTAAAAAAGTGAAAAAATCATCCAAATTCTCCTAAAAGCCGGCTTCACCATCAAAAAGAGCAAAGTCAAGAGACCTGCTCAAAAAATCCAATTTCTGAGAGTAAAGTTCCAAAATAGATGGCATCAGATTCCCACTGATGTCATCAACAAAATCACAGCAATGTCTCCACCATCCAACAAAAAAAAATCGCAAGCTTTCCTAAGCGCCATAAGTTTTTAAAAGATGCATATTCCTGAGTACAGTCAAATTGTAAGCCTTCTCTACCTAATCACCCGTAAAAACCCACTTTCCACTAAAACCCTGAACAGCAACAAACCTTTACCCAAATTAAGCAAGAAATCGCTCATGCGGTAGCCCTTAACCTAGTCAAAACAAAACCAAATATAAAAAACGTACTCTACTCTGCAGCCAGGAACCATAGTTTATCCTAGAACCTTTAGCAGAAAGTGCCTAAGAAGACTCAAAGCCAACCACTAAAATTTTGAAGTCGAAGCTACAAAAAATCTGAAGCCAACTATATTCCAACAAAAAAAAGAAATTTTAGCAACCTATAGAAAAGTCCAAACCTCCTCAAAAGTAATAAGCACTGAAACACAACTCCTCCTGGCACCCCGACTACCAGTACTGGGGTGAATGTTCAAAATAAAAATTCCCTCTACCCACCATGCCACCAATGCTACATGGAGCAAATAAATTGCTCTCATCACACAACGTGCCTGTATTAAAAAACTGAATCGCCCTAAAATTCTAAAAATAATTACAAACTAGCCAAAAAATAAAAACTTTAGTCCTGCTAATAAAAAACCCCAAAAAGTACCACGTGCTAAAATAAGCGCCACCATATAACCAACTGCCAGCAAAAGAAACAAAATATGCTCTTTTTACTGATAGTTCTTGCCACACTGTAAAAATAAAACAAAAGTAGAAAGCAGCTGTATAAAGCCCTACACAACAAGTCGCAAAAACCACTAAAAAAGAAAGTAAATCAAACCAACTTACTGAACTCAAAGCTATTCAACTAGCCCTAGACAATACTGAAAAAAAGAAGTAGCCAAAACTCTACCTCTACACTAATTCATAAATAGTAGCCAATACTCTGTAAAGAAAGTGAAAAAAGCTAATTAGCAACATAAAAAAAAACCAATTTGAGCTGCTAATGAGTAAAAAGGCATTGTTACCAAAGTAAAAAAGCTACCTGTAAAAGTCCGCCATATAAATGCCCATGTCCCCAAGAATAAAGCCAATAAAAAGCACCAAAGCAATAAGCAAGTAAACCAAGCTACAAATTAAGTGTCAAAGATAGACTTAAATTAACAACACAAAAAAGAGTTATTCCTAACTCGATGAGCCCATGATACCTCAAGTCATCAAAGTAAAAATGCCACCTATAAGTGAGCGTGAAACCGAAGAGTAGATTTAACCATAGACAGTATTTCTCAAATTATCTACCACTGTGAGACATGTACTGCCATCAAGCAAGCTAAGCGAGTAAAGCCCCTATAGTATAGTAAGCAGTTATCCAAGTACAAGTATAGAAAAGCCTAGCAAATTGACTACATCACACTGCCCCAGACACGCCAAAGCCAGCGATATGTGCTGACAATAATAAAAGCCACCACAAGATAATTAAAAACCTACCCTGTACCTCATGCTACAACCCATAACACCATCCTAAGCCTTAAAAAACAAATCCTATAAAGACATAGTACCCCTGAAAAAATTAGGTCAAACAACAAAACTCATTTCAAAAACAACCTTATCAACACCTAGGCTAGGGAACATAGCATTAAGTAAGTGTACCATATTCCCTACCATACACCAACTACAAAGTAGAAAGATACAACAAACTATTAAAAACCACCTTGAAAGCCTTAAGTAAAAAATCTTTCAAAAATTAAGAGCAACATCTAACACAAGACACCTAGTTAGTTAACACCTGAAACTCTACTAACCAAGTAAGTCCTACCCAATCTAAGCCTTTGCATAAAGTAAATAGAGACAAAGTCCCAGTAGTACATATCAAAAGTTTGTTAGAAAAGACAGTTTGGATCAATTCTGCCTCGAATACAAACAAACCCATTTGTAAAGTTGTTTTTACTCAAAAACCAAGTTGCACATAGTAAATAATGCAAAAAAATAAAAAACCACAATGTATACCGCAAAAAGATCTAATTGTTAAGTGAGAACTACGCATAAATATCACTGTTTGCTGAATGTTACTACCATTGTCTGTGTATAGCTGTATATTGGATGTATATGTGTTTGTAAAGTTAAAATATATATTAGTTTTAGTAGTAAGCTGACGATATAAGGATAAGAAGTAGAATGTCCTGAGTTGACTATATGATGCTTTTATCCCCAATTGTCTTGTTCTGTTTATGCTGAATAATGTTTTGCACCTTTAAGACTTGTTCCAAAGAGTAAAAAAAAAAAGAAAAAAGCACAAGCAGTTTGTTTTCAGACACTGCTCTCACTCCTCCACATTCCTCCTCCAGGACTGTGTTGTCTGCAGACGGACAGACAGCAGGACAGAGCTCTCCTTTGTTTTAATTAGTTTTAGCTAGCTGAGGCAAAGAAGTTCCCTTGACTGTGGGGTTTTTTTCCCTTTTCTTTAGACCTGTTTAAACCTGCTCTAAACTGAACACCCAAAAGAACCCCAACAGCTTGCACCTGTGGCCTACCAGGCTGGGCCTAAACCACAGCATTTTCAACACCAAAAAGACTGATAAGAGACTGAGTAAGCTAAGCTGCAACCTGGGGAGGGGACTTTCTGAATTTGTCATCTCTTTTAAAGCAGCAAAAAGTTTTATTGTTTAATATTGTTTAGTTTAGGTTTTATAATTTAATAGACAAGTTTTTTCCACTTTTCTCCAAAGAAATATTTTAACCTGCTTTCCTAAAAAAGCCCCTTTAAAAATTCTCTCCCAAATTTACCCTAAACCAAAACAACAGGTCAAATTTGTGCTATGGTTTCCATGACACCCCCCCCCCCCCCATCACTATTCTGGCAGGGACTCGGGTTGCTCAACTTGTGCCTTTTCAGTCATGTGTCCCCAGGACTGACCAGCGGACTTGTGGAGATGGCGGCTTCAGATCCACAGGACTGCCACAAGTCTTCTGGTCCTGCCACAAGTCTTCTGGTCTGCAGATATTGCTGCTCAGTGACCACAGATGACGTGTACCCTGATTCTACTGGGTGCCAGCCCACCTCAGATCCAGCTCTGAGGTTTGATTGACACAGGGGCTGATGTGACAGTCATCTCCTTCTCTGCGTGGTCTCCTATGTGGCCTTTGGCTTCCAAAGGTTGGGCCATCGAAGGGGTGGGGGGTGCCACACAGACCTTTGCAAGTCAATGGTCTGTGCTGATCAAAAATGTAGATGGGCAGACAGCTGCAGTTCAGCCCTATGTCACTGCAGCTCAAATCAACCTCTAGGGGCAGGATGTATTGGCAGCCTGGGGGGGGTACGGATTGGGAGACATTTTTGTCTGGGGTCACTGCGCTGAAGGACACAAAGTATCCTACACTGTCTTTAGGGTGGCTAGTGAGCAGACCCATTTGGGAGAACCAGTGGCCCCTGACAAAAGAAAAATTGGTTGCCCTTCGTGAATTAGTTCAGGAACAATTGCAACAGGGACACATTGAGCCTTCTACTAGTCCCTGGAATACTCCTGTCTTTGTGATAAAGAAAAACTGGGAAATGGAGGCTGTTACAGGACCTCCAGAAAATTAATGCAGTGATGGAAAGTATGGGGGCATTGCAGCTTGGCATGCCCTCATCCACCATGCTGCCCACAGGATGGGAAATTTTGATCATTGATTTAAAGGACTGTTTCTTCATAATTCCTTTGCATCCTGATGACAAACCAAAGTTTGTCTTTACAGTGCCTTCAATTAACAATGCTGAACCTGTGCAGAGATATCAATGGGAAGTTTTGCCACAGGGCTGTAGAAACAGCCTATTTGTCCATGGTATGTGGCTCAGGCCTTGTCCAGAGCCTGCAAGCAGTTTCCTGACGCATATCGCTATCACTACATGGATGACATCCTGGTGGCAGCATCCACCCAGGATGAGTCGCTGAGGATACAGCCTCAGCTGTTCACTGCTCTACATTCATATGGGCTGCAAGTGGCTCTGGAGAAGGATCAACAGCATCCTCCTTGGAAATATTTAAGAGTCAAAATTCTGGATCAAACCATTCAGCATCAAGAGGTGCAATTCACGGATTCCATTAAGACTCTGAATGATGCCCAGAAATTGCTGGGTACCATCAGTTGGTTGCGTCCTTATTTAGCGCTAACCATGACACAATTGTCCCCACTGTATAATATTCTAAGGGGGGGGACCCTGAACCTGAATTCACCTCAGAAATTGACTCCTGAGGGTCAATGAGCCCTGGAGGAAGTCCAACAACCTGTTTCTGCTCATCAGGTTTATCGAGTAGATCCTTCCATTGATATCACTGTTTTCATTACCAATCCAGATTTTCATCCTACAGGTATCATTGGCCAATGGAGTGAAAAATGGTTTGATCCCTTGCACATTTTGGAATGGGTCTTCTTGCCCCATCAACCAAAAAAGACAGCACCCACGTTGTTTGAATTGATTGCTCATTTGATAATCAAATGCCATCAACGGTGTTTGCAATTAATGCAAATTGTAATTAATGGCAGCTGATCCCACAAAAATTGTTCTTCCAATAGAGCGGGAAGTCTTTGAATGGAGCTTCATTAACAGTGCTCCTCTGCAAAGTGTGCTGCAAAACTTTTCTGGGCAGATTGCCTATAATCTTCCCAGTCATAAGTTATTGCAGTTGGCAAAATTAACCAATCTATCTTTGTGGCCAAAAAATAGTTGTGTGCCGGTGCAAGGACCCACCATCTTCACTGACAGCTCAGGAAAAACTGGGAAAGCCATTGTTACTTGGAAGGATGAATCTGGGTGGCAAGTGCTGGAAGGCCATGAATAAGGCCTTGCCCAATTGGTTGAATTAAAGGCTGCTGCCATGGCATTCCAGAAATTTTCTCAGGTGCCTCTGAACTTGGTCACTGATTCTGCTTATGTTGCAGACATAACCAAATGTTTAGATTGTTCAGTTCTGAAAGAAGTCAATAACGCAGCTTGGTTTCAGTTATTGGAAACTTTGTGGTGTGCAATTTAGCCCCGAGTTCATTCGTATTTACATCTTGCACATTCGGAGTCACACCAATTTACCAGGTTTCATAACAGAAGGTAATGCAGGGCTGACAGGTTGGCTAACCCTGCGTGGGTAGCACCTCAGCCTGACAAGATTGCTCAAGCTAAAGCATTGCATGATTTTTTCCATCAAAGTGCACATACCCTGCAGAAACAATTTCACTTAATGCCAACTGAGGCTCATGACATTGTCAGTTCTTGTGCTGACTGTCATGGGCATGCTGCACCTTTACCAGCAGGGGTCACCACATATTACAGTTGAATCCGTGATGTTCGTATGTCTGAGACGTAACATACAACAAAACTTCCTCTGGTCATCAGCAAACGGCATTGTTTATTGTGTCTGGCACCTTTTATAGCCTATTCAAAACACCTGGGTTGAGATAGCTCATTGGTCTATCTCTGAGCCCCCAGACTCTGAACCAATACAATGTATGCATCTTAGGAGAGCTCCCATTGTCTGTGAGCTTCTGTCAGTCAGCCCAGAGGCTGCTTCATGGACCTGAGCTGGGCTGCTTATTATAACTTGATTAATACTAATGCAACAAACCCCAGAGGCCTAAAAGCCTTGCAGCTTTGGCAAACGGATGTCACCCATATTGCCAAATTTGGCTGACTTAAGTATGTGCATGTGTCTATTGACGCTTTCTCCTCTGCTATGTGGGCATCTGCTCATACTGGAGAAAAGGGTTGGGACGTGATTGCCCATTGGAGGATGGCTTTTGTGATCTTAGGTATACCTTCTTCTGTGAAAACTGATAATGGTCCCGCCTACGTCTCACAGAAGACACGGCAGTTTTTGTACCTATGGGGAGTCTCACATAAACTTGCTATTCCACATGCTCCAACTGATCAAGCTGTTGTTGAACATGCTCATAGTATTTTAAAGCGTGTTCTGGAAAAAAATAGGGGAATGTCTGGAGAAACCCCCACAGACAATTGGAAAAAGCTCTATATACAATCATCTTACAGTGCCACAAAATTCAAACAATCCTATCATTTAAAATCACTTTTTCTCATTGCAGTCTTCAGGTGAGACGCACCTGCCTTGAGCGAAAGTCCGGATATGGGACCTAACCACTAATAAGTGGGAGGCCCCGTGCGAGCTTATTGCTTGGGGTCGCGGGTATGCATGTGTTTCCACAGATACTGGGTTATGGTGGATACCTGCAAGGTGTGTTCACCCTGACTTGCGACATCAAAAACAGAATGTGGCCAACAGGCAACCTTTGAACAGTGATCAAGATGCCTATCATCAATCAGATGGTCCCTCTACAAGTAGGGAATGAGCATTCTATCTTTTTCTTTGTTTCTGGAAAAGGGTTGTTGGCAAGTTAGACTGCAAGTTGCCAGTTCTTTGAGCAGACTAAGAATGTTTTGTTACTGTATTAGAATTAGTAAGGATTTCTTGTAAGAAGGAACAACAAGGCTTGATGTTGGTAAAAGGATGTGATTGTAAAGAATTCGATGGTATGTGTTGGAGAATCTCCCTGACCATTCTAAGTCAGCATCTGATTGAGTTTCTGATTGATAACCAGCAGATTGCTAAAGGGACCTCTTGAGCTGTGTTTGTTTTCCTTTCTGCAATGGGCCCTTAAGAGGATTATAAATGCCACCTTCTGCTTTAAACAAAAAAGGGGGACCTGTGGATGCTGACAGATTAGTCAGAAACAGATAACTTTCCCAGGCATCATCCTGGGGAAGTTGTGACAAAGCTCAGAGAAAGAATTAAAACAATTCTTATCTTAATCTCTGCACCTGATGTTTGTGAACATGTGGAATGTTTGTACATGATGTTTATGGAAAGAGATTTACAAGAAGCTGTTGCTTCTAATTAACCAATGGTGTGAGGGATGTTGTTTAAGGACCAATCAGGTTCTTGGTGAACGATCCTGTCTATAAATATGTGTAGTTCCTAATAAACCTTGCTTTATGCCTTCTGAGTGTTGGAGTCAATGTTGTCTTCTTTTAGCCGTTCCTAACTCAATGGCGACAAATATGCATGAACCTATTGCGAAACTTAATGCATATACAACAAGTTAAGGGACAAAAGGAGAGTTGACTGCTCATCGTGGGGGCAGACAAGACTTCTAGCATTACAAACAAAGGATATGTTTATAATTATAGAAATTAGTTTGTAAGTTGTACGTACACGTAGCTGAGGGGGCAGTTGGTAAGTTACAAGGGGACACCCTGTGTGTAACAAGGGCCCATAGGGTTGCTTGCAAACATTGTAGGGTTTACTTGCCAGCTAAAGGGTAATTTGTCATGTTGATGGGACATGCTAGCACTTTTGGGTGTGAACTAGGCAAATTCCATTGTATTACTGCTATTTGACTGTGTACTGTTATTTTGATTGTGTCCAGAATGTGTGAATGTTAGAAGATGCTAATGTAGGTAGATGATGAAGTGTTGCATGCTGTGTGTTGTGTTGAGAAAAGTGAGCACTTTAAGAGACACCCCTTTCACAGTAAGTTTGTGTGTGTGAACTTTCTAGTTGTGAAGAACTGTATTCCCTGTGACACCAAGTGTTTGAGTATAAACAGTCTCTTGTCAATGCCTTGTGTTTGAGTATTAACCAAATCCTCTGCCTGTGGAACCTGAGAGGCAAGAGTCGAAGGCTGTAACATGGTGCCTGTGGTCCCTCTCCTTGTGAAGTTTGTAAAGTTGCAACTTTAGATTACTTTAGATTCATCTAGTGTAGTGTGAGATTTTACTGGTTATTGTGTAGAAGTTATAATTGTAACAAACTAGTAATTTTGTTTTGTGTCAGCTGTGTTGTTAGCTGTGTGTTAAGACTGAGCCTGAGTTGAAAGGGTTCAGCCATTTAGGCAACCTTTCTAGAACAGTTTTAACTTGAACAGGTGTTTGTGGGCTGTTAGAACTGTAATAAAGACAGCTTATTATAACTGATTCCCAGGATTTGGGATACAAGGGGATTGTGTAGTTTTTCTCCTGCATTGTGGTAATTTAATTCTCTGGACTGTACAGTTGTGTTTGTAGAAATTTTAAGATTTGTTTGCAACAAGTACAGCACACTACAGTGTGATGATTTATGTATGCTAAACTGTATTAAAACAAATTAAAGGAATTTCCCTCCTGCAGCAACTTAGCCTTGACTCTCGTGAATTTGGGGGGGGGGGGTTATGTTGTCTTTGTGGGCATATGAGAGTTTTTACTGTAACAGAGACAACCTTTTGTATGAGAGCAATTTGTTTTAACCGTGGCTAGACAGATTGAAGGGGTCCCTTAACCTCAGTAGTTTGGACTTGATCTTTAGGAGTTTGTGCAAGACAATATTATTGTTATTTTGCAAAGCAACAAAGTGTCAGTGGAAACGCTTTAATTGAGCTGATTTTGAAGATTAGATTGTGTGAGAAGAAAACTAAGAAAGGACTGGGAAATTTTGTGAAACAAAGTTTAAGTAGAGTGAGTGAGAAATAAGTAGCTGAAGTGTCCTATGAATAAAAATAGAACTC